>NC_056575.1:34345974-34346091 GCF_018340385.1 Cyprinus carpio | reverse complement strand
CCAATGAATGTTTGTCTAACAAATGTCAGTATAACTCCCCAAATTAAATATGATAAACATTAACTTACCACAAAAAAAAATATCTTATATCTGTCATCATCTACTCGCACGTTTTTT
>NC_056575.1:34329751-34343613 GCF_018340385.1 Cyprinus carpio | reverse complement strand
GTGGCCTATTTTTGGATTTGAATATGGATTTTTGGCTCTGTGTGAGGGATGTATGTGTGCTGAGACTTTCGTTGTCTAGAGAGAGAGTGCGCCTCTACAGGGAGCCAATTCCGGAGACTGAGAGGAGAGGAGTCTAAAGCTTAGTTTCACTTTTAAAATCAGTTAAAAATACAAATAAAATAAATAGGAGATTTAATTCACACTGACAAGCTAAACCAACATATCTTGTTAGTATTAGCGGGTCAGGGCTTGTTAATAATTGATGTCTAGCCTGGAACAGAGAGAGATGAGCGAGAGAGATAAATCACCAAAAGCTCCGATCAGCTGGCGTGCAGTCTCATCGAGAGCTCACAACAAAGGAGGTTTATTCTTGTTTAAGACCTTTTAAAAATAAAATATTCCGGCGATTGCACACAATCCATGAATTAAGAGATACCTTAAGAGCTAAATTCAGATGTTTGTGTAGTGTTAAAATGAAATATGACTGCTGCAGCCTGTCTGACGGCACTCGAGACTTCTAATGAACACTTGAAAGGGAAAAAAAAGTCTACATACAAGAAACTACATTGCCTTTTTACATTTAAAAACACAAAGCGTGAATTAACACAAAAGCAATTAGAAGAGACATATTATAGAGATGAAAATGAGTGTTTATGAGTGCTTATGAGATGCTAGCTATTTGTCTAAGATAGACATCACGATTGCATCCACATCATGATTGTTCCTCTGCGGCTCCAAGAACCACGGTGATGGATTTTTTTAGAAGCGGAAGCGGACAAATAAATACGCGTTTCATTCACACTGGCAAGCTGAACCAACATATGTTGTTATTATTACGGCTCGAATCTCATTAATGGTTGATGTCTGGCCAGAACAGTGAGAAGACCAGAGAGGAGGAAATCACCGCTGCTTCCAGCGGGAGTGCGAGATCCTCACCACACGAGCTCACAATAAAAGCATTTTTTATAGTTTTGGAGAGCTTTTTTAAAACAAAGGAAATATTACATGAATGCACACAATCCACCCATTCTACGAACCCCAGCAAGAGCTGGGTGGTGTTTTTTTTTAGGCTGTTTAATTGTGAAAAGAAATACTACTATTTGACAGCCTTGAGACCAGTCTAAGGAGGCAGAATAACGCGCCGATATCTCGAGCTCCAGAGGGCTGGCTGATTCTGGCTTTTTATGTCGCCAAAAACGAACAAATCACGTACAAGATTATTTCAAAAATACATAATAGCTTGGCAATATAAGCGAAAACAGCCGCGTGAATATAAACTGTTGAGAAATAATAAATCACAGGAGGTGGATCGTGATACTGGATTTGAATATTAAAGTGACTGCATTTACCAAGCTGCTTTCTGTCTTTAATTTTAATCTATAAAAACAGAAAATTCCCATTACGTCTTTAAGCTTTTTTTTTTTTTGTATGTGTGTATACATATTCATGTATTTATTGTGTATTATTATTATGCTATTATTATTATTATTTTGCTCTAACAAAATTAATCTATATTTAACTAAATGGATGACATGTTATTTTACATTTGAGTTTGTCCATTTCTGCATCAAACACCTATAAACTTAAAACTTATGCACTATTAAACTGTTGTTACTTAATTTCTTTATCGTCCAATTTAACTGGTGTACACACACTTTTATTTTTCATAATAAATTTGTTCTTTTTTAGATTATAGACAGTTACAGTGGTCTGTAATAAATATTAACAGGTTTTGTTCAAGCTGCTTAAAATGTTTGAAGTAGGCTAAGATTTTTAAATGTAAATCCTAAAAAAAAAAAAAAAAAAAAAAAAAACAAACAAAACAAAAAAAATTTAGCAACTCAAATAGTAATCATTCAACACTGCTTAAAAATGTAAATTGAAAATTAAACTCATGATTAAGCATGAAATAAGATACAGAATCAGTAAATTGGAATTTTAATGTGGGTATATTATCAGTAAACTAATCATTAAATATTTATAATCATTCAAAAAATATTGGCCCCTTTCATAATGTTGTTTCAAAATGAAAGGCCACAATACTAATGTTGTCCACTCGATGTATGCGCCACAGGATAGCAAATACTTTAAGATCTGTTCAAAAGACTTGAAAATGTTTCACATTTATGTGCATAAATAAAAAATGCATAAGCTTATTCATTCTTTTTCATAAACTTTAATAAAGCCCAATATAGTAATTATGCAAAAGCTATCATCTCCCTAAATACCATTACTTTATTTGTTATTTTTAATTGTATTGACAACATATTTCTCAAGTTATCACACATTACTGAAAAAGTGTAAGAAGGGACACTATATTAGTTATCTATTTTCATGTTGTGCATATAATAGTACTCACATAAGGACTCATAATTTACTTGAAAAGAGACCACGTTCATTGTGTAACAGCATCATCTACACAAACCAATGTGCTTGGACCCCTAATGATCCCCCTTGACTTAAACGCATTGTTTCAGTTACCTTCTGTGTCTTTACCCTAGCGCTTCAGTGACTAGAATGTAAAATAGCATAAAACAGGGGAAAAATAAAGGCATGACTTTATTTGCATGCAGCTAGCCAACTCTATTACAGATGTTCCATAGCCAATACTTTTATTAGAATAGAGAAAGCATGGGGTTCAGAATAAATAGTTTATTAATCATTTTAATTTCACTTTCTTAATGAAGATGATTCTGTGTATGTGATTTCAAAGTCTTGATGCTTTGGATTAACCTGTTAATTGCCGTATCCCTTAAAACCTGGAGTGCAGAGGGTTACTGTAAATGCATGTGCCGCTGGGCACAGTTTACCCTGATCTGCCACCCGGGGTGGCGTTTTAGCTGATAAGCAGGCCCGCCATCGCTGCTTGCAGCTATATTTATCTTTATTATCACTACGTGGATTGTGACTGCTATTTTAGGGATTCTATTTTAGAATTAGTATTTTATTTTGTTTTTAAATTTAAATTAAATTTAAAAATTTAAATTTAATTAAATGTAAAATTTATGCATTTAGCAGACGCTTTTATCCAAAGCGACTTACAGTGCATTCAGGCTATCAATTTTTTACCTATCATGTGTTTCCGGGGATCCAGACCCCCCAGCCTTGCAGCTTGTTCATGATGCTCTACCACTTGAGCTACAGGAACACTTATTTTTTATGTATGCTTACTTTTATTTTAGCCTCACACAACTCTCCATTTTTATGTTCTCCCTTCCATGTAATTTCCTCTTCATGGTATGTCATGTAAGGTTGAAGTTCGTCTATTTTAAATTTTAGCTCTTTTTTTGAATACATCTGAATTTTCTCAATGCTCTTTTCGTAGAAGTCTAACAGGTTGTGTTTGGCTGGGTTTTTTTTTGGCGAATAATGTTTTTTTTCTGCAGTTTCATATGTTTTGTCGTATTCTGATTTCTCATTGGGCATCATATAGCTTTCCAACTTTTCTACTGTTCCATTTTTCTCCACAATTATCACCTTAAAGAGGTGAGTTGGCACTGCTTTATTTTCACTGTTGTTTGGATTTGTTGGATTAGGCTTAGGAACATAGTCATCCTTTTTTTTCTCCAGGTAAAGTGGTCCTGTGTACACATGGACATTGCAGCCAGTCTTAGCTAGGTCTCGACAATGCTCCTCCAGTGTTTTCCACATGCCTTGGTTTAAATCAGAAAGCTGCGGTATCATGTTGCTCATCAAATAAGTGTCATGATAGGCTTCTTGACACCACCTGTGATTGGCAACCGCAGCAAGATGACCTTGTTGATAGCTTGCGTTCTCGAAATCGTTCTTTCCAAAGCTCATTTGCTCTTTACATTTGTTTTCTAAAGTTCTCTCGTTCAGTATCTCATACACCCAATTGGCATTCTTGGTTTCTGTGTTGTATGACATTACATAAAATTTTCTTTTCCTTATTTCATCATGTGAAGGAAATCCTTCAATTAATTTATAGTTAAAGTTGACATTTTCACCTTCAACTGAGCTAGAGGGTGATTCATCTTCAGTAGAAATGAATAGATTTTCATTTGGGGTTGATTCATTTCCAGACATGATTGAAAGTGGAATCTGTATGTAGGCATCTTGTATGGTTGTATGGGAATCACTCAGTCTCATGTTTGCATATCTCTGGGGTAAATTTTGTTCCGTGCTTTTTTTTTTCTTGTTACTTGCCCTCTCTTTCTTAAGAGCTGATTTACCTTTTCTAGAAGATTTAGAAGATTTTAAACAGCTCATCTTAATGCAACAGAATGACTTGGGATCAAAGTAAAGGAAGAAATCAGCCTTGATGCAGTCTGGTGTTATTACTTTTTCAAATGCATTAACCTTTGAAGAAGTAAAATCTTCTCTTCTTCCTGGCTAAAATAAGGTGTTCACTTCTGGAAAATGAAAAAAACTTTGTGTCAAAAATTCTGCTTAATACAGAACTTGAGTTGATTCAATAGAAACAGAAAGATGAACTCACATCAACAAGTTGTGAACATCTGCTGCTCTGATGAACGTCAGTTCTGTGCTACCTCTGCACACAACAAACACAAAAACAGTTTTTTGTAATGTACTTTTATTATATATACTGAAACAAAATAATATGATTTTTAAATTAAGACCTTTTGTGTCAAAAACTCTTAAAATTCATTAAGGGGAAATTATTCTAGAAATCGAATAGATGGAGAAATTCTATAACATCTTAGTGAAATGTCTACAGTATAAAAGATTTGACAACAGTGTGTAGCTGCACTTTTCAGTGGACGGTCTAAAACATAACAAGTGAAACATAACAACTTTGGGTCAAATATGGACTAACTCAACTGTTGGGTTAAAGTTTTCAGTTAAATATTTAACCCAAAGTTGGGCTGAAAGAACCCAGCATTGTTTATTTATATATTTTGTATATTTTTTTTGGAACCAAAACATTTTAACAAGCATTTAATTTGAACTATTTTTTTGTAGCACAGCATGCTTTATTCACATCGTCAACAATATTCCATGTGAAACTGTTAAATATGGATTAGGGTGACAGTAGTTTTGATATATAACAGAACTGAATTAAAGTCTTACCTTGTCTGCCCTCTAGTTGAAATACAGAGAAAGTCTTGTAAACTTCAGTGTACAGTACAGGGTCCAGTATGATTCAGAGAAATCTGTGGAATTTATAAACACTGTCTTAGAGAAATATCAACAGATTCTCTGTCACAGTTCTCCAAAGAGATTTATTAATGTCCATTCTCCAGTAAATTAACCACTTTGAGGAGTGTGTTAGTTGTCACATGCAGAGAATAAAACTAAAATCAAACTGCAACAAATTGAAATTAATAGCCTGAGTAATTTCTTAAGCAAATTAAATAATTAAATGTTGATGAGAGGTCATTTATTAGCACTGTGTATTCCTGCTGAACACAAACGCCTCTATACTGTAAACATTAAAATGTGCTGTAGCCTGTTTAATAAGGTGCATATCAATGTTAAACAGTACAGTATGTTTATGAGCAGGGGTGCACATCAAAAATTAAAAAAATGCTCTGAGTAAATAAGTGTTGGTGTAAGATGAGAATTTGAGGTTGTACATTTTTTTATATATATACATTTTCTCTGATATCTGATTTTGCTGAAATGTATAGGGCCCCCTCAGTACAAATTAAATTTTTGGTAAAAAAAATCTAATAACATGAAAACCCTGGACATTTTTTCATACATGGTAAATAATTAATGTCATTGTCACAAAACCTATGACACCTATTCAGGCACATTTGACCTTTGTTTTACTATATATATAGGGCATGGGTGCAGCCTCAGCCGTGCTGCCAGATACATTTATTATAAGCATCTATGGATTTGTTTTTTCCACTTATGTGACAATTTAGGAAGTGAATAAAGTGGGAGGTTGCAGGTAAGAGCCAGCGATATCTTTATATTATTTCAATAACTCAAGATTTGGACTCATTGCGGTTTATTCCTTGTTAGATGGTTTTATTTTTTTTTTCATAGCAATATCTGGCAACACTGCATTGCCTGCATTTAAACTAACAGTAATCAAAAACGCCCCATAGACAGCGCAGGTAGGTTGTTCCTGACAGGATACCATTCGGTAACACAAACGTAGTGATCGTCATGATATTATTTGTAAGAAAGACGCACTAAAGACAGACACAAAGAGAATAGTCGCACAAGAAGAGAAAATACTGTACCAGACAGAACAAAGTCATTGTTTGCGATGCTTAAACTATTGGAAGAAAACCATAAATATTGAACTGGGGTGGGGCCGTGGGGTTAACCTGTTAACCAGACCCCCCATTATGGGACTCACAGCTGAAAGTGCCCTACCTAATTTAAAATAGCAACAGTTCCTTACTTCAGTGTGTTACACACATAATTTTGGTGTCTTTTGAAAGAAGACCCTTTGGGCTTTACTTTTTATGTTGTGAGTTGAGTTTATGAGTTATGATAATGCTCAAAAATATTAAAAGTTATAGACACTGAAGTGCCTTGAATTTTTTTTTACCACACTGAATTGTTTTTTAATTTGATATAAAATACATGAAATCAGTCCTGGAGCAATCTAGAAAACTAATGGGTTGAAAGTCAAATCTGAAGAAGATATCATGAAAAATGAGATTCCTGCAACCATTTTTCTGAGGCTATGTCTAGTCCCCCCCCCCCAAATATAAAAAATATTTACAAAAACTGTATTGAAGGCTTCTACAAACTATTTAGTTATTAAACATACCACTGCATAGTTTTTTCAATTATAAAACAATAGACAAGAAACTTAGACATCATATAAAGTGATTTATTTGAGCACTAGAAAAATACAATAAGAATAGATTTGTAGTAAGAAAAATAAATAAATAAAAAAGATTTAACTTTGTATGCCAATTACAGAACATCCTGAGATTGCTAGAAATGCAGCATTTACAAGGATTTCTGTTCATATAGTCAATTATCACGTGCTGATGTGCTGATATAATATTGATCAATTCTTATGTTTATTTAGTAAATAAATATAAGTTGTTGTAAATAAATAGAAGATTAAGAAAATGTAGTTTAGTTTTTGGATACTGTGACGTGGGGAAGAATCACTCGACAAGTTTTGGTTTCGTGAACAACAAAGGCTATTGGAGGGTGGATTTTTATTTACAGACAAGGTGCAGGGTGGCAAGCCGGTGTGTGGAGGCTGGTGCTCACGGTGCTCTTCAGTGCTCAATCCAAGTGAAAGTGGGTGTCCAAAGCGTGCTCCAAAAAAGTGGTGGGCTGTCCGGTCACTTCGCTGCTTTCTGGAGAAAGAAAATGAGAGAAAGAAAGGGTTAGTCAAGCTGCGTTTCAACCGGCTCGAGAGACCAGTGTCTGTCCTATCTGCTCAGCATGTGCTGTTTAAGAGCAATGTTCTAACTTGAGATGCAGCGGTGACCGATCAGCCGGCCGGTGAGGGGCGTGCAGAGGTGTCGTCGTTAGTTTGCCAGAGCGGTGGCTGATTCCTCCTAGGGCCGGCTGATCGTCATTCCCCCCCCAAGCGTCGTTCTGGTCCTGCGGACAAATGGGGAAAGTAGGGGTGAAGTTAGGGGAGGGTGGGATGGGGTCTTCCGCCGATGGGGTCCAGCATACTTTCTCCGGCTGCCCCTTCCTGGTCAGGTCTCTGTCAGTCAGCGGCTAAAGAAGGAGAAGTTAGGGGATAAAACATCAGTAATAACCGCCAACCCAAGAAGGCTCATACCTGGGTCTTTGTCCGGGGCCTCGGTAGTGGAGTGGATGGCCTCTACCTTTTTCTCCTGTGGCCAGATGAGACCTGTGCCTAGACTTAGGAAGCCCAGGTGCTTGGCCTCAGAGAGGGGCTAGGTGGCATTTTCGGGGGGTTGGCGGTGAGTCCAGCCGCCGAGCTCGAGCACCCTCCACAGGCGAGTCAGATGTTCTTCCCATGCCTGGGTGGATCCACAGCGTCATCCCAGGTAGGCGGCCACGTGCTCCTGGTGGGGCCATGGGGAGGATGTCCATCATTAGCTGGAATGTCGCGGGGGGGGCCCGATGTAGGCCGAAGGGAAGGGTCAGTACTGCCAATGGCCACTGGGGGTTGAAAGCAGTCTTGACTTGGCTGGCCTCGGAGGCGGTACCTGCCAATAGCCCTTGGTGAGGTCAGGGTACTGATGTGCGGGCCCTTCCCAGGCGGATCCAGCAGTTCGTCGACCCGAGGCATGGGAATTTTCCACGTCGAAGTCGGAGACTTGTTCAAGTGGCCAGGAAGTCGTTACAAAAGCGGGAGGGGTGCCATCCGGCTTTGGGACCATCACAATGGGGGCTGGACCACGGACTCAGGATGGCTCTATTACCCCCAACTTCAGCATTTGTTGGACCTCTTCCTCAATAGCCTGCCGGCTGAGCTTCCGGGACACGGTAGGGCCGTTGCCTGACGACTGACTCCTGGGGTGTCCCTAATGTCGATGCTGTAGCCGCGTTGGTCTGCCGGGCTGGGAGGAGAACACATCCTGGAACTGACTGACCAGGTGCTGCAGCTCCGTCTTCTGGGCCGCCGAGAGATGGGGGTTGACATCCACAACCATGGGTTCGGTGAGGCTCAGGGCAGCTACTTGGTCGCGGGTCCCCACCCACCTCTTCAGGAGGTTGATGTGATAGAGTTGCTCCATGCCGTCCGGCTGTCTCAGCCGGTATGTGACTGGTCCCACCCTCTCCACCACCGAGTAGGGCCCTTTCCAGGAGGCCAGGAACTTGCAGAGGCGGAGAACTGGGGACCAGGACCATGGCCAGCGGTCTCGGGTTGGAACTCCGTGGTTGCAGTTGCCGGTCGTGAAGTGGCGTTGCTGTGCTTGCTGAGCCCCTGGTGAGTGTTCCCGGTTCTGGCATCACTTTCGGTCGATCCGTTCCTCATTTGTCGGACGTGCTTTCGATGATGGTGCGATGGGGGCAGGCTGCTGCTCCACGCTTCCCAGGCCACGTCCAAGAGCCCCTTATGGTTGATGGCGGGAACAGGGCCTCGAAGGGGTGAAGAGCCAGTTGGGGCCTGAGGAACCAGCGGATCCCAAAAGAGTACGTAGGGGATCATGAGGTCCCAATCCGGCTTGTCCTCCGCTGCCTTGGCGTCTAAGCATTTGTTTGAGGGTTTGGTTAAATCTCTCCACGATCCCCAATCCGTCTGAGGGGTGATAGACTGTGGTCCTCAACTGCTTCACCGCGGCAGCTGTGCTCGGAGAGGTCCGCCATTAGCGGGACATGAGCGGGGTCCCCTGGTCAGTCAGGATCTCCGAGGGGAGGCCAGCTCGGCCTAGCCAGCAGAGGCAGCTCCTGGGGCGATGGACCCGGCGGTGTCCTTCCGCGGGGGGACTGCTTCTGGGTACGGGTGGCGTGGTCGGCGATGACCAGGATGTGCTCATGCCGCGGGCGAACCGACGGCGGCCCTACTATGTCCATTCCAATCCATTTCGAAGGGCACCTCAATGATGGGCTGGATGAAGCGGGATGGCCCGGGCTGGGGGAGGGTCCTGGGCGATGTGGCCTGACCAGGTCGGGCAGGCTTGGCAGAGGTGCCGCTTTTGTCGGCCTCCAGGCCTGGCCAGTGGAAGCGGTGGCAGATGGTTAAGGTGGTGTTGGCTGCGGCGAGGTGACCTGCCATGGGGTGAGAATGTGCCAGCTCCAGGATGGTCAGTCTTGGCTCGAGGCCACGACTAACAACCTTTTCTCCTCCCCCTTCGGCTGGGCGACCTGGTGCAGCAGGCCATTCTCCACACCTGACAAAATGTGGGAGAGGGTGGAGGCCCGGGGGTCTCAAACGGTTCCCCTCCCGGGGCTGGCAGGCTGAGGTGGCGGTGAGCAGTCTGTCGAAGCCGGGCCAATCCCTTCCCAGCAGTATGGCCACTGGCAGGGATCCTTCACCAAGACCCAGCCTCCACGGTAGGCCTTGGGGTAGGCCTGCGGTGATTCTTCGGGCAGTGCTTGTGAGTGTCTCCATGTACACAGGTAATCCCAGGGAGGCTCCTGGCAGCCAGGGGGGGCTGTGCTGACTGGATGGGGGTGACGCACTGCCTGAATCCAGCGGGGCCCGAGGCTTGTTCCCTTCCACCGTCCACCTCTCAGCCCGGGGCTTGATGAGTATGTGCTGGTGGGCCAGTGCAGCCTGCCAGCCATGCTTTCCTTGAGGGGGTGTGGCCAGTTCAGAAGCAGCTAGACAGGCTCATCCAGCGGTGGGGAACCATCCCGGCCTGCCTGACCCCGGTCAGAAGTGCGTAGCCAGGCCCAGGCGTCGCGCCTGGATACCCTCTGGGGAAATGGCCTTCGGTCCCGGCCTGCTTGATGATGGATGGCATCCATGGCAGCTCAGTGCCTCCACGAGGAGGTCACAGCAGGTGTTGCTTGAAGGGTTCCTCATTCCCACCGCTTACCCGATGGGGGTACCCAGGAGTATCACAGCGGAGGCGTCGGTACCACTGGCTCCGCTACCTGTGCAGTGGGGCTTCCTTCCAGCAGCCAGTGTTGTGGCCAGTGTTGAGGCCCCGATCTGGCTGAGCCTCAGCTGGCCTAGGCAGGCTGGCTGCAGGGCTTGAATTCCCCATGCATTGGAACTGTGTGGGCGGCGCCCAGGCGGAGTGAGGAGGCCGAGGCCTCGCCTCAGGCGTAGTCTGTGGGGCAAGTCAGGCATTCCAGTGGGGATAAATAAATCTGGAGTCACTATCGTGTGTCTTCTACAATCTGTTGCTGGTGGATGCTCACCTCCCGAGGAGTGCTGCAGAACCTCTTCCATCGTGGGGCCGAGCGTGCCTCTTTCCACGGTGCTGGGGCGTGCAAACATGGAAGAGAAAAAAAAAAGAATTAAGGGCTGGGGCGGTGAACTTGCCGGTGATTCTTCACCGATCTGCCCGCATTCTCCACCACTGTGACGTGGGGAAGAATCACTCGACAAGTTTTGGTTTTTAAGTAGACAACAAAGGCTGGAGGGCTAGTTTTTTATTTACAGACAAAGGTGCAGGGTGGCAAGCTGGGTGTAGCATTGGAGGCTGAGTGCTCACGGTGCTCTTCAGTGCTCAGTAGAGTGAGAGAGTGGGTATCCCAAGCGTGCTCCAAAAAGTGGTGAGCTATGGAGTCACTGGCTGCTTTCCTGGAGAAAGATGCCGAAGAGGGACGATGTCCAAGCGTTTCATCGGCTCGAGATAGTGTCTGTCCTGTCTGCTCAGCATGTGCTGTTTAAGAGCCGTGTTCTTGAGGATGCAGCGGTGACCGATCAGCGGTGAGGGCAGTGCAGGTGTGCGTGGATTTAGTTTGCCAGGCTGATTCCACCCCCTAGGACGCTCATCACAATGCTTTTCAAGCGAGTGTTTTGTTTAGCTTCCATATAGAATGTTAGATAACTGAAATAATGGCAATTTGAGTTAATGCTTCAAAGCCAAGTTGGACTCCTGCAATACATCCGGCATAAAGCATTTTACTAAGGAAAAAAATATTGTTGAAAATAAATTTGCAATTCTATAACATTCTGCTAAAATGCCTGCTGTATGAGACTTTTAAGCAATTAGTGCAGCATTAATTTTCTCAGCGTGTAGTATAGGAAATGTAAATAGTAGGGGGGAGGGGGAGAGGTTGGAAGACTTAAATATCTTGTTTGAGAGGTTTATGCAAAGAGGTTTTGTGTTCAAGAAGTGAAGTAGAAAGCGGTTCTAAACACCACCATATACATAATGGAGTGGATTGACTTGGAAGCCACGGCTACAGGCCCAGGCTGAGTCAATTAGAGCAAGCTGCTTGCAGTCTAGTGGAGTTAGAAGAAAAACAGTCATATCAAGGCGGACACTTTCTGCTCCACGTTAGTGAGCTTACTTGTGATGTAGTGTTGCATACTTTATCACAAGATAGAGTACAAATAAAATGCAGTATTTAATATTAGGAAGAAAGCATTTCAGAAGCGTTTTCATGAGCAAGTTATATGCACCAAGCAATACAGTGCCATATTTTCAAGAATAAAGTTCAACATAATCATATACTATTTAAATACTAATACAGTGGGGTATATGTGCTTTTATCAGAGTTGTATGATAAACGTGACTCAATACAACAGTGCAACTACAGTACAAAAGCTTTTACCGTTCTAAAAACCATAGACAGTAAAAGGAAATGGGCTATGACCCATTGGATTCAAAAGCGGAACCAAGTGAAGTCAATTAAAACACTTTCAAATTACCGAGTACTCGCAGACTCAAACTCAGCTTGATGGCGTAAATATCCATTGAGCAACCTCTCTGCAACCAATTGTAAGTCTTGCTTTAGTAACATTTAAGAGAAATCTACTTCCTCCACCACGAATCTTGCAGGCATTTGGCTAGATAAATTTTGTGTCCAGTTGCTTTTTATGGGACTCTCTATGGGCCCTTTTATACTGTGGCATCTCATACATCCACATCACACAAGAGCCCTCATAGACAGTAAAAGCGCACTGCGGCTTCTCCTCCTGTCCATCACGGTAATTTCTCTACAATAGACAGAGAGTGCCTTAGGTTAACAGCATAATCGATAGCCTAATTTTTACAAAGAAACTGCTTTTCACAGGGGGACCCCTGGCGTAAAAGGATACAAGGTAATGGGGCCTTTTATACATTTTCATGTTTCTTTAGAAATAATGAATGGACAAATGGAGTCTTTAAACGCCTCAGATGTAAAGTTATTCACTGTCAAAGTGACGCCAAAATGAATGGGAGTCAATGGAATGCTAACAGCAGGTGGGGGTCCGCTAGCCAATGGCGGCGCCCAGGGATGCTTCAATAAAATCTGAAACCCTGCCCCCCTGCTAAAAACACAGATTTGTGGCCATTATTGAAAATGAAAAGGTACGAATATACCCAAAACACACGTGATCGTTGTCATGTGGTGAATCTGGCCAATAATGAAGCAGCTGTGTCGTCATCAGCGCTCCTGCAGTCGCTCTGGAGAAACTGCGGTGGAACAGGGGCTTGAGTCAGTCGGCTGCTCTCGAAAAATAACCAAAACCCACAATGACCAGTGTTGGGCAGTAACTAGTTACTAGTAACTTAGTTACGGTAATAATATTACTTTTTGCAGTAACTAGTAGTGTGCTTAACAGCTTAGTTACTTAACAACTTAATAACCCAGTTTCCAAAATTACCATCCATAAAACAGCTTAGTTACTTTTGATGCCTCAGCCCTGCTGATTTAAAATCCAACAATCAAATAATTATTATTTTCATTAATTAGTTTAATAATTTTCATGACTCGCACATGCATGTGATGTCCCCAGTGCAGCAGGCAAGCTTGGAATATGGAAAAGCTTACATTCAGCAGATAGAAATATTGCATTACATTGATTTTGTCAGGAAAAAAAGATGACCTGAACACTGTTGTGTAAGTTGTGGCTTTACTTTACTCTGGCATTACATCCCACCCACACAGGCGTAGCAATAGGGCAGGCAAGGCACGTTTTGAGCATTACGCTATTTATACAGTCTGTGGTTACAATGGATGTGCTTGCTTTTTTCTCGTGATGCGTCAGCCGCCGTTTTCAAACTGGCACAGCGCTTACTCGTGCATTTGCTAATTTAAAACATGAAGAGGACTTATTCTTCTGGCAGCCAGAAGCGGAAAAAAGCAAGAAGAGGAAGAAAAGAGGTAACATGCAAGCGGTATATGATGGAAATAAGATTAACTAAAGGATAATTATATGACAAAACAAATGTTTTCGTTGTTAATTCCAGCTTATTTTCCGTTTAATTATTTGCAAAATGAATTACTGGTAATTGTCCAATTACCAATAGGGTTTGTAGGAGCCAAAATATGTGTAAAAAGGTGATGTTATTCTCATTCTGACCAATGAGTGGCGTTGTGAACCTTCCAGAGATTTTAATGTATATAGGTTGCCTTCCATA
>NC_056575.1:34328564-34328655 GCF_018340385.1 Cyprinus carpio | reverse complement strand
AAGAAACCCACCCTCAACCCATCTCTTTTAGAGAACTACAGACCAGTTTCCCTTCTTCCTTTCGTTGCAAAAACACTTGAACGAGCTGTGA
>NC_056575.1:34297015-34328184 GCF_018340385.1 Cyprinus carpio | reverse complement strand
AATTTCACCATCAAGTTAGGCACATCAACCATAACTCCTTCAAAAACAGCCAGAAACCTTGGGTTATGATTGATGATCAGCTAACTTTCTCGAGACCACATTGCTAAAACTGTCGTTCCTGCAGATTTGCTTTATTCAACATTAAGAAGATCAGGCCCCTTTCTTCCGCAACATGCTGCACAACTCCTTGTTCAAGCTCTTGTTCTGTCAAGGCTGGACTATTGCAACGCTCTCTTGGCAGGGGTCTTCCAGCCAGTTCTATCAAACCTTTACAATTAATCCAGAGTAGCGGCAGCAAGATTAATTTTAATGAGCGAAAAAGAATACACGTCCACACCTCTATTTATCCAATTTGCACTGGCTACCAATAGCTGCTCGCATAAAATTCAAGGCATTGATGTTTGCGCCTACAAAACCACCACTGGCTCTGCACCCCTTACCTAAATTCATTACTTCAGACTTATGTGCCCTCTAGAAGCTTTACGTTCTGCAAGTGAACATCCGCTTGATTGTGCCATCCCAAAGAAGCACAAAGTCACTTTCTGATGGACTTTTTAAATTAAATGTTCCTCCTGGTGGAATGACCTGCCCAACTCAATCCGAGCAGCTGAGTCCTTAGCCATCTTCAAGAATCGAAAAATAAAACACATCTCTTCCATCTTTATTTGACCCTATAACTTTTCCCTCACTATTCTAATTCTATTTAAAAAAAAATAAAAATCTAACTACCTTTCTAATCTTTTTGTATTCTATCTATTTTCTTTTCATTTATTATACAATTATAAAAAAGACCTCTAACACTAGCTTGCTCTATTTTTTTTTCTATTCTATCTGTTTTTCTTTTTATTTATTATATTATTTAAAAGCCCTTGCTTGTTATACTGTGTTTAGGCTAACTGAGACTTGTTATAGCACTTATATATCATTGCTCTTTTGTTGTTGTTCTGATTGCTTCCATTGTCCTCATTTGTAAGTCGCTTTGGATAAAAGTGTCTGCTAAATGACTAAATGTAATGTAAATGTACTGTTGTAGGTGGGTGTTTGACCCGGAAGGGCAAAAGGTTTTTGAACACAACAGCCCTAAAGATGTGGATATTTGTAAGACTTTCCTTTAATGTATGTATTGGATACTAAATTGGACATTATGCATGCTGGTGGTTTGTGGAACCACTAAATTGTGTATGGTGATGCAAGCAGAAGAATGTTCTTCACGTTTCTAATGAAGGAAGTAAACAACGTACATCAAAGTAAGAAAGCGTGTCAACCTAATTTCTCCGGGATCAAACAACTCAGTAGCTTAAAGTATTAGATTTAGCTCCTACAACCACAAGTCAAAAAACCTTGCATGTGGAACTTTGTTTGGAGCTTCGACACGTTTGGATACATCAAAGATGAAGGAGGATCACGCGTTAACGGGAGTAAGCTGGATTTCGCCTGTGCAAAAAGATGCTTCTCGGGCGGTTTTGCCATTGAGTGTAAGGGACGTTGTGGCCTTTCGATTTATAAGTTTCTAAAGCCGGCTGACGAACACATTAACATCTGATCATCTAATGGTGCCCACATACTGAGGTATGTGTAACGTTAGCGCTACACTGTTTATGGCTATTCAGTTGTGTGCTCACATAATTAAATTAATTAAATGGTCTATTCGCCGATGCTGGTGGATAATAAACTTTATTGAATGTTTGTTGCAATGAACTATTAAAAATAGACTAATCCTTATGGAGACACGGGGACATAACATGGGATAAAAAAACCGCGTGGTCTGGTGTGTCAGCCGTTAGTAAAACCCCAAATAGTGCGTGAACAGCAATGCGGAAGTACAAACTGAAAAACGTGTGGTTAAGCTTTCAAATTTCTCTAAAGCAGTAGCCGATACTCTATGGATAAGCTGCAGTTTCTGCAGAAAAAAACCAAACTGAATAAAGGCGGCAATAATATAAGAAAATCCTTGTGGCGATATTTCCTAATTAAAAGGGTGACAAATTACAAGTACAAAGTGCTCTTGTAGAGCCTTACCGAGGTATGTGATAAATGCAAAAAGCATGCATGAGTCTTCAGAGCAGGGTTTATTGCCACCTGATGAAAGGGAAGAACATGAAACATGGTTTAAGGCAAAAATTATGTTTAAATGATAAGTGCATTTGCTGATGCAAAACAATGTGTTTCGTGTAATGAAAGTAATGTGTTGGTAAGAGAATGTGATGTTATTGATGATGGTATTAATCCAAATGACAGTGTGTCCAATGTTGAAAGTAAACATTCAAATAAAAGCAGCATGAGCAGTAGTAAAATCAGCACTACATCCTCTGCAAGGATAAAAGCAGAAGGAGATAGAGCTGCACTTGTTGCTCGCGTTGCAGCTTTAAAGTATAGTCATGCTCTTGATAAGCAGGAGCAGCTCGATTTGGAGGCTGAACAGGCAGCATCTACTGCTAAGCTGGCAGTGTTGGAGGCTTTCGAACGAAAAAGCACTTCTCAAGGATCTGCAAGTGTCATGAATTCAGACTTAGAAAAGGAAGGAAAGAAAAAAAAGGAAACCTGGCAATGGGTTAAACCCTATGGCAACGGAATACAAGCTTGGAGCAGGGAAAACAGTTCAACAAAGTGTCTGTTCATTACCATCTGGCCAAACAGCTGATGTGTGACCTAAGACAAGTGAGAGTCGGATTAACACTGCTACAAGCCAACAGTATGCTTTTAATAAACAACGGCAGACAAGAGTTGCACAGGGAACATCACAGCATACAACTTCTCAATCAAAGGACAAGCAGGCTGTACACTTTGATGCAACTAGTCAGGATCCACCTGATGGTATACTCGCCATCATGCATAAGCAAAATGAAATCACAGCTGCCTTGCTGCAACAACAGCGATCAATGTCATTGCCACCAAGAGATATTTCCATATTTGATGGGGATTCACTTCAATACAGAACCTTTATAAAAGCTTTCGAACAAGGTGTGGAAGGAAAGGCCAGTAAAGCAGATTGTTTGTATTATTTAGAGCAATTCACTCTTGGACAGCCAAGAGAGCTGGTGCGTAGTTGTCAACACATGGCTTCTGAGCATGGTTATACTTTAGCAAAGAATCTTTTACAGGAACACTTTGGCAATGACTATAAAATTGCTACTGCTTATATTGAAAAGGCTCTGGCTTGGAAACACCAGTAAGTTCGAGGGATGCAAGAAATCACTGCAAGCTATGCTTGCACTTTGTTTTGAAGCTGGCTGTTGCAGTGTAATGAATGAGATCCAATACATGCAAGAAATGGATATGCCTGCAAACATACAAAGTGTTATTTCCAAATTGCCATTCAAGCTGAGGGATCAGTGGAGAATAACAGCTTATGACATAATGGAAACATGTAACCATCAAGCTTGTTTTATTGATCTGGCTCTATCCATAGAACATCATGTCTGGAATCTTTCTTGACTTCTTGTTTTGATAATGTTCAGGAGTCATCGCTTGGTGTCACTGGAAACAAAGATATTGACCGGGGATTTAAGTCACAAACCCAAAGGGAAGAATGAAGAGAATGCTTCTGCTACTACAGTAGCCAACATAGACTCCCTTTCAGGAGTTGGGAGTTTAAAATCAGACTCGGGGAAGGCTGACAAGAATGATTGCCTATGCTGTTCTAATAATCACTAATTGGAAGAGTGTGATCAGTTCAATTCAAAGAAGCAAAAGGAAAAGATCTGCTTTCTTAGGGAAAAGGGAGTTTGCTTTGCATGCTTGTGTACTGGGCACATGAGCAAGGATTGTAAAGGACACCTTACATGCAAAGTTTGTCATCAAGCTCACACTACAGTGCTTCACATCAAAAGGTAATCAGCAGCAGTGAACCTGTCGTCATCTGATAAGTTAGGTTTTTCCAAAATATGTGGGCATACAGGGGTCAGTAAGGACCGATGTACATTGTCCATTCTCCCAGTACAAGTTAAATCCATCAAAGGAAACACTCATAAAAACATATGCATTCTTGGATCCGGGTAGTTCAGCTACATTCTGCTCAGAACAGCTTATGCAGAAGCTGAATATTTCAAGGTAAACAGGTCACATTCCTGCTCAGTACAATGGAACAGCAAGCCATAGTTCCAGCTTACTCCTTTTTGACTGGGCTCTTGGAAGTATCTAGTCTGGATGGCAATAACTTTTATCAGCTTCCTGAGGTGCTTACACAGCAGAAAATGCCAGTTAGTACTGACACCTTGATAACATCTGAAGATTTGGCAGAAGTTTCCATACTTATCAAAGGTGCACTTCCCAAACATAAAAGCAAATGTTGACTCGCTGATTGAGTTTCCAGCTCATGTGATTCAATCTGTCAAGCAAAATTTCTATGTGGATGAATGTTTGAAGAGCTCAGCTATGGAAAGGGAAGCTATAACGATAGACGATGAAAATATAGACGATGAAGGTACTCATTGCTTTGTGTCAGAAAGGGGGATTTATTTTGGAAAAATGGATCAGTAGTAGTTGTGCACTGTTGCAAACTATTTCAGTGGATCAAAGGGCTAAAGACCTAAAGGAGTTAGATTTAGACAGAGATAAACTTCCACTTGAAAGAGCATTGGGCCTACAATGGTGTATGGAAACAGACTTTTTCAAATTTAAATTGGAGGTAAAACAGTAATCTCTTACCAGACGTGGCATGCTTTCGATGACCAGTCATGTTGTCTGCTAGGATGATGCAACAAGAACTCTGCAGGAAAGGTTGTGGATGGGATGACGCCATACCACAGGGCATCTTAAGACAGTGGAAGAGATGGCTGGAGGATCTGGGGTCACTAGCTGCATTCACTGTAGACAGGTGTATTAAGCCTAGTGATTTTGGAGAGCTTAGAGCGCTACTCCAGCTATAATTCATTTTTGCTGGCGCTCAGTACAAAATGGATATGGTAAGCAGTAAATTGATACATCAGGAATGTTAAATCATGAGAACTGTATTCACATTGCCTTTCTACTTGGTAAAGCCAGAGTAACACCATTGAAGGCTGTAACCATTCCCTGTTTGGAGTTGACAGCAGCTGTGCTTGCTACCAAGGTGAATGCAATGCTGAAAGAAGAATTGAATATCCAGTTAGAATATTCAGTCTTCAACAACGAAGATAAGCGTTTCCATACATTTGTAGCTAACAGGATTGCAACCATTAGAGAAACATTTTAACCCTCACAATGGAGATATGTCAGTTCTAAGGACAATCCAGCTGATAATGCTTCAAGAAGAATGAAGGTTGGAAACTTTCTGAAGAACAGCAGGTGGCTTGAAGGTCCAGCCTTCTTGTGGTTGTATGAGGTGTATTGGCCTATAGACACACAAAATGTCTCTATAGACTCTGAAGAGACAGAGGTCAAATGAGAAACCACAGTAAACGTTATTACTGTGAATGATGTCACACGTTGTCAAGGAATGATAACAGCAAACGAAGGTACATCATTCAAAATAGACTTTACTGATTGAGACTTCGCACTTAGTTCAACTCATAACATACACTCCACAACTGACAAAGGATAAGAACAGGATCAGAACTATAAGTACATACGGGGTAAAATGAGAGGACTCAAGCAGGAACAACTGGACAAGGATTAACTATTCAGAAACCATGGAAACTAATGAGAGCTCATAACAGACAAGCCAGGAACTTAACCAAAATGAACTTAATAGTGACATTAGTGACATCGGAGGAGGAAGATCTCCGGACGGGACCCGGGCTTATCTAACAATCCCGGACGAGGACCCGATTAGCAGAAGAAGACAAAGGTTTTGAGGAGGTGGGTAGGTTGCGAGAACTGGATCATGCTGACCACAGATCTATAAGGTTCATGTCCCACTTCTGGCTTTGGGTTGGACTGATCAGTGCTTAGTCTCCCCCCGGCTTCAGTGGGCTCCTTGGCTTTGGTTCCTGAACAGGCCCTGTTGGTGTCTCCGGGCTTTCGCTTGACTGTGTAGAGGAGAGGCCGCCGCCTCTGGAGCGTCCAGCCCAAATACTCCATACATCTTCGGGCTTTCTGGTCTGAGGAGGAGACGTAATGCAGGTGAGTCCATCCTTGCTGTTTATTTTGATGTGGTCGGTTATTCTGTCACACGTTGTCGAGGAATGATAACAGCAAACGAAGGTACATCATTCAAAATAGACTTTACTGAGACTTCAGACTTGGTACAACTCATAACATACGCTAATAACCGACAAAGGATAGAACAGAATCAGGACTATAAGTACACACAGGGTAAATGAGAGGACTAAGCAGGAACAACTGGACAAGGATTAACTAATTCGAAACCATGAAAACAAATGAGAACTCATAACAGACAAGACAGGAACTTAACCAAACTGAACTTAATTGTGACAAATGAAGTGTCTAATCCTACTGACAAATGAATTACTTACTTTTTTGAGTAGAGGAGGCTCAAAGTAGCGGTGGCCTGGTTTCTCAAGTTATTTTTAACTTCTTGTTTGAAAGAATTCACTTGGGAAAGGAGCAGAAGACTACAAATGCTGGCAGGGCCGGAGTGGGACTCATTTTCAGCCCTGGAGTTTCATGCCTTAGACCGGCCCACTTGGTAATTTTGATTTTGATTCTTTTCAGTGCCGCCTTTGCACTTTCTGTTATACATTTTTTTAATCTATTATCTTTTGCTCGCATATCTCCAACGATGACTTGTTGCTTTTTTTGAACAAGGTGCCGCTGTCAGGGGAGTCAAAAGCCAATTAACTTCAGAAATGGACAATAATTAACAATTTTGATTCCTTATCTTATTCTTTAATAAAATAATGTTTATTCTCGTATTATTGTTTATTCTTTAAGAAAATAAGGGACAGAATAAGGGGCGTTTGTTCAAATATTTGTACTGTACCATAATGTAGGCCTAAGTCTGCCTGCAGTTAAAAAGTTATCCGAAATAAAAATAATTGTTTTGCTTAACCTATTTATGTACAACTATTCTAAAAAGAATTTTAATGTCATACAAAAATGTCATCAGCCTGAGTAAATTGTACCATCATAGAATTGTGACTTCACACGTGTAATTTAGGAGGTGAAAATACTGTGAAATTACAACTGGCATTACATTTGAAAGCATAACAAGGTCTATGAAGCGTCAGTCAATCAAGCATGTTTTTTTCTTCTTAAAGTTCACAAACTAAAATATTATTGCAACTTTAGCCTTTGGATGAATGAAAATGCAATTTTTTTTCAATTAAAGAAAACTTATAGCTTGTGGACCGCTTCTGGTGCTTGGATTTGTACTTCAGTAATGACGTCCAAGTTTAAGAATAGCCTACGCTAGAAGGTGTTTTTTTAAAATGCATTTTCCCCTCTCTGTTTAACAGCATTAACTAACAATGAAAGACGTCTTCCCTCAAGTAGATTAAATGTTTTCCTGTGGGTGCTGGATGTTGGGCTCCTGATAAATAAATTCATTTGCATTAAGCTTCAAACTGATTTTGTAAATTAAAAAGCAGACGAAGGAAGAGGTGCAGTTAAGGCTGTGAGTCTCGCCTCGCCAGAGCCGTGGAGCAGCCGGGCGAAGAGTTCCTCACTTGGTCTTAAAAGCCTCCTGCCACACACCTACAAATAAAACAATGATTTCGCGCCAAAAGAAACGACATTAGGTTATCAATTGAGAATTTAGCTACTGATAAGGATTTAGTGAACATAATAAGGGTCATGCAGGAAAATAATATATAAAAAGAGTGGAGTGCAGGCAGTCTAAGTACAGCATAGTTCAAACCAGTGGCACGACAACACCGGGAAACAGCGTCTAAAACAGGCCGCCCACCGAATCCTCCCGTGTTCCCTGACAGCCAATCCAGGCCTGAATGCTGGTCATCCAAAGAACAATCAGGACAGTGGTGTACAGTCTGAGGGATCAAGAGTCACAGCAACGCCTAACAGTCTTGTTTTGACACTGGATGAAATTCGATAAGGAAATTTTTGCTCTTTCATCTGGGAAAGTGACAGTGAATCGGCAAAGTCCTATTTATCAGTTGGATCCATTTTTGGATGATGGACTGTTAAGAGCTGGAGGAAGACTGAGTAAAGCAGCCATGCCTAAAGAGGTCAAGCATCCGCTTATACTTGGCAAAGATCAGCATATTTCTATGCTTATTCTGAAGCATGTGCATGAAAGTAGGGTCATGGTGGACAAAGCCATACGTTATCCACAGTTAGGAGGAAATTTTGGATTACTAACTCCAACTCAGCTGTTAGGCAGATAATTTCTGGGTGTGGCTTTTGTAGACACAATAATAGAAGAGCAGCTGAACAAAAAATGGCAGATCTTCCAAAGGAGAGAATTCTTCCAGATTTACCACCATTTACCAACACTGGAGTAGATTACTTTGGACCAGTGGAAGTAAGGAATGGAAGAGTAACCTGTAAAAGATATGGAGTAGTATTCACCTGTATGGCAAGTAGGGCAATTCATCTTGTGGTAGCAAGTTCACTGGAAACGAATGCATGTATTAATGCATTACGATGTTTCATTAGCAGAGAGGACAAGAGATACATCTAAGATCAGATAATGGGACTATCTTTATTGGAGCACAGAGAGAACTGAAGGAGGATTGTGCTATATTGAATCATGATAAAATTCAAGGAGTGTTGTCACAGGTTGGAATTTGTTGGAGTCAGGTTCACACCATGGTGGTGTATGGGAAAGAATGATACGCTCTGTAAAAAGGTTCTCAGCTCTGTACATCAACAAAGGTTAGATGATGATGGACTTCACATGCCTTTCTGTGAAGTGGAATCCATTTTGAATGATAGACCAATTACCAAGCTATCGGACGATCCTAATGATCTGGAGCCTCTCACACCTTATCATCGTCTTCTCTTGAAAGGAAAACCAGCTTTACCACCTGGTGTGTTTGAACCTCATGATCAGTATGCAAGAAGACGATGAAGACATGTGGCACGTATCTTTCAGATCTGTTATGGAAAAGATGGCTACGGGAGTACCTGCCTTTGCTTCAAGAGAGGCAGAAGGGGAATCAGAAGACATGGAGACATTGTAGTAATTATGGACTCGTCGGCTTCTTGTTGTTCCTGGGCTCTTGGCAAGGTCATAGAGGTTTTTCCAGATAAGCATGGTCTGGTGCATTCTGTGAGGTTGCAGACCAAAACCAGCATCATTGAAAGACCAATAACAAAACTTTGTCTATTACATGAAGCTTAAATAACATTGTTTTTTGACTGGGTGTATGGTAATGTTTTGGCTCCTTTTTTCATTGTATTTGAATTGTTATGTTTGTTTAACATTAACAATTCAGTGCTCTAGACTAACTTTTTGCACTGGTTGCACTGGTGCGCCTAACTTTTTTTCTTAGGTGCACCAACACAATAGTTAGGAGTGCACCCAAATTCAACAAAACCATTGCATTTAACACTGCATTTTTACAAGTTCACTTTTTTTAAATCCCTGTCCATTTAGGCAATATTGACTTGTAGCCTAATTGATTAACTAACCATCAGGTCAACATAAAGTTCTTTATTTGAAGCACAATTCTACAAGAAATGTAACTTACTGAAAAAGTGTTGGTGCTTAAAAATTGCTTCAGTGAGCTGAAATTTTATCTTAAAACATCTCAAGATAAATGAAATAAAAAGAAAATCTAAATGAAGTGTTTTAAGCTCTTCAAACTGAACTTCAAACTCAAACTGGACTACAAAATGGTAGCCGCGTGAGACGCACTGCGATCCTGGTCACTCCACTTAGAGTGTGTTTTTATTTAATTTTTTACTTACAATTACTTTCACCTTTTGCACGCATAACATTTGTGCAAATGATCACATATGACAGCAGAACACTTTTAAACCTCAGAAACCAGTTTTCTCACTTGTTTTTCGACGGTTTATCCAAGTTGGCCACCTGAGATTCTCCGCTCGATGGATGAGAACAATGGCCATGAGAGGGCTCCTCCGAGGCGACGAAACAGAAAACACAGAGGGAAACACGCTGGGGTTCCGCCCAGCAGACTGAGGACCAGGCGCAAAGTTCACCTTTACCCAGTATCCTGTTAGCCAACGTTCAATGCGGCTTGAGAACAAGATGGATGATGATCTCAGAGCCAGAATAAGATTCCATCGAGACATAAGGGACTGCAACATAATCTGTTTAACAGAAACATGGCTGACCCCCTCGGTATACCGGACGAAGCTGTAACACCATCTGATAGCTTCTCTGTTATTCAGATGGACAGGACTGTGGAGGCCGGCAAAACAATAGGTGGCGGGGTCTGTTTCATGGTCAACAATAAATGGTGTGACCCCAGCAACATCACCATTCTGTCTTGTTCCTGTTCACCTCATCTGAAGCATCTAACAATCATGTGCCGGCCGTTCTATTTGCCTCGTGAGTTCACAGCGGTCATCGCCATGGCTGTTTACATTCCACCTCAAGCGGACACGGAGATGGCCCTGTCTAAGCTCCATGATGTGCTTAAGTAATCTGCTTAAACAACCACCCGGACGCTGCCATCATTGGTGAGTGGGGACTTTAATAAAGCCAGTCTTAGACATGTAATGCCAAACTTGTACCAGCACATCTTCCTGCCCAACCAGAGGGAGGAATACATTGGACCACTGCTATTCTCAGTTCAGGAATGGCTATAAAGCCAGCTCACTACCGGGTTTTGGGAAATCTGACCATACCGCCATCTTCCTCATACCGGAATACAAACAAAAGCTTGTGCAGGCAGCTCCAGAGAGGTGGGTGGTGAAACACTGGTCCACCCAATCAGAAGCAGCGTTACAGGAATGCCAACCAGATGACATGGACTGGGACATGTTTAGGTCTAGTTCCACTGGACGTCCAGTGAGTTTGGCGGATGTAGTTATCAGCTTTGTCAGCACGCTGGTTGAGGAGTTAACACAAACCATAACAATAAAAACTTTTTCGAACCAGAAACCATGGGTCGATAAATCAATCCAGGCAGCGGGGCCGTGTATAATGTGGGACTCGTGTCGGGAGACATCATCCCATAAAAAACTACCTGATACAAAACTCCCCGTTAACCTCGAGAGCGTGCTGTGAGAACCGCTAAACAACAGTACAGAGAACGAGTGGAGTCTCATTTCCAACTGAATGACTCCAGGCACATGTGGCAGGGACTGAGAACTATCAGTTCCTTTAAAAGTAAACCCTCATCGTGGTGAGTGCTGACTCTTCACTAGCCAATGAGCTGAACACCTTTTATGCACGTTTCGAAGCAAACCGCTCTGGCGATATCAACAGTCTGTCGACGTGCACAGAGGAAAACAACAGCGGCGTCAGTGACGTGAGCGCAATCACTGTATCGGAGGACGAGGTTCCTCGAGCTCTGAAGCGTGTGAACATCAGTAAAGCGGGATTTCCAGTTGTGTTAAGATCATGCACCATTCAGCTGGCTGTATTGTTTACGTCCATCTTTAACGACTCCCTTGCGCAGTCAGTTGTCCCTACATGCTTTAAAAAATCTATCATCATTCCTGTACCAAAAAGCAACAATCCATCTTGCCTAAATGATTATCGACCAGTGGCACTCACATCACTGATTATGAAGGTTTTTGAGAGGCTGATCAAGAACACCATCTGCTCCTCTATCCCTAACAACATTGACCCACTCCAGTTCGCCTATTGCCCTAACAGGTCTACTGAAGATGCTGTGTCCCATCTCCTGCACGCCACTCTCACCCACACCGACAGCAATAAAGGGAACTATGTGAGGCTGCTGTTTATAGATTATAGCTCAGCCTTCAACACTATAGTCCCCCACAATCTGGTCTCCAAGCTCAGAAACCTCGGATTGAATGCCCCCCTCTGTGACTGGGTTCTTGATTTTCTATCATGCAGACCTCAGGTAGTGAGGGTGGGTCAGACCACCTCCAACATCATCACCCTGGAGTACAGGGTGAGCCCCCACAAGGATGTGTTTTGATCCCGCTGCTCTACTCACTCTACACAAATGACTGTGTGTCCACTCACACCTCCACTTCTGTCATCAAGTTTGCAGAGTGCATAGTGGTAATAGGCCTCATCTCCAACAACAATGAGGTTGCCTACTTTGATGAGGTAGAGAGTCTGACATCATGGTGCCAAAACAAACTGTCTCTCTCTTTCTGAATGTCAGCAAAACCCAAGGGAGCTGGTTGTGGACTTCAGTGAGGAGGCAGCAGCAGATCTACACCCCACTGCCTCGTTAAGCGGGACCCCAGTGGAGAGAGTGAGCAGCTTCAAAATCACCTTGGTGTACACATTTCCTCGATGACCTGACTTGACTAACCACATTCAAGCTCAAGTTAAAAAAAGCCAGACAAACTACTGTACCATCTGAGACTTCTGAGAAAATTCAAGGTTTCCCCTAGAATCCTGAAAACTTTCTATATCGGGGCTATGGAAAGTATATTGACTCAGTGCATCTCATTGTGGTATGGAAACAGTTCAGCCCAGGATCTTAAAGCCCTGCAAAGAGTAGTGCGCTCCGCTGAGCACATCTCCAGAACATCTCTCCCCTCTCTGCAAGACATCCACACCAGGAGATGTAACCTAACTATGCAACTCATCTGCACATTGTTTACATCTCTGCACATCATCTGTATAGCAGTTATTGTAGCATCGCTACACAGCATCTGTGTAGTAGTTTATTTTTTTCTTTATATTTCATTATTTTTACACAAATTTTCATCATAATTATTTAATATTCTTTTCAAATATATTTCAACATTCTAAAAAAAAAAAAGTTCTTTTCTTTTTTTTTGCACAGTCTATAAAGAGTATGCCAGATCTACTTTTCACTGCTTGTTGTATGTCATATACCTAAAATCTTGAATCTCATGGCTTAATGTCTTATGGACTATCCTCCATTGAGGTCACATGCCCCTCGGATGGCCAGCTCCTGTAGTTTGGCCTTCTTGATCTTTGGCCTTGGCTAAACCAGCTGGCCACACTTTCTCTAGCATCAAAATCTTCTAGACTTGGCCCCTCTACAATGATTCTTATCAGATCTTCCACTGTGTCTAAATGAATGATTCTCTAGTGTCTAATCTGAACAGCTAAACAGTCCCTAAACAGCTTATACTACTGTTTCAGCTATTTTTGTATAGTTTTGTATGTAATAGCAAAGTGATTATATTTTGATTCATTTTTTTATTAAAGGTCCCGTTTTTCGTGTTTTTTTGAAGCTTTGATTGTGTTTACAGTGTGCAATATAACATGTTAACATAGTTTCTCGTGTAAAAAAAACACAGTATTTTCACACAATTTACTTATCTGTATGCCGCTGTTTTTTCTTTATCACCAAAAGCGGGCTGATGACTTCCTTGTTCTATGAAGTCCCTCCTTCAGAAAACTTACGTAATGAGTTCTGGGATTGTGCCAGTGGATTTTCTGTGTTTGTGATTCTATTGCAGCAACCTGGCGACGCGTGTCTCGAAAAGGTCACGCCTCTTACCATACCGCGGGAGATGCATGCATCAGTGTTATTGTAAGCATGTCTTTAATTTCTACCCTATCAATTTGAGCCGGAATCAGACCGGGAGAACAGAGGTCCGAGTAGAACCTGTGCAGAAGCCACGACTTTTTGCAGGATAAAGTCACAATGGTAAGTTGCTTATTTAGTAGTTGTCATACTTTTTTATTTGGCTGTTACCTTAAATTGGTTAAATTATAATGTTAAATGTTACTGGCTTTGTTATAAAAGCTTGTGGTATATGTCTTTTTGTCCATCTATTTAGAATTAGCGATGGTGTTGTTGAATTTTTAAAAATAAGTGCATTGTTTATTCCTACCTTAGTTACCGCGTGAGCACGAGTTTTTGATTATATTAATATATGTTTTATAGGTGTACATGTAGTGGCAGTACAAAATGCCAGCAAATAATTTTAAACTGATCATTTACAAAACACTAACAATCGATGGTGTCGGTTGAATACTACACTTTTTAAAAAATTTTGATCGGATTAGTTTCAATTACCATCTAGTTAACAAAGCTAAACAAGCGTTGCCTTTGTGTAATAAGTTACAGAAACTGTTAAGCGCACCAACTTAAATAATGAAATACCTTACGGTTGTGGTCCATAAAACAACGCCTTCTCAGACAAAGAGGGAACTGCTCCCACGCCTAAAGAATAATCTTTGATACTTGAATCCGGCATTAAACTTGATTGAGATTAGAGGAAGCTGTCCTCAGCAAAATGTGCTGCACATAGTTTTACATGTGGATTATAATTTTTCGGGAACCCGAAAGCAAGCATAAATTGTAACCATTGATCTCTAAGTACAGCGTCCCCTAGGAAGGCCGCCGAAGATGGATTGGACTCGATGTAAAAATAGCAAGCGTGCCATCGACATGGCGACAAACTACACACTCTACAAGCTTTAACTCTTCACTCTTCTACTCCCGTGGGAGCGCTAACAGAGACCACGCCCCTTGCTTTTGTGTATTCCTGTGGTAGGAGGTTGGTCAAAAAACTGTTCTAGTGGCATTCATTAAAGAAGGAAGTGGGGATGTGAATCCAAGCTAGCTGGCCGTTCGATGTGGGCGACTTCTGTTAAAATGAAATATCTCAGCAGCAGTGAACTTTAGGCTTTATAATTTTGCAGATGTATACTCTAACAACAACATTATTACCTGCCTAAGTTTGAAACATGGGATCGAAGAGCAGGACCATTAAGTTAATTTAGAAAAAATGTTTGGGTGTTTGTTGTGAAATAAGTTTGCGAGTTTTTTTTTTTAAAGTAGCGACCAAGCTGCCAGCGTGAACAGTGAGCCTATGTTTGATAATTAGCCTTCTCAAATCATCATGCCTAAAATAAAATCTATAGAGATACAAACTTCATGATTCAAGCATATAACAATGTTTTAAGCGTTAGACCCAGATAAATGTCGCTATATTAATGGTTTGTGTGAAAGGCGGCTTCTAAACCAAAGGCATGCTTTGTGATCGCACATTTTCAGTGGATGCATGCTGTCATTTTTGCTCATAAAGGTAAGAAGTAATAAGGCGGGCGCAAAGTAACCTTGCGGGGTTAGTTGTAACACACGTGGTTTGAATATTTACACACATGCTAGCATAACAAAATTTACAGTATTTATTAGTTACCATATCAAAATTATATAGAAAAAAATATGCAAAATCTGCACAATATGTTATTCTGTGACATTAACAATGTAATCTACACTATTTACTTAAATGAGAAACAACGAAAAACATGTGAATAAAGACTGACAGTCAATGTTTAATGTTTAGAAATTATTATTTCAAGACATGTAAAGCATTTTTGCTCATTTATGTGGGTCCCTCCCAAGCATAGTTTGCAATGTGTTCTGTCAAACTCTAAATCAGATTATTTTTAATTATTAAAAAACACCATTATTTTATTAAAATATATATATATATTTTAATTAACTAAATATTTTAGTTTATCTTGGGCTATTTTTATTTTTTTCATTGATCAGATAACATTTTGAAGCTGTCATATGGTCATGTTACAATGTGCCCCTCAGATGTTACAATATACCCACCTAAGCTACACATTCCAAAAAGTTGGGACAGGCGGGCGGGAAAAGTTAAATGTACATTATAAGGAACAGCTGGGAGGACCAATTTGCAACTTATTAGGTCAATTGGCAGCAAGATTGGGTATAAAGAGCCTCTCAGAGTGGCAGTGTCTCTCAGAAGTCAAGATGGGCAGAGGGATCACCAATTCCCCCAATGCTGCGGCGAAAAATAGTGGAGCAATATCAGAAAGGTTTTTCTCAGAGAAAAATTGCAAAAGTTTGAAGTTATCATCATCTACAGTGCATAATATCATCCAAAGATTCAGAGAATCTGGAACAATCTCTGTGCGTAAGGGTCAAGGCAGGAAAACCATACTGGATGCCCGTGATCTTGGGGCCCTTAGACGGCACTGCATCACATACAGGAATGCTACTGTAATGGAAATCACAACATGGGCTCAGGAATACTTCCAGAAAACATAAAACATTTGGCGCATCATAAAGCCATTACATGTTGCCAGCTAAAACTCTATAGGTCCAAAAAAGAAGCGATATCTAAACATGATCCAGAAGCGCAGCGTTTTCTCTGGGCCAAGGCTCATTTAAAATGGACTGTGGCAAAGTGGAAAACTGTTCTGTGGTCAGGCGAATCAAAATTTGAAGTTCTTTTTTTTGGAAAACTGGGGCCTTGCCATGTCATCCAGGACTAAAGAGGACAAGGACAACCCAAGTTGTTATCAGCTCAGTTCAGAAGCCTGCATCTCTGATGGTATGGGGTTGCATGAGTCGTGTGGCATGGGCAGCTTACACATCTGGAAAGGCACCATCAATGCTGAAAGGTATATCCAAGTTCTAGAACAACATATGCTCCCATCCAGACGTCGTCTCTTCAGGGAAGACCTTGCATTTTCCAACATGACAATGCCAGACCACATACTGCATCAATTACAACATCATGGCTGCGTAGAAGAAGGATCCGGGTACTGAAATGGCCAGCCTGCAGTCCAGATCTTTCACCCATAGAAAACATTTGGTTGCATCATAAAGGGGAAGATGCGACAAAGAAGACCTAAGACAGTTGAGCAACTAGAAGCCTGTATTAGACAAGAATGGGACAACATTCCTATTCTAAACTTGAGCAACTTGTCTCCTCAGTCCCCAGACGTTTGCAGCCTGTTATAAAAAAGAGGGGGATGCCACACAGTGGTAAACATGGCCTTGTCCCCAACTTTTTGAGATATTGTTGATGCCATGAAATTTAAAATCAACTTATTTTTCCCTTAAAATTATACATTTTCTCAGTTTAAACATTTGATATGTCATCTATGTTGTATTCTGAATAAAATATTGAAATTTGAAACTTCCACATCATTGCATTCTGTTTTTTAAATTTGGCCCAGTGTCCCAACTTTTTTGGAATTGGGTTTGTACTAGACAAGTGTAAAATTACTGTGGATAAAAATATATATATATATATATATAGGATGAATTGCCATAAAGTGGGACACTGCCTAATGTGGGACACTTAAGGTTTCTTGTAGCTCTCCCATAAATACATGAATGCCAGTGAAACGTCTCAGGTTACGAATGTAACCATGGTTCCCTGAGTTGAGGGAGCGGTACTTTTCACGATCCTCTAAGGGCCGGCTTCATGGGGAACTTATACCTCGTCGTGACCTGTCGTCAGAAGCATACAAATGAAAAAACACCAGCGAGTTGGCGGCGACAACCTCTGGCGTCACTGCGGTGCGACTATAAAGCAGGCACCTGGAAAACCGCGTCATTCACTTCTTAAAGTCTGAAGCTTTGCGATCGAGAAGCATGGCGGGGGGAGCTAGAGGGGCGCAGTGTCTGGTTCCTCACTCGGGAACCATGGTTACGATACCGTAACCTGAGGCGTTCCCTTTCAAGGGAACTTCGAACTGCGTCCTCTAGGGGTGCGCTATGGGGAACAGTATACTGCGCCGCCATGCTGAGGGGGAGTGCAGGCCAGAATCATGGCGAACACTAAGTACCAACTCTACCATTTCAATGGGGGTGCCCCGGGGGCGTTTAGGCGGCTGTCTGTGACAATACCCCTTACGGCCAAGGCCTAAGCTACATACCCAACTTAATTGTTGGGGCCTCGGCCCGGGTGGTGAAACTAAAGGCTTGGAATCAGGAAGATTCCTTTAAAGGGATCTGACTAGGAACCTAGCATTTTTATACTAAGATCTTGCCTGTCACACAGGGGCTACAGCTTGCTTCGGCGCGAAGCAACAGCATAAAGCCCACTATATATAAGTTTTTAGAAAGAGCATGAAGCACTAAGCGTCGAACTTACCACAGTGTGGATTTCAGAAAGTGTGCAAGGAGCTTCCGTGCTGCCCCCATAGCATGGATTTTCAAATACTGTTCTAAGGAAGGTCTCGTGGCACTCTGATACAGCAGCTCATAGATGGAATGGTGCATCTCTAATAGTATGTTTGAGAGTCATCAACTTCGATCTGTGGAAATATTAACAGGTGCTCTGGGGAAAACAGTGAACTCCAGTCTCATATGAGAGGAGAACTCCTGAATCAGAGTAAGCCTTGCTCATGGTGACCCTTCTTGGAAAAGAGGGGCGCTGCTTTAAGCTACCATGAGAATAGCCCAAATAGCCCCTCATGTTGAGGCGATGCTTAAGAGTGTATAAGCGAATACACACTGGCTGAATGGAGCCCAAAGAGACAAAAGGTCTAATCATCTCAAGAAGAAAGGGAATGGCTGGCGTAACTTATACCATACAGGATTTCAGAAAGTCGCCCAGAAAGAGTCTTGCGTGCACACTTACCAATCTTGGATTTTTAGAGAAAGTGTGCAAAGTGTTCCGTACATTGCACCACCATGTGGTTTTCAGAAAGTACAGGAGGAGCTTAGCATGTGTGCCTAAGGAGTTCCTAAGCATAAGCAGGCTGAACTGCCTGGGAGGGCAAGCTCAAATTTTACAAACCTCTCTAAGGGGGAGCATCACCTGAGGCAGCGCGTATATACAAAGAGACTTCTGTAGCTTTGCCACCTTCACTTCCCACTGGATCACGACAGCACCTAAGCGACAGGGGAGACCCCTCCCAGTCGGTGACCTGGCTGGACATCCATGAAATTCCTGCAGTGCTGTGCCAGGCCTGATGATCCAAGGAGGCTCCACGCAGAAACCACTGTGATCTCAGCACCGCCCCTAATGCAGAACATGAAGCGGTGGCGGATGGCTGGTGCTGGCCGGTGTTTAGTAAACACTGTAGCTAGGCGCAAAGGAGAAGCTCATAGAGTTTATTAGTAGACACATAACCACCAGCAGATTTACCATAAGTATATACAGGAAGGGTTATTTTTTATACTCCCACCCTCTGTGCGCGGGCCCGGCTCAAAGGCGCCTCCTTTAGAATAGGACCATCAGTAAGGTGGTTGCTATGAACATAAGAACCAGCCAAAAACATTATAAGACAGCATAGGAGACTGTTATGCGTTAGAGGTTTCCACCTAACCTCAATCAGGTGAAGCTGGTGGTTACAGGGGAGATGGGAAGGGGAGGATAAAAGCAGAAGTTAAAATCCCTAAAGGAGCAGTAGATACCTCAGTATCACTCTGACTCAGGCAAAGCGAGAAGCATGCTATTCTGGATCCACCATCCTTAGGTTCTGCTTACCTCCTTGTGACCACAATTCCTCTCTTAACCCTGCCACGCGGAGTGGGGAGAGCGTAGTCTATGACACTAGCCTTCTGTGCCGTCTTTGATCCTCAGATCGAGAACAGGCCAGGACCCTCTATGTTGTTTCGGGCTCAGACCTGGACCTTCGTGGAAGGAAGGATCTCAGAAAGCAGAAAGCGGGAGTCGTATAGATCTCCCACGAACTTCGATCACCGATGACTGCCTTTTTTTTCTGGAAAGAGGAGGCTGACGAGCCCGGAGCTTTTCCTTGGCTTGGCTTCGCAATGCCGCGCCAGATTGCATCCTCCAAAGACTTGTCCCGGCGTCGTGCTCTTTGCAAACAAAATGGCGTAAAGATCGTGTGTGTCATCGAGGGTGTCAAAACAGCGCCGACGGATGCACATGGTCTAAGCTTACTTAGTAGTCGCCACTGATGGAGCAGAGAAAAGGCTCTTACCGGTTCTTTCAGATGCGCTAAGCGGTCAGTTTTGAAGGCGAAAGAAAGAGAATAGCGTGTTTTTGGAGTGCCTGTTTTATGAGTACTTTTACCGTTAGTGACGTCAGAGGCTGTCGCCGGCCAACTCGTTGGTGTTTTTTCATTGTATGCTTCAGACACGGGTCACGACGAGGTGTTCCCCATAGCGACCCCTAGAGTATGTTAACCCTGAAATGAAGGAAACTGGGTATTTGATTACCAAAGCTGTGGTGTCATATGATCAAAATCACATCACCACTCAAATGTACAGTCATAAATGAGGGTGGAGGAATCATCAAACTGGAAGCACATTGTGTGAAGACTGCCCAAAGGTCAGTGACATAGAGTTTTGACAAACTTGATATTAAGGAGTATAAATCCATTTTAAACAAAACAATCCTGCTACTTTTTGGCCTAATGTGCTTATTAAATGTTTGTTCATCAAAAAATAGTATAACTTTGTATGTATAAACGATGTATTTTATATTTTAATCAAATTTCCTGCTGTCACACTTTAGGAAATATTTTTTCATAAAGTGGGACAGTATGATTAGCCTAATGTGGGACAGTACTTCAGTCAGTCAAAAATGTGTGGAGGGGCATGGTTTATAGGGCGAAAATGATTATTTACAGGGTTTTAGTGTTATGCAATATTAGAATTACTTCACATCAGATTATAGATAAATATAAAATGATGATGGTGTCTTGACATGCAAAGGACTGCTTGTTTTCAGAGATGTAATGAGTTAACCTCTGTAGGTTGTTTTTATTCAGGTAGTTCTCAAGGTTTATGCAGGCTAGCTGCTAGAGGTTTTCAAAAAGACAGTTATGATTGTATGTGTTTGTTTAGTAAGAGAAAGCATTAGGCAAATTGGTCTTAAATGTTTTTATCAGCAGTTCACTGCACGTTCATGAATTCTGAATCAAGGTTGATCTAGCCTGAAGTTAAACTTAACTTAACATAAAGCCTCAGTGGTTTTATATTTTGCCTTCAAATAGGCCTAGGTTATGCCTGCTGTGGTTGTATGTGTTTGTTGAACTAGAGATCAGTCAGGAATAATATCTACATAACATAACACAGGTCTATGATAATAGTTGCTTAACGTCTCGCTTAGCATCATATTGTATTATTTGTCTGTTGTTTGATTATCCATATTTTATCCATCCATAACTAAGTTAAATACTAACTTTTAAGATTTGACTATTCTACATGAAAGGTGATTTTGGCCTTTTATTATGAGTGTCCCACATTAGGAAGCTGAAGATTTTCTCAGACAGCACAAAGAGCACTAATATGTCTATCATTTCTTTTGTGAATGTTGTTATCTGCATTTTCTCATTTGATTTATTTAGGACACATCCTGGTTTTTTTTTTTAAATGGTATTAGTTGTGGATTTAATGTTTTGGTTACACATCGCAATATGTCACAGAAATCTGAAATGCAAAAAACCCCACACAATATTAAAACCCACAGCAGGAATCAATGTTAAACACTCTCCCCTACTCCACCCTAAACCATTTATCATGAAACAAAATAAAATTGACTCTCCCATACATTCCTCACAGACATGATAAATATATCTATAGAAAGCTTTAAATGACTACTTAACGAAATAAAACAAATCGAAAACAAAAACTCTTTCATTATAATCATAATCCGTAAAGAGCACTTCTCTCTAAAGGTGCGTCTGATGAGGAGATGACGAGACAGGATTGGCAACTTCATCCTTGCGACACCGACTCAGAAAACACTAGTTTCTTAGTAAATAATTCAAATATCTCCTTACTATTTCCCCCTGTCACATTTATGGTAATTACTTTTGCCAGTGCTTTACGGAAATCTTAACCCTATTGCGTGTATTTGAATGCAGAACTGTTCATATATATGTATGTGTATATATATACATACATATACAGGTGCATCTCAATAAATTAGAATATAGTGGAAAAGTTAATTTATTTCAGTAGTTCAACTCAAATTGTGAAACTTGTGTATTAAATAAATTCAGTGACCACGGACTGAAGTAGTTTAAGTCTTTGGTTCTTTTAATTGTGATGATTTTGGCTCACAATTAACAAAAACCCACAAATTTGACGATCTCAACAAATTATAATATGGTGACATGCCAATCAGCTAATCAACTCAAAACACCTGCAAAGGTTTCCTGAGCCTTCAAAATGGTCTCTCAGTTTGGTTCACTAGGCTACACAATCATGGGGAAGACTGCTGATCTGACAGTTGTCCAGAAGATAATCATTGACACCCCTTATGAGGATGGTAAGCCACAAACCATTCATTGCCAAAGAAGCTGGCTGTTTACAGAGTGCTGTATCCAAGCATGTTAGCAGAAAGTTGAGTGGAAGGAAAAAGTGTGGAAGAAAAGGAATGTCAGCAGAGACCAGGACAACTAGATGAGCCTCAAAGACAGATCCCCAGTGAAGACCTTGTCTCCTAGATGGCCATTGGCACAAGACCACAGGAACCAGATGAGTCCTCTGCACAATGTGACATTGCTGCAGCCTGGAATTGAACTGCTGGTTTTGTCTGGCCAGAGACTGGTCCCCTGACTGAGCCTGGTTTCTCCGAAGGTTTTTCTCTATTCTGTCACTCGATGGAGTTTTGGTTTTCCTTGCAGCTGTAAGCCTCTGTAACTTTGCTTAGTTAGGACACTTCTTTTCAGCGATATTGTTGACTTGATTGCACAGATGCTATTTAAACTTAGCTGAGCTGGATGATGACATAGATCCCGCTTTTGCGTAATTACACACTATTTTCCTTAATTTAATACTGTAAAAAGTGGCTTTGTAGCTGTATTTTTTAATGTATTGAAGGGTCATTAACCCTAAAACATGAAATAACAGTTGCAAATGGACTTTGCTTTTCCCTTGACATTTGGCAGTAGATCTGCTGTTTTTTTGGGCATTAGGTGAGCACGCAAACAGTAATGCAAGATTTGCCAATTGTGTAAAACCAAATTGAAAATCCTGATATGTAATTCCTTTTGAAAATGGTTTCTGGTATATCCTTCAATAGCGTCTCTATAGTAGAGCACACTGCTCTCAGCTGTAGATCTTTGCTTCAAAGCTTCTATGTGTTTGACGGATAGTTCACCCAAAAATGAAAAATTCTGTCATTAAATACTCACCCTGGTCTGAAAAGCTCGCGGATTTCATCTAAAATATCTTAACTTGTGTGTTCCAAGATGACGAAGGGCTTACAGTTTTGTATGACATGAGGGTGAGTATAAATGACAGAAATTAATTTTTGAAACGGTGAACTATACCTTGAACTACCCTTAGCAGTGTGTATCTACAGTACCTAGGAGTCTTTATATAATTGATATAAATTTTAGGACATCTTTAAATGATTTTGCATTCTCTGTCTTTTTAAATTTTAATTGTTAATGTCATTTCACTGTGTATTTAAATAGTTAAATGTCAAAATGTAATAGTTAAACAGTTAGAATGACGTCATTCAAAACTAATTTTCTTATTTATCGCAACTGTATTTATGTGATTTTTGCACTTGCTGAAAAAAAAAAGAAAATTGCATGTTGTTTGTCATTGGTACAAATTTTAACATTTGTGAATGACAGATGACATTAAAAATATTTTTTTACAGTCTAAATAACCTGTATTCTTCATAATTTATTAATCCATTGTCTTGCTAAGTATAGGCGAAATTATGAGAATAACCCAGCAAGAATAACCCAGACACAAAAAATGCAAACACATAAATGGTAAAAATGAGTATATATTGGGTTTTCTCTCAAAATGCACCAATCCTGCTGGGTTAAAATGTAAACCAGGCATGCTGAGTTACTTTAACCCAGCATGTGTTCTGTCCAATATTTACCCAGTGCTGAGTTGCCAATTGGGTTATTTTTAATATATCTCATATCTCATATCTCAGTTACAAATCACCTGCTCTTATAATCTGATCATGGTTGTATCTCTCTATTAGTGTTATTGGATCTTAGTGCTGCGTTCGACACTATTGACCACAACATTCTTTTGCATAGACTAGAAAACTTTGTTGGCATTAATGGAAGTGCATTAGCATGGTTCAGATCGTACTTATATGACTGCCATCAATTCGTAGCAGTGAATGTAGAGGTATCATATCGATCACAAGTGCAGTATGGAGTACCTCAAGGCTCAGTACTAGGGCCGTTACTCCTTACGCTCTACATGTTACCCTTGGGAGATATCATCAGAAAACACAGTGTTAGCTTTCACCGTTATGCTGATGATACTCAGCTCTATATTTCTTCACGGCCAGGTGAAACATACCAATTTGAAAAACTAACGGAAATGCATAGTCGATATAAAAAACTGGATAACGAGTAATTTCTTACTGCTAAATTCAGAAAAAAAACAAAAAAAAAACAAAGGTGTTAATTATAAGACCTAAAAACACTGCATGTAATAACCTAGAACGCTGTCTAAGACTTGATGGCTGCTCTGTCAATTCTTGGCCATCTGTTAGGAACCTAGATGTGTTATTTGATGGCAATCTTTCCTTAGAAAGCCACGTTTCTAGCATTTGTAAAAGTGCATTTTTCCATCTCAAAAATATATCTAAATTACGGCCTGTGCTCTCAATGTCAAATGCAGAAATGTTAATCCATGCGTTTAGAACCTCAAGGTTAGATTATTGTAATGCTTTATTGGAGGGTTGTTCTGCACGCTTAATAAACAAACTCCAGCAGGTTCAAAAATGCAGCAGCTAGAGTTCTTACTAGAACCAGGAAGTATGACCATATTAGACTGGTTCTGTCAACACTGCACAAATAGTCTAAATAAGTTGTTCAGATGAACAAAGCACGAGGTTTTCTTGCATAATTAACGTTTGAATTGTTTGGTCAGATGGTTCATATATAATATATTCACATTAATAAATCGGGGATTAAACGTGGAGTTATGTTCTGTATGCTAAATATGAAAACAAGCATATGTGCACACTGCACATTACCTATAACTGCGCTTTGTATCTGCTGATTGCTGATCGAGATTTACATGCTAAATGGCCGACATTCATTTAGTTCACGAACAAGATGTACCAGTTCATTCAACTTGTTCACGAACGACATAGACTATGTACCAGTTAATTTCATTCACAAACAATATGTATCAGTTCATTCAACTCGTTCACGAATGAGCTATGTAGGTCCGTGTACGTTTTGATCATTTCATTTCCTATTTAGAATGCAATAACAAGAAATGGAAAAATGGCTTGTTTATTCCGTTTAGTTTAACAAACAGAAAATTAGATTTTGGCTCGATTTCTATTTTTTCGTTTGAGGTTTATAAATCGGTTTATTGCTTCAATATTTCATTTGCACTTGTGGGCGGCGCTGAAACGCTGCTTTCATCTGATTGGTCGAATCGCTCTGCCATCAGTACGGTCTTTTCATTCTTTCAGGCAGAATAAGAGTCAGTACGAGTGCGGCACTATAATTTCTGAAACCACCACTCACTGTTAATTAGCATAATGTTTGAATCAGATGTTGCACGGCAGATAATTCGTGCTGCTGCAACTTGCAAGTGACCCCTTTAAATAATTTCTAGGTTACAGTATTGCATGAATATTGTCCCACTGATATATACAGTGCAAATAGTTCTGTCTCTTTGGATAAAAGTGAAGTGAAAATAAAAATCAATAACAGACTGAACAGTTCCATGATAATATGTCTGTAATATTTACCACTCTCGTGTTTTAAGTCAAAAGGCACTAGGTAGGTGAAAAAATTAAAATGTGTTGTTTATCTGCTTACCCCCAGGGCATCCAAGATGTAGGTAACTTTGTTTCTTCAGTAGAACACAAACAGAGATTTTGAACTCAAAGTTACAGTCTGTCTGTAATGGAAGTGGATGGCAAATTAATTCTTCTTACAATAGTGTTTTAAGGACAAAAACCAGTCAAATGCCTTGAAATATATCATCTGATCAATGTCTTGAGGTGTGGTAACCATAGTATAAGCAGAATTATTGACTTCCGTCTGTTGAATTATTCGAAAATCAATGCACACCCAAGGTTTAATGGCCACTCCGATTTACATCATGGCCGCATCACCACCTCAGGAAGAATTCAACGGCCCGTCATCAATTATTCCTTACATAATTTCTATAATACACTAGTTTAAAAAAGTACCACTGTAAAGGTTTTTTATTTTTATTTTTTTAAAACAGTGCAGTAATACCCTAATATAAGAAATATTTTTATTAACATTATACTTGTGTATACAGTATATATATAAATTTTATATATTTTTCTGATTTTGGAAAACCAAAACATTTCAACAGGCATTGCATTTAATCTGCGTTTTTAGATTTGCATACATATTTAAAATCTTATATAATATTTTTAAACAATTAACTGTTTGTCAGGTTTTTATCTATAATACCCTGCTGCTGTTTACATGAATAAATGTTGTGGGAATTTGTCTTCATTGGTTGGACAGATTATTTAAAACAAGATGCAAATTATTGTATTATTATATTATTTCATACTATACTATGTAATTTTATCTTATTACTCATGATAAAAAAAAAAAAAAACATGTTTCATGTTCACAGTCTTTACTCACTGTACAAAACTATGGAAAGTTGAATGTTGTTCATTACAACACTTATTTATAAAACAGTCTTTATTATCACATCAGCTACTGATCAGCATTTTATTTTGCTTTGCTGTTCCTTGTTCTGCGTTAGAAATTCTTATTTGTTAATAGAATGGAAATAGTAAGTTTTAATAGAAATGTGTTTAAGGATATTGAATTCTTATGATCGTTTTATTAATTTTTTTCTTTCTTCCTATTTTATGCTAAATATAACATGAAGCATATACAAATGAAACATGAGACTGTTGTCTTACCTTATATGATGGAACAACTTCACTGATGTGTCTAAATGAGTGATTGATGTGTTTTGTGAGTAAATACACACTAAACACACGTTTGTCCTCCAGACAGAAGAGTTTGAGTTTCTCACTCAATCTGTGTTCACAGTTTGAGTTCCAGTGATTTAAACTTGACTTTTACTCTCTGAAGGATGGTTTGAAAAATAAATCACAAAGATCTGCTGTTGGTTCAGAAAAAAACATCTCAAAAATCCTTCTTGAAAGTGTTTCTGCCCCTTCTACTCTGATCGCTGATTCTTTGGTGTTTTTGTGAAGAGTCAACACAACAGGAAACAAGACTTAACCTGAAAAAGACTTCCTGAAAGAGCTGCAGGAAGGTAAAGCTTCTGCATTATTGTTATCTTTCCGGTCTGTGTCTCATGTTGTTTGAGTATGTGCTACTTTGTTTGACTGGATTATCATTGACAATATGAATAATTGTCTGATCATATGAATGATGTCTGATCTCAAAAACTTTCAACACTTGGATTCCACATCGGTTTCCTTTTCTGTATAATTATACATATTATGCATGACATCTTTATTATGATATCTGAAAATCCATCTGATATATGTACTGAGGACGAGAAATCAACCCTCCTCCTCGGTTGATGTTTCTCTGAGGGGCTTCAGTACCAAGAGTCTCAATGGAAACCATTGGTGTTGACATCACAGGAAAATCTGAGATCCTACTCAGATTAACCACACAGATGATGAAATAAAGTTGCTCTGTGTTATTCTATTATATTATGATATTTACTCAATATGGTATAATCTTAAAATATTATGCATGACTATGAAAGTAATCAATATACTGATCAATATGCTGAGTTATTCCAAAATACTGGATGTCTTAAAGAGGATTGGATGTATAAAGGCCCTCCCGTTGGGCGATACTGGTAGTGTTGAAGAGGATTGGATGTATAAAGGCCCTTCCAGTAGGGGATACTGGTAGTTTTCCATTGAATTGCACCTGTGAACTGAAATAACCCTGTGGACTTTGGGTGATTTCCAGAGGCTGACATCAGCAGTAAACAGATTTGATGAATGTCTCATGTGACCACAGCCAACCAATAGGAAGAGGCAAAATAAAAATTTTCTTTAAAATATCCTTTAATATTTGTTTACATATGTCTGCACCTGTCGCGGCTGGCCAGTAGAGTATTTTAACAATGAATTACCAATTTATATAGCAATTCTGTCTTTAAAATATGCAAGTTTACACAGTGTTGGGAAGGTAAAGCCCGGGATACACTGTACGATTTTTGGCTGTTACCTGCCGCCATCTGACTTTGTTTCCAGACTGTGTCAATAAACCACCTTGTTTGCAATCTTACCTCATGTCTCTACCTTGTGTATCGTGACAGATACAAGATAAAGATACAAGTTACCCCATTTAAAATGTAATGAGTAGTCTAACTATTTCAATTACCTACTAACTGTTTAACATTTTAACTGTATCATTTATACCGGGCAGGCTTAACCTTACAGTAGCACTCAACACTGATTACCATCAGACTTTCAAAATCCTTCACTTTTGTTGGAACTAAATTAAAATTTCATCAGGAGTTGCAGACCAGAGCAGAACACTGACGACAGGGACAATGAATGAGACACAAGGCAGTTCACTCAGAGTCAAGTCTTCTGTGCTCATGCATCTTCTTACACAGCATGTCTAGGGTGTGTAAGGTGTTAGACAGGAAGAAACTGAAGAGAGAAAAATAACTCCTTGTGTAGTTGTAAACAGACACTTTTTAAACATGTACAAAACAGGAAGGCAAAACATGCAAACGGTAAACACGTTTTGGTTACTGTGGCAATGCACTGAGAAAAAAAAAAAAGTACCTGGTTCAGACTGGATATAACTTGTTCTCCGCAAAGCTATGCAACTATGAAAGGGTCAAATAAGGAAAAGAGCAAATGTTTTTTCTCCTAACAATGGCCACTTCAAGTCATTTATGACAGGAACTAATGCTAAGACTGTTTTTACATTTATATTTTAGCACTTTCTGGACACCTCAAAATACATACAGTAAACATTTTAGTCATTAGCTTTCCTTCTTGAGAGTGGTGGTTAAACATCAAGCCCATGTAATAATCAGGATTAGAACCACTGGCTTAACTACAGACTGGGGCCCATGCAGCGGGGGGCCCTGCCCACATCGCAAGCGGGCCTCTGAGATATATCCAGCTGCAGCAGTTTCAGAGCCGCAGCCACAGAACCGGAAGTTAGGGGCGGAGTTATTGACAATGAGAGAGCACAGTGAGTAGTCCGTAATGTTTTTGCAATCATATGTTTAATAATTATTGTATATATTACGTTAAGCATTTATCTTTTAAGTACTTAATGAGTGCTTGGCTTTATTATTATATGCATTGTTTGTGTTACTATTACCTTGTAGTTTAGTTATTTTAATCCCATTTGTCATCATTGAGATAATTATGTGTGGCTTCATCTCTTGTAAAGACATATAAGGATTCAGACTGGTGACACATTACCTGAGCTGCAGCAGTGCAACAAGTGTTACTGTAATTACCAGCAATCTTCTGCTTGACCAGCATGTTTAAGTCAGCCAAACTGGTCAAATTAAAAAGTTATCTTCAAATCCACTTCAACAAGGCATTTGTCTGTGGAGGTATGAATATCTTGAGTTGTTTGTTTAACAAATGTACTCACAATTTATGATTGCATAATAGTTTAGCTGTGTACTTTATTTATTTGAGGCTATACTATACATTTTTGCAACCAATTATTGGTGTGATTATTTAGTTGTTAAATAAGGAACAAGGAAGGTTTTTTTTGTGCCATTTACAGGTAAATATGATTTTGTTGTTGTTGTTGTTAACCAGTACATCTTGTCTTGGGAGCACCCTTTGATTTTACATCTGTAAGTAGTTATCCAAGCAAAGAGTTAGTGATAGCTAGTGATGTTATGGCTTCCGTTGATATTTAACGATTTCTCTATGTTTGTCTTCCAGTGTGACACTCCAATCATACAGAGATGGTGGACTCTTAATCTTCTGGAGAATTTTTTGCACCCCCTTCTGACCAATTCTAAATTAACTAAGATACATGTATAATACAGTGCAGAAACCCTAGAAGAGGCCCTTCCAAGTGGATAACAGGCCACGCTTGTGAGGCACATGTGCTTCTCAATAAATTAGAATTTCGAGGAAAAGTTCATTTATTTCAGTAATTCAACTCAAATTGTGAAATTTGTGTATTAAATAAATTAAGTGCACACAGACTGAAGTAGTTAAAGTCTTTGGTTCTTTTAATTGTGATGATTTTGAATGGTTTCAAAATCAATGATCATCAGTGGTCATCCAATCATTTTGAATGGTCTCCAGTACGCACTAATCCACAAATTACTTGAGTTATTCGGTTTATAAACGTGCCTGACACTCCCTCTGACGCAAAATAAACCAATATCCCGAGTTATTTAGTTACTCCTAACAGTGCAGTGACTGAACTGCTAAAAGAGAACCGATGATGGGATGTGCACGAGCAGAGCAGCTGGACTGAGTCTCGTCCTGCTGGGAGATGGCATCACAGTATGGTGAGGGGCGTAACATTTCCGTCACATGCTTGAGGCATTCAGCCAATCACAACACACTGGATAGCTTTCCAATCAGAGCACATCTCACTTTTCAGACTGAGCTTTGTAAAAATCGACGCATTTCAGAAAGGCGGGGCATAGAGGAGCAACTATAATGTACATTATATGGAAAATAATGTGTTTATTGAACCTTAAACCACATAGAAAGCACAAAACCGTTATTGTGCAGCGGCATCATATGACCCCTTTAAGAGTTAAAAAAAATTAAAAAAATAAAAGTCTGAGCAGTGATGGTCTAACCGCTGGGCTGTATAAAATGTTTGACCAAAATTTATCACCTTCTTAAAAATATTCGAAGAAAGTCTTGAATTGGAAGCACTTCCACCAACCATGACACAAGGAGTCATCAAACTGATACTCAAACCCAACAAATATAAAGAGTGTCTAGAAGATTAGAGGCCAATCACCCTTCAATGATTACAAAATTTTAGCTTTAGTTTAAGCAATAAGAATTAAAGATGTCCTTAACTCTATTATTGATGAATCACAATCAGGTTTTATCGAGAAACATCACATTATGGATAGGGATGCTCCGATTCTTTTTCGCCTCCGATACCTAGGGTTCAGTATTGGCCGATGCTGATACCTCTGCGATCGATACAGTAAGGGTTCATTGTGTTTTATACAGTTATTTGTATTTATGAAGCCCATACAATATCAAAACTTGACACGATAGGTGCAGGCTTGGACTTCGTTGAATAAACATGAGCACTGCGTGTGTCAAAGTCGAAACCTGGCGCGGGTGTTTTTATATCACTGTATTTCTGAAGGAATCCGACTGTCTAGAGAAAATTATGTATGTAATTTTCATTTCATCTTGCCTGTAATGCCTGAGCAGCGTTTGTGAGCGCGGGCTCAGCGCTTATTTGATTACAGCAGTTACCGGAAAAACTTCTCTCTCTCGCACTCTACAAGCTCCTCCTGCTGGCAGAGAAAGAATTTGCATATATATGCTGCCACGTATAGAACTGCGGTCAAGCCAGCCGCGCTTTGAAAATACACGGTCAAGCCAGCCGCACT
>NC_056575.1:34296122-34296538 GCF_018340385.1 Cyprinus carpio | reverse complement strand
AACTAAAAGCAAAATCACCCCAAATAAAAAAATGCATCCTAGCAATCGCACTTTTTCCCATTTTTCAACATTCATAAAAAAGGTTGCTTTATAGGTTAGCTCATTCTTTCAAATCATATGTATTCAGAGTGAGCCTGACTATCACTGTATTAATTTTCAAGGCATTTTGATGTATAGTTTTGGAGAAAACTAAAAGCAAAATCACCCAAAACATCAAACTCCATTGTTTCACTTGTACTTTGTCCCATTTTCCAACTCTCATAAAAAGTATTCCTTTATAGGTTATCTCATTCTTTCAATGGATATGTATTCAGAGTGAGCCTGACTATCACTGCTTTTACTGTATATTCATCTTACTGTATAGTTTTGGAGAAAACTAAAAGCAAAATCACAAAACATCAAACTCCTTTGTTGCA
>NC_056575.1:34265451-34295122 GCF_018340385.1 Cyprinus carpio | reverse complement strand
CCTGATTATTTTCATTTTTCATTTGCATTTTACTCTTTTGTATTTTTCATCCCATGAATAATTGACTGAATGCTCTAAGAATCTGTTTCTTCTCCTCAAATCTTTACATCTTTTTCCAGGTTTGTTTTCATCAGATGCTTTAAAATGTATTTGTCTCTTATTAATTTCTGATCTCTGTTATCCGTGTTACGGCAATGTTCTTAAAGCGAGGAAATTACAATATCTGTTATCTGGCAAAACGACTTCAGATGTGTTTTGACAGAGTACAGGACAAATATATACTGGTGTTGATTTGGTGGTCTGGTTTGAGCATTCACACACGGAATTCTCAACCAGCTGCGTTTTGATTAAGCTCTGTGTGAAAGTTCCGGAAGGAGATTTTATTTGTGTGCCAGAACTCTCTGCACTATAAACAGGTTCGTCGTCTCTGAGAAAACCACCATGAAAATTAAAGGCAAAAAAATAACATAAAAATATTAAAACCATCAAAATCCCACAGATTTGACATACTGACACTATGTTCAGATTGAGACAAGACTATTCAAAATCCGACTGACCAAACAAAAACAAAAGAACAAAAAAAACAAAAAAAAAAAAAAACAACATTCAAAAACATTCTAGCACAGGTAAGATATACTAGCACTTGTCCTGAGGGGGGCAATGCTAAATCATTCCAAAACATGATAGCACCCTGCGATAATACTAGCAACTGCCTAGTGCAACCCTACCCCACCCCCAAGTAACCTATTTTGCAAATGCCAGCCAACCATTTTTTAGGGGCCCATGTATTTTTTAGCAAAGTATGGTTTTTTCCCCCCAAACAAGTTCAAACAGTAAAGAAATTACTAAAATAAATAGTAAAAAAGTACTTTTGTTTACTGGGGATCCTCTGAATGTGACTCTGGGTGGTGTGTTTCTAGATGTCTATAGAGGAGAATCCAGGAGTACAGCCGGACCAAGAAATGTTACATCCACACAACACACACACACACCCAGACCAACCACACACACTCTCTCTCTCTCACCCTCACACCCAAGCACCACACCACACGATCTCGCTCTATTCTACTCTCTCTACACACACCAACACACACCACTCTCTCCTCTCTCGCTCTCTCTCTCTCTCTCTCACCAACACACACAACTCACACTCTCTCTCTGTCTCTTGTCACTCCACACAACACACACCACCACACACCACACCAACATCATCTCTCTCCTCTCTTCTTCACACACACACACACCACACAACACAACTCACACAACACGACAGCTGTAGGTGATTGGTATTGGTATTAATGTCTCTGTTCTTGTGTTCAGATGCCTGTTCTTCACACACTGATCACACAACACGAGTCAGCACAGCGATCTACAGTCTAGTCTGATGAGGAGAACAGGAGACATGGTGACACGTGTGAGAGCGGGAAAACAGCCGTATATCTTGCTCATCCGTACAGATTTGATTATTATTATTCAGGTGTTGTGTAGAGCGAGAGTGTGTGTGGAAGCTGGTAACTGGGAGAGATTGGAGTGGGAGTGGAGGTGTGCGAGTAGTATTCAGGGTAATATATAAGAGCATTCCAGTCAGGCAAGGGCGGGGGTGATGAAGTGTGTGTTTGGTTTATAATGATCAGTCCTGGCTTTGGTTCTGCTCTTCCTCCGGGTCACTCATTAAGACACAATTAACATTTTTAAGGACTGATATCCCTGTGAAGTCCCACCAGCAAGTAGAATAGGGTGTGTATGATGATGATGATGATGTCAGGAGGAATAGTGCTGTGAGAGTGTATTGTGGATAACAGCGCAAGAAATCTGTCCTTCTACAGACGGTCTCTGACACACAGGCGCCTCATCCACCACAGTTCCAGGACCACCATTCACTCAGCCGCTCTAGCCTGGATTAGCGGTTATTTGACTCCCTCAGTGAAAGTGTGTTGGAGGAATCAGAAGAGACTGACGAAGAGATTCTTACCATTAATGCTTTGAGCTTGCATGAGAAAATCAGTGACAGTGGAGTGTTATAGAGTCTCTATCGAGAAGCGAAATGTTAAATACTGCCAGCGGAACTTCTGTGCACTGAACTAACACTCATGAATAAAATGTGTCAGAAATCATCCTCATATAGGACAGAATCAGTGTGTGTGTGTGTGTGTGTGTGTGAGAGAGAGAGAGAGAAGAGAGTCAAGAGCCCGAGTGGTGTGTGTGTGTGAGCAGAGCGTGCCGAGAGTGTGTGGGAAGAGAGAGAGAGTAGAGTGTTTATCTACATAATTGTGTTTTTGTATTGTAGTGTCACATCAATCACCTTTGTATTATTTTCTATCAAAATGTTCTTCAATTGAAAAAGTTCTTCATGAAGCATGTTTGTGAAAAGTTACGGCATTCATTTTTTCTTTATTTTTTTGAGCATATATAATAAAAAATGATGAGAAAAGGAAACTGAGATCAGATCTGAAGTGATGTTTGTATCATTGAATATAATCGATTCCTAAACAAGACTGGACATGAGTCCATCAGCGAGAGTTGCTGACGTTATAAAATAAAAGGACCATTCATCATAGAATGTTGTCAAGTAAAACAGTATTGTAACTACAGACAAACGCTGTAGTAAACTATTATGGCGATCATCTTATCAAGCGGTGATTGTATTATGTGTTTTTATTTACTGAAAATTATGTAAAACGTGATAAACTATGTATAATCTGCTGATTTGAGAATCAGCAACTATCAATGATGATTTTTTTAAATTATTTGAATTATAACAAATCAAAGAAATATGATTACAATAATAATATTGTACATATAGTGTGTGTTATATAGTGTGTGTTATATAGTGTGTGTGTATGCATGTATTATTATTAATAATAAAAATTATAAATATTAATGTGATGTATTTTATTTTTTTATACCAGTTAAAAAAATCTTATGTACATAATTCTACTTGCACTGTAATCAAGAATTTTTTTACCAGTGTTTAAAACAAATCATTATTGTAATGAATTAATTTCATGATAGCTTAAAGAATGTAGACTAGGGCGTTCAAGTATTAAATAATGAAATATATTATAAGAACTACATTTTTTGGACTAATTACTATATTTAAAATTTAACGAATATTATAAGACAATTAAAGAAATTGTTAGACAATAACATAATAAACATGAAACATAACTAATATTTATGAATAATAGTATTATAATTTTGTTATTATGATACAAATAATTAACATCAAGTAAAAAGTATATCAATTCAATATATTGCAATGCAATATATTATTAAATAAATATTATATCAGTTTTAAAACTAGTTTTTTATATTTATTTATGTTAAATAAAAGTATAAGAACAAAAAGTACAAAATATTTGGTGTTTGTTATTATTATTATGTAACAAAAAATTATATTTTTGTACTTTTACTGACCTTCTATCATTAAACCAAATCCAATGACAATACTCTTAACTATTTTAATAATTATATATGCACTGTAAAATAAGAAATGTTATGGAATAATAGAAATAATTATTGTTATGTTGATTGTTAGATTTCTCTTATATAATAAATATGATATTGCAGTATTCCGTATCATACTTTACAATAAAAAATTATTATTTTAATAATAAAAAAAACTCTCTTCTCCCATGATATGATATATTGTTATTATTTAAATTATATCCGGTTCTACGGATTAAAATAACCCATGCGCGGTGTTTTCTAATCTAGTACTAGTTAATAATGCTCAATTATAGAATCTTTATGTTCTATTACAATGAGTATGATTTCAAGTTTATAGACACGTCTATGTTATTATGATTTCGATAATAATAAAAATACAATTCTATATTTTGGTTAATAGGTAACAATACTACTGAATTCATGCTACTAATCTTAATAATAAGACATAGTACATTCAATTGTATATTACAATAGTATAATTTCATACAGTCCATGTTATTATGTTCTTATAATAATAAAATTTTATTTTATATTCAAATAGTATAATTTCAATAATAAAAGTGATTGGTATTATCTTATAATAATAAAATACATATTCCACAATTTGTGGTTATAATATTTAATAAATACGGACTTTTATCTCAATTAAATATTGCATTTTTGATGGATTTTAAATGTACATAAATAATAATTTATAATGAAATATTTTTCTTAACTTTTTTTCATTGTTTACTAATTAAAAGTCAGTAAAAGCAATATTTTGATTATCTATTATATACGGACCTATGTACAGTACAATACGATATTGCATCAGTGTCCCATTTTAGTGATTGGTTTAATTTTATCTTAACGAAGTAAAACTGAATATTAGTTAATAATAAAGTGTCGTTTGTTTTTCAACAGATTTATAACCGCTTCTCCTCACAAATGTGTTGAGATGGTTTTGCAGCGTGGTGGTGTGTTATGTTATGTGTGTTCTAAGGACTCAAATCCTTGTTCAAGCATCAAATAATCCAATCTGAAAGGTATTTAAAACGCAGCCTGTTTGTTACCATAAGCTTGATTTGTTAAACTGTGAAGGGGTTTGGAGTAAATAAGCTGAGGTCTGTGACAGTGAGATTTGTACTGTAGAGATAAGATTAATGCTAATAAAAATACATTAAAAATGAATAGTGTATTACTGTAAATATAAAAGTCACATTGTTACTACTATACTCCTACTATATCTCAATCGACATAAATGTGCATTTTACTTAAGAATTACAATCGATATATTTCAGTTATAACAGTTATGTTATTATCTTATAATAATAAAATAAAAATTATATTTTGGTTAATCTTATTAAAATCGAATTATTGAATATTGCAATCCTAACAGTTTTGGGATTTTTTAATTGTTGTCATTCAAATAATATTTAACAATTAAACAATTGCAATAGTAAGACTTTATTACAATTATTATGCATTAGTTATAATTAAAAAATTAACGTACAATTAATATCTTGTTTATTATTATTTTTAACACGATCATTATTTTTACTTTACTTTTAAATATACCAATAAACAAATGCAGTGCAATCAAACTCTTACTATTGACTAAGATAATCATAAATTGCACTGTAAAGTAAAATGTCAGTATTTAATAATTATTATTTTATTGTTATATTATAACAAAAACATATAATTGCAGTAATCTGTAAGATAAAAATTGAGTATTTCATACTAACCAAAATATAAATTATATATTTTTATTATTTAAATTATAACAATTAGTACTACAATATTTCCTGTTCTAAAAGCAGTAAAATAAAAAGTCAGTGTTTTAATTCTACTACTATTAATAATAAAACAAATCATATTTAAATTTTATATTACAATATAGTATTATTTTCAATAGTTATGTTATTATGTTCTTATTAATAATAAAATTCATATTTGATCAATAAATATTGCAATAACAGTTTTGATGGATTTTTACATTGGAATAATTTAAATAATACAATTATAATTAATATAATATATATTTTTTCTTTACCTATTTACTTTAATTGTTATAATTAAAAGTAAAATCAATATTTTGTTATTATTATTATATACTGACCTATTTACAGTACAATATGATTATTGGGGCTCAGTGGGTCCATTTTTAGTGATTTGTTTATTTATATAATAAGTCAAATATTGAGTAAATAAAGTGAATATTTAGTTAATCCAATAAAGTGTCTTGTTTAGTTATGTGTGGTTATCAAACCAGATTTAGCTGTTTTTTGAAATGCGCTAGTCTCATTACAATAAATGTGTTTGAAACGGTGATGGTTTTGAAGTAAATGCTGAGTGTCTGTGATGAAAGGTGTATGTAGTGTTTTATCACACTTTAGCAGAACCCCCCCATTTTAAACTCACTGAAAAAATCTGTTCGTATTTTCATGCATTACATTTAACATAAAATCAAGCCTGAAAGGTTCATTTAGAAAGAATCAACAGATAACAGCAACGGTATTACAAGTTTTCTTAGGCGATAATAATACGTACCCGGGTTTTTTTTTTTTGTTTTGTTTAGAAAAGAAAAAAGAAAAGGGTAATACTATTAATAAATTACTGCAAGGCGAAAACTTGTCTTTAGGATGTTTTTTGAAAATGATAAATCGGCTGAAATCATATCGGAGGTGTGACCACTGAATTTCCAGTAATATTCTGTTAGAGATTTTATCACAACACAAGGCGTTTAGGCGAGCACATTTTCTGGAACGAGAATATGTTTCAGATCACGTGATCCTCACAGATGATAAAACAAAAGCTCTGAAGACATTTAGAGGTTTTTTCAGATCACGTGATCCTCACAGATGATAAAACATCAGCTCTGAAGACATTTAGAGCTGAGGTTTCAGATTCACGTGATCCTCACAGATGATAAAACCTCATCAGCTCTGAAGACATTGTTTCAGAGGTGTTTCAGATCACGTGATCCTCACAGATAATAAAACGATCAGTTATAAAAACATTAGAGGCATTTCAGATCACGTGATCCTCACAGATGATAAAACGATCAGCTCTGAAGACTTTAGAGGCGTTTCAGATCACGTGATCCTCACAGATGATAAAACGATCAGCTCTGAAGACATTAGAGGTGTTTCAGATCACGTGATCCTCACAGATGATAAAACGATCAGCTCTGAAGACATTAGAGGCGTTTCAGATCACGTGATCCTCACAGATGATAAAACGATCAGCTCTGAAGAAATTAGAGGCGTTTCAGATCACGTGATCCTCACAGATGATAAAACGAATCAGCTCTGAAGACATTAGAGGTGTTTCAGTGTGTCAGATCAGTGATCCTCACAGATGATAAAACGATCAGAGCTCTGAAGACATTAGAGGTGTTTCAGGTGTTTCAGATCACGTGATCCTAACAGATAATAAAACGATCAGCTCTGAAGACATTAGAGGTGTTTCAGATCACGTGATCCTCACAGATGATAAAAACGATCAGCTCTGAAGACATTAGAGGTGTTTCAGATCACGTGATCCTCACAGATAATAAAACGATCAGCTCTGAAAGACATTAGAGGTCTTTCAGATCACGTGTCAGGATGTTTTTAGAGGCGATCACGTGATCCTCACAGATGATAAAACAATCAGCTCTGAAGACATTAGAGGTTGTTTCAGCTGAGTTTCAGATCACAAGATCCTCACAGATGATAAAACAATCAGCTCGGAAGACATTAGCGAGGTGTTTCATAAGATCACGTGATCCTCACAGATGAAAAAACAATCAGCTCTGAAGACATTAGAGGTGTTTAAGATCCATGATCCTCACAGATGATTAAAACAATCAGCACTGAAGACTTAGATGCCTCACAGATGATAACAGATGATAAAAAACAATCAGCTCTGAAGACTTTAGAGGCATTCAGATCACGTGATTTCACATCAGCGTGATTTTCAGATCATGATCCTCACAGAGATGATGAAACAATCAGCTCTGAAAACATTAGAGGCGTTTCAGATCACGTGATCCTCACAGATGATAAAACAATCAGCTCTGAAGACTTTAGAGGCGTTTTCGATCACGTGATCCTCACAGATGATAAAACGATCAGCTCTGAAGACAATTAGAGGCCGTTTCAGATCACGTGATCCTCACAGATGATAAAAACGATCAGCTCTGAAGACATTAGAGGCGTTTTCAGATCACGTGATCCTCACAGATGATAAAAACGATCAGCTCTGAAGACATTAGAGGCGTTTCAGATCACGTGATTCCTCACAGATCACAGAGCTGATAAAACGATCAGCTCTGAAGACAGATAGAGGCGTTTTCAGATCACGTAGTTTCAGATCCTCACAGATGATAAAACAATCAGCTCTGAAGACATTAGAGGTGTTCAGATCAACGTGATCCCTCACAGATGATATGATCAGCTCTGAAGACATTAGAGGTGTTTCAGCTGATGTTTCAGATCACAAGATCCTCACAGATGATAAAACGCTAAGCTATGAAGACATTAGAGGTGTTTCAGAGATGATAAGCTGATGTTTCAGATCACATGATCCTCACAGACGATAAACACAATCAGCTCTGAAGACATTAGAGGTGTTTCAGATCACGTGATCCCTCACAGATGATAAAACAATCAGCTCTGAAGACATTAGAGGTATTTCAGATCACGTGATTGCTCACAGATGATAAAAACAATCAGCTCTGAAGACATTAGAGGTGTTTTCAGATCACGTGATCCTCACAGATGATAAAACAATCAGCTCTGAAGACATTAGAGGTGTTTCAGATCACGTGATCCTCACAGATGATAAAACGATCAGCTCTGAAGACTTTAGAGGCGTTTCAGATCACGTGATCCTCACAGACGCTAAAACGATCAGCTCTGAAGACGTTAGAGGCGTTTTCAGATCACGTGATCCTCACACAGATGATAAAACAATCAGCTCTGAAGATATTAGAGGTGTTTCAGACCACGTGATCCTCACAGATAATAAAACGATCAGCTCTGAAGACATTAGAGAGGTGATCCTTTGATAAAACAGATCACATGATCCTCACAGATGATAAAAACAATCAGCTCTGAAGATATTAGAGGTGTTTCAGACCACGTGATCCTCACAGATAATAAAACAATCAGCTCTGAAGACATTAGAGGTGTTTCAGCTGATGTTTCAGATCACGAGATCCTCACAGATGATAAAACGATCAGCTATGAAGACATTAGAGGTGTTTCAGATCACGTGATCCTCACAGATGATAAAACGATCAGCTATGAAGACATTAGAGGTGTTCCAGATCACGTGATCCTCACAGATGATAAAACGATCAGCTCTGAAGACATTAGAGGTGTTTCAGATCACGTGATTCTCACAGATGATAAAAACAATCAGCTCTGAAGACATTAGAGGTGTTTCAGGATGATGTTTCTGAAGAGATCAGATCACGTGATCCTCACAGATGATAAAACAATCAGCTCTGAAGACATTAGAGGCGTTTCAGATCATATGATCCTCACAGATGATAAAACAATCAGCTCTGAAGACATTAGAGGTTTCAGCTTTCAGATCACGTGATCCTCACATATGATAAAACAATCAGCTCTGAAGACATTAGAGGTTTTTCAGATCACGTGATCCTCACAGATGATAAAACCAATCAGCTCTGAAGACATTAGAGGTGTTTCAGATCACGTGATCCTCACAGATGATAAAACAATCAGCTCTGAACACATTAGAGGTGTTTCAGATGTTTCAGATCACGTGATCCTCACAGATGATAAAACAATCAGCTCTGAAGACTTTAGAGGCGTTTCAGATCACGTGATTCTCACAGATGATAAAACACGTCAGCTCTCTGAAGACATTAGAGGATGTTTCAGATCACGTGATCCTCACAGATGATAAAACGATCAGCTCTGAAGACATTAGAGGTGTTTCAGATCACATGATCCTCACAGATGATAAAACACTCAGCTCTGAAGACATTAGAGGCGTTTCAGATCACATGATCCTCACAGATGATAAAACGATCAGCTCTGAAGACATTAGAGGCGTTTCAGATCACGTGATCCTCACAGATGATAAAACGATCAGCTCTGAAGACATTAGAGACGTTTCAGATCACAAGATCCTCACAGATGATAAAACGCTAAGCTATGAAGACATTAGAGGTGTTTCAGATCACATGATCCTCACAGACGATAAAACAATCAGCTCTGAAGACATTAGAGGTGTTTCAGATCACGTGATCCTCACAGATGATAAAACGAACAGCTCCGAACACATTAGAGGCGTTTCAGCTGATGTTTCAGATCACAGCTCTGAAGATCCTCACGGACGATAAAACGATCAGCTCTGAAGACATTAGAGGTGTTTCAGATCACGTGATCCTCATGGACAATAAAACGATCCACTCTGAAGACATTAGAGACATTAGAAGCGTTTCAGATCACGTGATCCTCACAGACGATAAAACAATCAGCTCTGAAGATATTAGAGGTGTTTCAGACCACGTGATCCTCACAGATAATAAAACGATCAGCTCTGAAGACATTAGAGGTGTTTCAGCTGATGTTTCAGATCACGTGATCCTCACAGATGATAAAACAATCAGCTCTGAAGACATTAGAGGTGTTTAAGATCACGTGATCCTCACAGATGATAAAAACGATCAGCTCTGAAGACATTAGAGGCGTTTCAGATCACGTGATCCTCACAGACGCTAAAACGATCAGCTCTGAAGACATGAGAGGCATTTCAGATCACGTGATCCTCACAGACAATAAAACAATCAGCTCTGAAGACATTAGAGGTGTTTCAGCTGATGTTTCAGATCACGTGATCCTCACAGATGATAAAAACAATCAGCTCTGAAGACATTAGAGGCGTTTCAGATCACGTGAACCTCACAGATGATAAAACGATCAGCTCTGAAGACTTTAGAGGCATTTCAGATCACGTGATCCTCACAGATGATAAAACGATCAGCTCTGAAGACATTAGAGGCGTTTTCAGATCACGTGATCCTCACAGATGATAAAACGATCAGCTCTGAAGACATTAGAGGATGTTTTCAGATCACGTGATCCTCACAGATGATAAAACGATCAGCTCTGAAGACATTAGAGGCGTTTCAGATCACACGATCCTCACAGATGATAAAACAATCAGCTCTGAAGACATTAGAGGCGTTTCAGATCATATGATCCTCACAGATGATAAAACAATCAGCTCTGAAGAGACATTAGAGGCATTTCAGATCACAAGATCCTCACAGATGATAAAACGATCAGCTATGAAGACATTAGAGGTGTTTCAGATCACATGATCCTCACAGACGATAAAACAATCAGCTCTGAAGACATTAGAGGTGTTTCAGATCACGTGATCCTCACAGACGATAAAACCAAACAGCTCTGAAGACATTAGAGGCGTATCAGATCACGTGATCCTCACAGATAATAAAACGATCAGCTCTGAAGATATTAGAGGCGTTTCAGATCACGTGATCCTCACAGATGATAAAACGATCAGCTCTGAAGACATTAGAGGTCTTTCAGATCACGTGATCCTCACAGATGATAAAACGATCAGCTCTGAAGACATTAGAGGCGTTTCAGATCACGTGATCCTCACAGATGATAAAACGATCAGCTCTGAAGACATAAGAGGCGTTTCAGATCACGTGATCCTCACAGATGATAAAACGGTCAGCTCTGAAGACATTAGAGGTGTTTCAGATGTTTTCACGTGATCCTCACAGATAATAAAACGATCAGCTCTGAAGACATTAGAGGTGTTTCAGATCACACATGATCCTCACAGATGATAAAAAACAATCAGCTCTGAAGACATTAGAGGTGTTTCAGATCACATGATCCTCACAGATGATAAAACAATCAGCTCTGAAGACATTAGAGGTGTTTCAGATTTCACGTGATCCTCACAGATGATAAAACAATCAGCTCTGAAGACATTAGAGGTGTTTTTTTTCAGATCACGTGAACCTCACAGATGATAAAACGATCATCTCTGAAGACATTAGAGGTGTTTCAGATCACGTGATCCTCACAGATGATAAAACCAACAACCCAGAATACACGCTTGCAGTCTCAGATCACGTGATCCTCACAGATGATAAAACAATCAGCTCTGAAGACATTAGAGGCGTTTCAGATCACGGTGATCCTCACAGACGACAAAACAATCAGCTCTGAAGACATTAGAGGTGTTTAAGATCACGTGATCCTCACAGATGATAAAACAATCAGCTCTGAAGACTTTAGAGGCGTTTCAGATCACGTGATCCTCCAAGATGATAAACACGATCAGCTCTGAAGACATTAGAGGTGTTTCAGCTGATGTTTCACACAAGATCCTCACAGATGATAAAACAATCAGCTCGGAAGACATTAGAGGTGTTTCGATGTTTAAGATCACGTGATCCTCACAGATGAAAAAACAATCAGCTCTGAAGACATTAGAGGTGTGTTTAAGATCACGTGATCCTCACAGATGATAAAACAATCAGCTCTGAAGACATTAGAGGTGTTTCACGTGATCCTCACAGATGATAAAACAGATCACGTGATCCTCACAGATGATCAAAATAAAACGATCAGCTCTGAAGACATTAGAGGCGTTTCAGATCACGTGATCCTCACAGATGATAAAACGATCAGCTCTGAAGACATTAGAGGCGTTTCAGATCACACGATCCTCACAGATGATAAAACGATCAGCTCTGAAGATATTAGAGGCGTTTCAGATCACGTGATCCTCACAGATGATAAAACGATCAGCTCTGAAGACATTAGAGGTGTTTCAGCTGATGTTTCAGATCACAAGATCCTCACAGATGATAAAACGATCAGCTCTGAAGATATTAGAGGTGTTTTAGATCACGTGATCCTCACAGATAATAAAACGATCAGCTCTGAAGACATTAGAGGTCTTTCAGATCACGTGATCCTCACAGATGATAAAACGATCAGCTCTGAAGACTTTAGAGGCGTTTCAGATCACGTGATTCTCACAGATGATAAAACGATCAGCTCTGAAGACATTAGAGGTGTTTCAGCTGATGTTTCAGATCACGAGATCCTCACAGATGATAAAACAATCAGCTCTGAAGACATTAGAGGTGTTTAAGATCACGTGATCCTCACAGATGAAAAAACAATCAGCTCTGAAGACATTAGAGGTGTTTAAGATCACGTGATCCTCACAGATGATAAAACAATCAGCTCTGAAGACTTTAGAGGCATTTCAGATCACGTGATTCTCACAGATAATAAAACGATCAGCTCTGAAGACATTAGAGGTGTTTCAGCTGATGTTTCAGATCACGTGATTTTCACAGATGATAAAACAATCAGCTCTGAAGACTTTAGAGGCATTTCAGATCACGTGATCCTCACAGATGATAAAACAATCAGCTCTGAAGACTTTAGAGGCGTTTCAGATCACGTGATTCTCACAGATGATAAAACGATCAGCTCTGAAGACATTAGAGGTGTTTCAGCTGATGTTTCAGATCACGAGATCCTCACAGATGATAAAACAATCAGCTCTGAAGACATTAGAGGTGTTTCAGCTGATGTTTCAGATCACAAGATCCTCACAGATGATAAAACGCTAAGCTATGAAGACATTAGAGGTGTTTCAGATCACATGATCCTCACAGATGATAAAACGATCAGCTCTGAAGACATTAGAGGTGTTTAAGATCACGTGATCCTCACAGATGATAAAACAATCAGCTCTGAAGACTTTAGAGGCATTTCAGATCACGTGATTCTCACAGATGATAAAACGATCAGCTCTGAAGACATTACCCGGCCGGCATTTCAAAGTTGATTCAGCGTTGAAACAACGTCAGTTCCAGGGTTGAATCAACGTTGAATTACCTTTTGATTTTGCAAATTGGATCATCGTTGATATTGTGACGTTGATTCAACGTTGAAATCGCGACATTATTTCACCATCTTACCTTCATCAGGGGTGAATTATGGTCGTTCTGTAGACGTTGGATTAACATTGAATAAAGTGTTGATTTTGCAATGTGAAACAAGGTTGATAACACAACGTTGTTTCACCGTCGTACCTTTCAACATGGGTGAAAACACAACTGTACGTTCAATTAGAGCCTAGTTTGCATTTAGATCAACACTGTACATTATAAAGGTTAAAATCAAATGACTGGCAGCAATGGCTTTACAATCAACTCCAATAAACTACCACATGCTCAAAATTGTTAAACAGCAGTTTTATTTTGGAAACATACTGTATAAAACAAATGAAAATAATCCCAAACTTTATTTTGCAGAGTAATATTTAAAGGTTTTTGTAAAATAATTTGCATATTTTGCACTGCACTTGCAAGAGAAACCCTTGTACTTTTATAACTGAAACCAGCTGATCTTTTATTTTGGTGGAAAACTATAGTTTTACTAATGTGTCTCATTAAAAGAGATTTGTACATTTGTGCAGTGAAAATGTGTTGAACAGTTCGAGAATGGAACCTGCAACCAGGGGCGCCGTAAGGGGAGGGAAGTTTAGGAAGATTGCAAGGGCCTAACGTTATAGGGGGGAAAGCGATTTCTAATGAGGGGAGCCCCCCCGGACTGCGTTTTCTTTTTTTTACCGCGGTGAACGTGGAATGTGATTTCTACTGAGGGGGACCCTAAAATGTTAGAACCAACAATCTCGTGCATATAGTGTGGTTATGCTTCGGGTGATCCTTGAAAGAGTCCCAGCTCTAGGTCCTTTCAGATGCCGTCCCCTCCACTCTCTCCCACTTGTGTGCTTTCTGTACTGTCCTGTATAAATAGAAACAAAAACACCAAAAATAAATCCTCATAAAATATCAACTTTGACATAAAAAATTACATGAAATATTTTTAACTGAATGCAAAACAAATCACACAATATTTTTACTTTACAGTTCAATATCAAGTGGGGATGGAAACAAAGTGCACAACACTATTCATTAAATACTTATTTAATGCATTCAGATGAAAGTTTACAATATTAACAAATTATTCACAAGCAGTGTTTTCAGAGCCCCCAGTTACACTGTTTTTATCAGGACCCTAGCTATACAGTGTATTTGGTAAAACAAGTAAAATCAAATTGAGTACATTTTTAGTAAACTAAGTAAAATCACAACCTATCACAAAAGGTCAATGAATCTCTACCAGAAGTGACAGTGTATGTCAATGTAGCAGATGAACAATTTCTTACCAATTTGCCAATAATAAGCTGGATCCTTGATGACTCTACAAGGGGAAAGAAGGATTTCATTTTATACCATTTTTTTAAACCAGTGGTTCTCAAACTGTTTATACCAAGTTAAATTCAATTCAGTTCAATTCAAGTTTATTTGTATTGCGCTTTTTACGATACAAATCATTGCAAAGCAACTGTACAGAAAATTAAGTTTCTACAATATTTAGAAGTAGCTTATCAGTGATGACTGTGAATACGGCAGAAATGTTAGGAAAAATCCATTTAAGTTGTAAACAAACAGACGATAACAGCAATTACGCAATCAAACTTCTACTCTTCTCAGTGGTAGTTCTGTATGTTGTTACACAGTTAGCATCATCTGCGGTCCTCTGAGGGGTTGGCATCATCTCTTCTCAGGTGTTCTGGATCCAGACTGAATCATGTGTAAATCCTAGTTACATCCCGTGGCAAAACAGAGAAACAAATAGAGACATAATTAGCGTAGCTGCTGTTCCAGCCAAGTAAAATTAATTATTTTAACCCAAGCTAAAGAATAATAATTTGCATTTGATCAGATATAACTGCAGTCTAAAATTATGAGATGCATTATTTGAATGCTTGGCCAAAGAGGTGTGTTTTTAATCTAGATGTGTCTGAACCCCGAACATTATCAGGAAGGCTATTCCAGAGTTTGGGAGCCAAATGTGAAAAAGCTCTACCTCCTTTGGTGGACTTTGCTATCCTAGGTACTATCAAAAGTCCAGCGTTTTTGTGACCGTAGGGAGCGTGATGGATTGTAGGGTATTTTGTAACTGATACAGTACGCAGGAGCTAAACCCATTAAGGGCCTTATAAGTAAATAATAATATTTTGTAACTGATACGGAACTCAATAGGTAGCCAGTGCAGAGACTGTAAAATTGGGTTAATATGATCATATTTTCTTGACCTGGTAAGGACTCTAGCCGCTGCATTTTTGGACTACCTGTAGCTTGTTTATTGAGGATGCAGGACAAGCACCTAGCAGTGCATTACAAAAGTCAAGTCTAGAGGTCATGAATGCATGAACTAGCTTTTCTGCATCAGAAACAGTTAACATGTTTCGAAGCTTTGCAATGTTTCTAAGACGGAAGAATGCTGTTCTGTAACATGGGAAATATGATTTTCAAAAGACAAGTTGCTGTCTAATATAACACCCAGATTTTTAAATGTAGAGGAAGTAACAGTACATCCGTCTATTTGCAAATTGTAATCTATGAGATTTTGTGTAATGTTTTTTGGTCCAATAAGCAATATTTCTGTCTTATCTGAATTTAATAGGAAAAAATTATTGGTCATCCAATCTTTTTACATTTTTAAAACACTCTGTTAGCTTAGATAATTTAGAAGTTTCATCTGGTCTTGTTTAGATATATAGTTGAGTATCATCAGCATAACAGTGGAAACTAATCCCATATTTTCTAGTAAAATTACAGAGGGGCAACATGTATATTGAAATAGCAGAGGACCTAGGACAGATCCTTGTGGCACTCCATATTTTACTGGTGATAAATGAGATGACTCCCCATTTAGATAAACAAGTGTGGTAGCGATCGGACAGGTAGGATCTCTAAACCATCTTAAAGCCTGCCCTTGAATACCTGTATAGTTTTGTAATCTATCTATGAGTATGTCGTGATCTATGGTGTCGAAGCACTAAGATCAAGTAAAACTAGCAATGAGATGCAGCCTTGGTCTGATGCAAGAAGCAAGTCATTTGTAATTTTAACAAGTGCAGTTTCTGTGCTAAGATGTGGCCTGAAACCCGACTGCAATTCTTCATAGAGATCTTTTTTTTTTTTTTTTTGCAGGAAGGAGCACAATTGAGCAGACACAACTTTTCTAAAAATTTTTGACATAAATGGAAGATTTGATATGGGTCTGTAATTTGCCAGTTCACTAGGACCTAGTGTGGTTTCTTATAAGAGGCTTAATAACTGCCAGCTTGAATGGTTTGGGGACGTGACCTAAAGATAACGACGAGTTAATAATATTGAGAAGCGGTTTTTCTGCTACAGGTAACAACTCTTTCAGTAATTTAGTGGGTATAGGATCTAATAGACATGTTGTTAGTTTAGATGCAGTAATAAGTTTATTTAGCTCTTTTGGGTGCGATGGATAAAATATGAAATATTAGACGCTCTAGAATCTACATTTGTTATTGTATTTCTGATGTTATCTATTTTATCAGTGAAGAAATTCATAAAGTCATTACTGTTTAACTGTGAGGGAATATTTAGATTGGGTGGCGTTTGTTTATTTGTTAATCTAACCACTGTGAAGATAGTGCCCATGTTGCCAGTCATTTCGTCTAGTTCATGTGTATTTATGGGTACACAGAGCAGTTGAGATAAATCAGGCATCTTTGGTGGCTGGAACAATAGTTCTGCCCGGATGATAACATGAAGCCATATAGTTAATATAAGTGATACGCCACATGCACGATACAAGGAAATGATTGGTAACATCATCACTTTGAGGTACAATATCTATATCAGTAAGATCGATTCCGTGCAATATAATTAAATCTGGCCCGGTGACATTTTGCTTGACTCCAAAAGAGTTTATTAGGTCAGTAAACGCAAGTTCTAATGCATCATTTGTATTATCATGTGAATGTTAAAGTCTCCGACAATTAGCACTTTATCAACGGTAACCAACAATGGGTCTGAGAGGAAATCTGCAAAATATTTTGGGAATTCTGTATATGGCCCTGGTGGTCTATACACAGTAGCCAGAGCAAGAGACACAATAGATTTCTTTTGCATATTAAGCAGAAGTATTTCGAATGATTTAAACCTGTATCCTGTTTTCTGGGTAACATTGAGAATATCACTATATATTGTACCTTCCCCACGACCAGTCTGATGGGGATCATGCTTATAACAATAGTTTGGTGGAGTAGCCTAATTTAGACCAATATAATTATTTGGTTTTAGCCAGGTTTCAGTCAAGAAGAGTACATCCAGTGGCGTAAGGGACACCCCCGCAGCCCCCACGGTGCAGGGCATTCTAAAAGGCAGTGCTTCGAGACACAATGCGAGACGTGAGCGCAAAGAAAGTGCAGTGGAGTGGGTTTAATGTTCTAAAACCAGGGAAAATAATTTTTTTCTCACATTTCACTGGTCATAAACTTCTAAAACAACTGCACCTTAATCGAAGTGGATATTTTTACTTTGTTTAACGCTTAAAGTGGTTAGCATAAAAATGGTTAGCGTCATTTCGTCATAGCGTCAAAAAATACAAAGAGAGTCTTAGCCTAAATTGCATTTAGTCATAGCCAGCATAATCTTTTGTAGATTTTGGCCAGATTAAAAAAATAATAATAATTTGTCAAAGCTTTAAAGACATTAAAGCATTTTTCAAGATATTTAAAATGTTTGCTGCATGAATAAAAAAAATGCTACTTGTATAAAATTGTGTTTTGAGAGGAAAAAAATATATGTCGCATTTTATTATTACATTAAGAATTAATGTAGGCTGAAATACTGAAAAATAAAAATGTTTACAAACATTATCAACACAGGCTATTTTATTCCCTTCCCTCCACAACAAATCCTGTGTATTTAACAGTATTTAGGCTTAGTATAAACGTCATGGCCAAAAACAAAATTAATTTAAAGGGAAACTGAAGCCTTCTCTCGTTCGACACAAATCCAAATGTTTCCATATTCGCAACATATTTGGATGCTAAAATAATATTTATTACATATTGGTTTTGTTTAGGTGTTTTGTTTTGATAATGAACAGGCTGCGATGTCAAAGGAGCAAAAACGTTGTGTGTGCGCATGAGGCGCCAGCGTGATCACTGCATTGTTTTCCCAACCATTATTCGTAATTTAGTCAGATATCAACGCTGGTTGGTCATACAAGCAAGACATCAATTATCATTGTAAAGCCTTGGCGAAACCCGACTGAAATTCTTCATAGAGATCTTTTTTTTTTTGCAGGAAGGAGCACAATTGAGCAGACATAAATGGAAGATTAAACAAATTAATCACTGCATTGTTTTCCCAAACATTATTCGTAATTTAGTCAGATACCAACGCTGGTTGGTCATACATCATTTATCATTGTAAAGCCTTGGCAAAATAATAATAATGATAATAATAATAAAGAAAGAAATAATCAAAATAAAAGAATACTGTAAACTTTATATCTATATTATACGTTTTATATTTTATCTAATGTTTTGTGCCCCTGGTCCGCTGCGCTCTTCTTTGTTTCAATGGCAAACGCTTTAGCGATTCACTGTTGACTTGCCACCAGATATTTTGTCATGCAATCAATCGTTCATTCTCGAATTTGAAAGTGATCAAGACATTTCTCTGGTGCACAATGTTACAAGAAAGAAGACTGCCCCGTATAGCTCTAAATATTAGGATTCCCCACGCTCGCAACTTTGACAGTAAGCTGTTGTTGAACCAAAATGCTCGGAGAGTTTGTGGTTGTCAGTTAATAAAAAGAATAAATAAGCTAATTGCAAAAGTTGGTAAATGTATAGAAAGTTAATTTTTCTCAAAATTTAGCACATATGAATGTTTATTTAGCACATGATCTAATGTTTATGGGCCCAAACTTTAAAAATGTATTTTGTTTATTTATTTTACATTTTTCTGGTTTAATCAGGATAAGATTTTTTCTAGAACCTAAATTAAATTTTGACCTCACTATTCGGGGAACAGACACAGTCTTAATAGATTGGACAGCGCTAGTACTTCTATCATTTAAGCATTACAGGTTAGAACAAAAAAGCCATCATAGCAGTTATTTGAAAATTGGCTTACTAGTCATATGGAGCGTAGTGTCCTGGAGATGTTGTCCGAGAGAAGTTCTTCTCCGATTCTGCTGGGGTGCAGGCCATCAGCGCCAAAAAGCCTAGGACGCTCCCAGAAAAGATTCCAGTAATTAACAAAGAGCAGTTTCTGTTCTTTACACCATGACAATAACCATTCATTTAAAGCAAAATGTCTACTGAAACTTTTGTGACCTTGTCGATACGTGGGGAGGAGTCCTGACACAATGATCGTTGCCGCAGGCGTTGTGCTGCGCACTGTCTCGATCAGGCTCCTGAAGTCCCTCTTCAGTGTCTCTTTCTGCCGCAGCGTGGTGTCGTTAACCCCAGTGTGAAGCACGACCGCTCTGGGGCTCTCGTCGGCCTTCAGGATCGCGGGTATCTACGCAGAAACATCGAGAACACGAGCACCAGGGAAACAGTGAGTGTACACTTTACCTTCGGCTAAAGTAGCACGGACGTGTCGGACAATGGATTCTCTGACGATCACAGCGTTGAGTTCCATCTCGCGAAGGGGAGCGAAGCGGTTCCGGGAGGAGATCTCGAATAGACATGAAAATGATGGTGTATAAAATAGATTTTAAAATTAAAAAATAGATGATAAAGGATTAACGTGATGGAGCTCAGATTCCGTATAAGTTACAAAATATTATTACTTACATATAAGGCCCTAAATGGTTTAGCTTCTGCGTACCTAACTAGACAATAAATCATATAACAATAAATCAGTCATCATATCCATATGTAACAGAATAAATCAGTCATCATATTCATATGTAACAGAATAAATCAGTGATGACTAAAGGTCATCATATTTATATGTAACAGAATAAATCAGTGATGACTTGAGGTCATTATATTCATATGTGACAAAATAAATCAGTCATCATATTCATATGTAACAGAATAAATCAGTGATGACTTGAGGTCATCATATTCATATGTGACAATAAGTCAGTGATGACTTGAGGTCATCATATTCATATGTGACAATAAGTCAGTGATGACTTGAGGTCATCATATTCATATGTGACAGAATAAATCAGTAATGACTTGAGGTCATCATATTCATATGTGACAATAAATCAGTCATCATATTCATATGTATCAGAATAAATCAGTCATCATATTCATATATAACAGAATAAATAAGTCATAATATTCATATGTATCAGAATAAATCGGTCATCATATTCATATGTAACAGAATAAATCAGAGATGACTTGAGGTCATTATATTCATATTTGACAATAAATCAGTGATGACTTGAGGTCATCATATTCATAAGTAACAGAATAAATCAGTGATGACTTGAGGTCATCATATTCATATGCGACAGAATAAATCAGTGATGACTTGAGGTCAATATATTCATATCCCAGACAGCACATGCATGCCTGGCCGACGTCAGCCCAAGCGAGAAACGTCGGCCACATTACCTCTAACATCTAATAAGTGTTGGCCAAGCATAGGCAGATATAAGGTCAGTGCTCTGTTTTCGCAGCTCATGTGTCATGAAATTACATTCAGTTTATGTGGGATTAATAATTTGCGCCTTTCTCCCTCAAGCGACAGGCCTATAAATTGTGTCAGCTGCTCGTTATTGGTGTTAATTGTCTTTTTTACATGGGTGCTTTTTATGCTAGTGATGTTTCATTCACAAATAGATCTGATACTTTAGTTTTAACAGATAAATTTTTTAGGTCCTGACTGCCACCAGTTACGTCAACGATTCATAAAGTTTCTTATAAGAAAAGATGCTCATCTGTAACCGAAACCCAGTAGTTTAAATGTTTGTAGTTTCATAGCTGTAAAACAGTAACATACTTTTTCTCTTTTTTTATCAGCAGGTGGGGAGGACGGTCTGAGCAGCAGCAACAGGACAACAATGATTACAAGTAGAAATGAGTTTTAAGAACTGTTACTAATGTTGGTTCCTGACTTGTTCAGTACTGAAAAAATTTATATAAGATACAGGACCAATGGTGCTGCTATCAGTATTTTTTGCAACGTTGATTCATTAACCTTTAGACACAACCACATATCATCCAAACCATCTCCAAGTGGATGGCAGCAAGAATCCAGGATCAAGAGATCATCCATCATGAAGACTGTGTTCAACAGGAAGCAGGGAATCCTGTTTGAAAAACTGCACCTTGTTGTTTCAGCATCACTCAGGCAAAACAAAATAGATTTAAACTGATTTCAGTTGGTTATGTGTTTCAGGTTGTCCTGACCATTGTGCTGTCCTGGACGTGAAGACATGCTGGAACTGTATTTCTCATGGTTGAAAATTTGTGCAGCAGTATCCAGATATAAAAACAGCCTTCCTGGACCCACACGACTAAAGGCTCAGGAGAAGAGACAGGTAATCCACAGGGTTGGATTTCACAAATCAGTTACTCATAGCTAGATACAGGGCTCCAGACTGTGACTAAAACAGTCGCATTTGCGACCAAAAATATTAATTTGCAAGTGAAGTTTTTGTTGAAGTCGCCACTTGTGACTATATATGTTATGACTTAAAAATTTGTGTGTAATGCTTTTTTTGCTGATTGTTTCACGATCACATCTTTTGTTATGTTGATATAATAAACTGAGACGATGAGCATCAATGTTTTAGTGGAAAAAAAAAAAAGGCTTTCAAACAGTCCTCATCTCTGCTGAATGCCAGTGCTGATGCACACCTGCTAAACACAACTAAGGTTGTGCAGCGGAGAGAGATCAAAATGATGGAGACGTGCAAACTAAAAGTGCAGAAAAGCAGTGTCTGTTGAATGCACAACTTGCACAAACTACAATAGGTAAAGCTGTCAGATGTGGGGATATTAACAATATCATAAAAATTTTCATTTATAATCGATACTATGGCTTCTTGTTATCAAGTTGTACAGTTTATGCTGTGTTCCGTTAATGCTTGAACTTCATATTATTTGTAGCACACTTGCTGTCCAATAATTGCAGTAAGTTTTGTGTTTTGTTAGCTTTTAATAAAAAAAGTAGTCTAGGCTATCCGCTTTAAAATTTTGCCCAATTCATAACGAAATTCAAACAATAAATATGGTTTTGGTGCTCCTTAATGTGGCAGGAGCGGTTGCTTTAGCGCCTTATTTCAAGTGGAACATGAACCCATATCTTTCTCGTTACTAATATAGTATGAAAGTTTTTGCCATAAAAATAGTCTAAGATGCTGACATGGCATTAAATAAAAATATACTACTACTGCTACTACTATAGTACAAAATGAACACGAATGAACATCAAAAGGTAGACTATTTTATAAAAGAGCCTACAGTACAACTTACTGAAATGTCTCTCGTAATTGCTCATTCAGCGTTTCTAACTGTGGAAAACGTACAAACCCGAATCCAAAAAAGTTGGGACACTGTACAAATTGTGAATAAAAACGGAATGCAATGATGTGAAGTTTCAAATTTCAATATTTTATTCAGAATAGATGACACATCAAATGTTTAAACTGAGAAAATGTATCACTTTAAGGGTAAAATAAGTTGATTTTAAATTTCATGGCATCAACACATCTCAAAAAAGTTGGGACAAGGTCATGTTTACTACTGTGTGGCATCCCCTCTTCTTTTTATAACAGTCTGCAAACGTCTGGGGACTGCGGAGACAAGTTGTTCAAGTTTAGGAATAGGAAATGTTGTCCCATTTCTTGTCTAATACAGGCTTCTAGTTGCTCAACTGTCTTAGGTCTTATTTGTCACATCGTCCTCTTTATGATGCGCCAAATGTTTTCTATGGGTGAAAGATCTGGACTGCAGGCTGGCCATATCCAGTACCCCCACCGGAGGCCTTCTTCTAAGCAGCCATGATGTTGTAATTGATGCAGTATGTGGTCTGGCATTGTCATGTTGGAAAATGCAAGATCTTCCCTGAAAAGAGACGAAACGTCTGGATGGGAAAGCTAGATGTTGTTTGTTCTAGAACTTGGATATACCTTTCAGCATTGCCTTTTCCAGATGTGTAAGCTGCCCATGCCACACGCATTCATGCAACCCCATACCATCAGAGATGCAGGCTTCTGAACCCGGCGCTGATAAAACAACTTGGGTTGTCCTTGTCCTCTTTAGTCCGGATGACATGGCTTCCCAGTTTTCCAAAAAGAACTTCAAATTTTGATTCGTCTGACCACAGAACAGTTTTCCACCTTGCCACAGTCCATTTTAAGCATGATAATATTTACCCTTCACTTTTTGTGCTACCACTTCCCTGATTTCAGAGCTGACCAGTACATAGTGCTCCACCCACTGCAGTGAAAATGCTGGATCCAAGATAGCTGATTTTAGATAGACTGAGTCTGAAAAAGGTGCAGGGGTTTCATCTTTCAGAAACTTGCAAACTTTCCGACTAGGCTGCTTAAGAAGCAGACCTGAGACTTCAGCTTCCAGGTGGTGATTTAGAGCAAGAACAGATGGACCAAAAGGCACTAATGGTGACCGACTTCCCCCCCCATGTCAGATCTATTGCTACATACTACAGTTTGGGACACACTAATGCTAATTTTGAATACTATTTAGTAGGAGTGTGAGCCGGCACTGGTTTCACGAGTCAAATATAACTTCAAAACATACAAGCACATATAACGTAATAAAGGGGAAAAAGACAATTAGAAGGGATAAACAAAAATCACTTTCAGTATCAGAGTGCTTTAAGTATCTGAAAATTATCATAGTTATGGGTTTTTCTTTTTTCCTCAGCATCACTTATCAGATGTTTTGTCCTGTTCTGAAAGCATATCTGACTGTATTTACATCAATTTCATACAACAGGTCAATAAACAAGAATGTAATGTTATATTAAAACAAAGAATAGAACTTCTTCAGATTATAGTCGTAATCATATTACAATCTTGTTTATTGACCTGTTGTATTAAATCAAAGAACATAACTTTTTCAGATTATAGTCGTGTTTATATTCAGAACAGCTGTGCTTTTCTTCATGGGATATTCATTAACTGCCATTTACAGTTACAGCTCCAAAATGCATGTTTTATGGCACAGTAGATGTATTTGTTGTGCATTATGTATCTTCACAGAGGTGTATGTGGAGGACTGAAATTTTCCCTGGCCGTCGTTGAGGATGCAGGAATGAAGGTAGATAATAACTGCATACAAGTCCCTCAGCGCCTCATCCCTCCACAACGAACCCTCAAAAACTTTTATACCACACCTCAGGTGAAGATCCAAGATGGGACATCCTCACCCCACGCTGCTGGAAAATTAAAATTCAACTGAGTGTAGCATTTCAGTCCTATTCCTGGAATGTTTATTCTATTCAATACACCCAATTTAGATTAATTAATCTTAGATTAGGGAACACATTTTTATTAATTAATTGCTTATTAGCATGTACATTACTAGCATATTTGCTGTTTATTTATTCTGAATCTAACCATATTCTGGATCCCCACACCTAAACATAACCACTACAACTAAACTCTCAGAAAAACTTGAAAATTAACTTGCTGAATAAAATATATTACAATCAAGGTAGGATGGCATTCTGTTAATCTATTAAAAAGCAATACAATCTAAAATAAATTTTTATGTTGTACTATATGACAGCTTTTGTCGAGGAAAATATGAAAGTTAAACAATAGTTTGTTGTAAGGAAATGAAATTAAAAAAATTTAAGAGATAAAAATGCATTTTGCACCTGTTGGCCAATTATTTGTTGTCAAGCCAGATAAGAAGCATCAGTCTATTAACTGTCCAAAAGGACTGGATTCCAGTGATTGAAAAAAAAAACCACAACGCAACCCTTAACCAATTTAGCTTGTTTTTTTAAGTACCATCGTGGCCGATGTGGCAACACTTGGCGTCGTGAACGCCAGTTAGTCTTCGGGATGCTAAAGCTTGATGGTATTTCCAGAAGACCCATTCTGAGACTCGTCAAGGATCGCTCAAGGCAAACACTTAAAAGCCAAATTCAATGACATATCAGACCTAGAACATCAATCCTTACGGATGAATGGCATGCCTACAAGAGACAGCTTTCCCAGTATGGATATCGACAGTATTCTGTCCTCCATAAAAGACACTTTGTTGATCCAGGGACTGGTGCTCATACTCAGCATATTGAGCATGCATGGCAGAATTACAAGTTGGAAATATGGCGTCATAGAGGAAATTCGTACCTCCTGAGTCATTGAAAACTCACCTCAAAATGATAGAGTGGCCACCACTGGTTAGGTGTACGCCATTATGATGGTGTCTTAGGTAGACTTATCCATGAAAATATAAATGTGCTGAATGTTGTAATTAACTGTTTTTGCAGTGATATGGACCAAACGCTGCATTGCTTAACCCACCACTGTACTGTTTTCATCTAATTTTGGGTGATCGCTTTTCAAATGCAATAAAATATAATTTTATCAATTATTATTATTATTGGATGACTGATTTTATTTCTCTAACACCTGTTCATCTTTTTTTTACAACATTTGAAATGGTCTATTATCAGATCTTCTGTTGGAATAAACTTTGGAAGCATTATGAAATTAAAAATATCCATGACGTTGTTATAAAATAATGTGACAGAGTATGAACACTTAATGACATTTAAATGACAAGTTCAACTTGTACCACTGTAGTTGAGGTCAAGAAAATTATTCATGACACTGTCATAAAATTATCTGACAGAGTATTAACACTTAATGAAGTAATGTTAACCCAATTAAGTTTGAACATTAATCTGCTAGGTCATGTTTGTCAAATTTATGACAGGTTATGTTGTCTAAATAATGTCAAGTTGTCACGACAAAGACACTGACAGGTTATATGGGGTGGGGGGTGAAAAAAGTAAATGCCCCCCCCCCCCCCCCAAAAAAAAAAAAGAGGAAGGAGGACTAGGATATGTCATTTCACCAGAGAACATGACTTTACTAAAATAAATAAAAGCATAAAATATTATTTCTGTAAGCTATAGGCCTATGCAATTACCCAGATAGCACGCGTACGATGTGCGATGTATGGGAGACGTATTTTTTAGGGCGTTTGCTCATCTGGAATACGTCGCATAGACGTCCTTTTCCGCACGTTCCAGCGACAAATCCGGTGGACGTACTACAGACGTTTAATATGTAGAAATGTTACGTCTATTACACATCTGATTTACATAGCATAGACGTCGTTCTTAATTAAACGATTTTAGACGTTCCTTCATATTACTTGTTATGATAACAGCTTTAGTTACACTGATTATGCATGCGTTCTACATATATATACGTATGATAAATTAAACCCAAGTTTTCCACTCCGATGAAAGAAAACACAACATGCTGTTTGAATGATTTGTATCATTTTATTAACAGTGAATTAAAATAAGCAGTCGTTTATATGTTATTATTGTTATTATTTTAATCCTGAAACAAACAAACAAGCAAACAACAAAAAAGCAAGCTGATTAACAAAGCATTCTCCCTGGGGGCCAAGCGGAGATAATCCTTAACGTGTTTTTCAGCCTCTGCTTCAGTTGGCGACGGAAGCACGGGGTTCTTCATTGAGCTGCTCCTGCATGTTAAAATGTAAAACTTGTTTAAGTTTAACAAATAAAAACTTTTTTCACTTATTGGTTAATTAAATCCTCAAAATATGTTTTATTTAAACTGCCCTGCTGAAAAAAAAAAAACAGCTAAAAACCAGCTTAAGCTGGTCAAGATGGTTTTAGCTCTTCTCCAAGACTGGTCATAACCACTTTCTCATCCTGTCATGAAGAGTCTTATCTGACCACTATCTGGTCAGGATGGCTGGTCTTAGCTGGTCCAGGCTGGTCTTAAGCTGGTTTTTTAGCTGGTTTTAGCTGGTCAGGATGGCTGGTCTTAGATGGTTTAAGCTGGTCAGGCTGGTCTTAGCTGGTTTTGTTTAGCTGGTCAGGATGGCTCGGTCTTAGCTGGTTTTAGCTGGTCAGGAATGGCTGGTCTTAGCTGGTTTTTAGCTGGTCAGGATGGCTGTTCTTAGTGGTCAGGCTGGTTTTAGCTGGTTTTTCAGCTGGTCAGGCATGGTTTTAGCTGGTCAGGCTGGCTGGTCTTAGCTGGTTTTAAGATGGCCAGGCTGGTCTTAGCTGGTCAGACTGGCTGGTTTTAGCTGGATTAAGCTGGTCAGGCTGGTTTTATCTGAATTAAGCTGGTCAGGCTGGCTCGTTTTAGCTGTTCAAATTGATGATTTTGACTGACTGTTTGAGTTGATCACATAGTGTTTGACCCAATTTTCCTGTCAGTGAGTGTTGTGACAATTTTAATCATCTAATTTTACTTAAAATAATTCTGCAGGACCACAAGCAACCACTTTAACAATTTTTATTTAAGCTTGCAGGCACTTTAAAAAAAAACATAGCTATTCTAACAAATATTTACAAAATTATTGGAATGAAGTAAAATGGCTAAAAAAAAAAACTATATCAACAATTAATGAGCGTGAACAATAACATTATACATTTCATTTTTCCTTTCTTTTTTTTATGATATCTTGTATTTTTGGGATATGTAATACCCCACTTGTTTCTCCCTCCTTCTCTCTCTCTCTCCTCTTTCAGGCTCCTTTTAATGTTTCAGCCAGTCCACTGAAACAGACTTGAAAGAAAGAATTTAATAAGTTTAGCTATTAATTTGTGAATTTTCAAACTAGTAAAACTACTTAAAAAAGGCAATTATCATGTTTTTTTGTTTCACATTTTGCTTTTTTCAGACATGTAGGCGTTTAATTATGTTCTATATATTTTTAATTATGTAAATTAAAGGCAACTTAAAAGACAGATATTTAGTAAATTCTTGATTTCCACTGACTTACAGTAATTGTATGAAATAAAAACTCTCAAGGGGTCATTCCGTGTCAAAACAATTACACATTTAGCAACTTCCCCACCTAAATTTTTGGATTTATATTCGTGCAGGTGGGGCAGTGTTCAGGAAGGAAGGGTCTAGGTAAGGGGCAGAATCTGGCGGCCGCAACATGCTCCCCTGTTCAGTCCGGGGCGCAATTGCTAAGCAAAGATTGCTATTCCCTACCAATCTTTGTTGCATTACATGGTGACAGTTCACAGTTGCAATGTTTCAAGTTTTTATCCAAGATTAAGATTTTGGGTCTTAAACAATCTTTTCTTTCAGTATCTTAATTTTTAAGACCCTATATGATTCCATTCCAGCAATACTGGAGTCCCAGTATGGTTTCTGGGATGTGGGTCACTTCACATTCAATTGATACTTTTATTTTAAATAGAAATGTCTGCAGAATAATGTTGAAACTAGAATTGTAGTTTGTTTCCCTCTGTTAAAACAATTGCATAAAACATATATGTGCTAAATTATCACTGAGAAGGATGTTGAGACATCTTTAATACTTCCTGAGTTATAGGCATGCAAAACCTCAGAAATAAAATAAATAACAAGAAAAAAAAAACACAAAGTGATTTTCCCATTTTTTGATTGGCCACCATTTGTCTTTTAGCCACAGCTTAATCCTGGAAGTGAACATTTTGAAGTCAGATATGGCCTTAATATCAGATGGTAATGCATTCCATAGCCTACAGCTCTTAACAGAAACAGGCAGTCTGTGCAAAGCTTGTCCTACAGTATGGGTATTGTACAGTTATGATTTGTACTAGTTCTAGGTAACTCTTTGGTTGTTCTGTATTTCAATAAATTTACTAAGAGGCTCAGGTGCTAAATTATTAATACACTTGAAGATTAATTTTTAGGAACATAAATTACTAAAGCTTTCAAAGCTTAATATTTTAGACCTGCATTTGTTTTTGAAAGATTTTAATATTAAAAACAAGGTGATATAATTTACTATACCAAGGATCTCTAGTCATTGGATCTAACAGTTCAAGTGGAACCTTCAGTCAGGGTTTAAAATGGCTTTAGTCAGGGTAGATGCCATATTTGCAATTTGCTTTTTAAACATTAGGCTGTGTGGGAAGGCTAAGCAGTTTAAACGGTTGATACCAGATAAATGTTCTAGCTTACACATATAAAATAAAGACATAAAGCAATCAAAACCAATAAAAAAAACCAATAATATGCAGTGCCTGACAAGTTTTTTAATAAAAAAAATTTACATTTAAAAAGTTAAATATTATTAGAGGGGGTTGGTTGCCCTCTGGACTTGGCCGCTCATCTGGCCTCCGTAACGTGTG
>NC_056575.1:34255752-34264403 GCF_018340385.1 Cyprinus carpio | reverse complement strand
ACCACTTTTCAGAAAAACTTAATTTTAAAAGATAATGTTTTAGACAGATATTTTTTTGCTGTGTCAATAACTCACAAGTGTGGTCTATCAATAACAGGTGGTATTTTGTACAAATGTAAAACAACTTCAGTATAAATTCACTTTGAACATAAGTTGTACAATGTTACTTTTGACCCCGTCTGTTGGGACGAAAGTAACACACAGGTGGGTCAAAAGAAACAACAATACAAGCTAGATTTTTTGTTACTCTTATTTTTTTTTATTAAATACACCTGACCATGTAACTGCAAACATATTTTGTCCTTCATCTTTGCAAAAAATTATTAAATTACATTTTCATTTAAAATTTCAATTTTATTAAAAGTAACTCGACATAAACTTGAATTGTTTAGATTGTTTGTTTATTGGCAATGTCAATTCATTTTATGAAACATTTTTTTCAACAGTATTAAAGTATATAATCCAATAAACAAACAAAAACAGCCACGAAACACCAAGTATCAGTGGCTGCAGAAACAAATGTTAGACAGAGGCTTTGAGAAACCATAGCATATTCTCAGAAGACGGTGGAAAAGTTTGAAACAACACTATATGTGCCGGAAGAGTCAGGTGGCAAAAAGAGGTTCATTTGGATGGAAACCTGACTAATGTTAACAGGCATTAACAATACAAACAAACACGAACATAACAAAAGGCATTTGCCTACTCATTGTCACAGTTGTGACAGATATAATATTCTGCATGCTCAGTTCATGCCTCATGTGACCAGAGCTGGCAAAAGAGACACTGCACCCACACTTCCCCAGGCAAGGATGAGTTGAATGTTTCCCCACACACAAGACATTCCTCATACTTGTTCTGGGAAGCTGTGGGTGCAGTGTTTTCGATAGTGAGGTGTCACAAACCAAGATACAGACGGAGGGTTAGTTAAGCAGATAGTTTATTTACAGAATGCAGTATGACAACGATATGGTAAGTCACTGAATGGATGAAGCCCAGAGCTCTGGAGAGTGAGACAGCAATGGAGAATCACTAGAGAACGTCAATGGGGATCTGAGGGCAGAGAAAGAGCAAGTTTAGAGGAGATGGGTCGGGCACCAGTTCAGAGTAGTGAATGGTGGACCAGATGACAGAGTACTGGCGTGATGATGGCTTTATCCAGGTGAGTGATTGCTGGGTGCAGGTGATCAGTACTCCGGCGATTGGGATTGGGAGTGATTCGTCTTCTGGATCCTCTTCTTTTGCTCCTCGTCCAGAGCTGCCTTCCCCGGAGAGTCCATTAGTATCACCGTTGACCTGCAACATTCAAAGTGAGAAAAATTGTTGTCAACATTTGTATAAATTTACAGGCAGTTATTGCTCATTCTCTGTCCACATGGTAGCAGCATGTATAAAGAAATTACTCAGGACAAAGCAAAAACCAAACACCTCACCTCCTTTTGCCTCTTCATTTTGTGTCCTTTCTTGGACCAGCCTTAGGAAAGGGACGTACAGCTTCTGAAAATGAATGCCTGGACAGAAGTAGTGCCTAGACTAGTGTGCCTGTCTCTCCCCCCGGGACATCAAGCAGATATTTTCCACCTTCTTCAGGTGGGACAGCTTACTGAGCAGACACAAACAATAATATCAATATTGTGCATAATTCTATTTTAGTTATTATTTTACTAAAATCATTTGGGATTAAACAAGTTCTATCTAATTTTATCTTACCTGAACAGACAGCTGTGTGGATAGGGATGGCTCTAAACAGGCGTCCCTGGTTGAACCACCAGGATACTCTGGCAGCAGCCCTCCCTCAAACAGGCTCTGGCTGAGTGGGTGTTTGTTGGAATGTGGTGTGGGACCACATGGTACCAATGAAGGAAAAGGGCGGTCGGTGACGTAGACAGGTGAAAAGTCTCGCTCCTCAAAAGTATCTGGGTTAAAGGGGCAGATGCCAGTGCACACAAAGCCAGACGTTATATTTCTGGGTGTCGCTGCTCGTGGCAGAGCTAGGCTTGGAACATCATAGATGGTCAAAGTTTTTCCAGGGTGTGTTCTCATCCAGTGATCTGCTGCCGTGTTTATATATTGCTTCAGTGGACTGAAGACGCTCCTGTCAATGGCTGGAGACGATGTGAGCAGTGGGGTGGGAACAATAGTAGGACTATGCCGTTTGACCGACAAAAGTCAATTGCTGCCACAGAAAGGTGTGACCAATGATTGTCGGGGAGGAGAAGCACCTTCGACTCCAGGGTCACACGGGTGTGTGTCTGGAGAAAGGCCAGAAAGTCTGTATCCTGCATCCAGCCTGAGCTATTTGCAGAACCAACAGAGCCAATGGGACCATTTCTCACAAAGTGGTCTTCCTTCCTGGGAAAGATGAAGTACGGGGGAATGCAATTGCCTTGTGCATTTACTGCAAGGGCTATGGTGATCAATGTCCCCCTCTCCCCAGAGGTCACTGCATCGACCTGACGCTTCCCCTTGGTGGCGATTATTTTATCAAGCACTTGGACTGTCGTGGTACCTGGAAATTAATTATAAACTTTGATAAGCTTTCATGAACATTTGTAGGTGTTTATACCTAGATGTGTGTGTGTATGTGTTTAGTTAGTGTTTGTATGTAGTTACAAATTTATTTTCATTATTGTTTTATTATCTCTATCCACTTGTTAAGTCTGACGTCACGTGTCACCGCTTCCATAGCCAAAGGCTCTATCAGATACCATGAGAAAACAACAAAAGGTGCTAATATACACTCACAATGTGATATAATACTACCAAAAAAAATTATAATCCTAACCTTTAACTCCATACTGAAATCCCAGATAGCCAGACAATGAAAATATAAATAAATAAATATAAAAATTATTTGTGTTTGGGACGCTGTAAACATGGAGACTGTAGTGTACACTGTAAATTTGAAAACGTTTAGCTTAAATGTTTAATATAAATAAACAATGCTCATAAACGGCTGCTGAGGTAGTATTCTCAAGTGAAGCAAGCTGAGGCTTGGACCCGGAAACATCACTTCTTACGTCACCACTTAACAACCGAATATCTGTTTTTATTTATTAATTAATTTATTTATTTGTTTTAGCTAGGTGTGTGTGTAGTGTTTTTATATAATTACATATTTATTCACCTCATAGTTTTATAATATGTATATATTTATCTGTATAGGCTACAGTATATATGTATATCAAGGTCTATAGTTTATATTTTTCATTACATTTTATATAGCAATGAATTTGTCTTGTGTATTTTAAACCACTGAATCATGAATTGTAAACTTTACCTGTTTCATCCACGTTCCAAATGTCCTTTGCTTCAAAAAGGTAGCAGGCAAGAACTGTCTGCAGGTTGTTATAAAAAGCAGTCACATTTGTTTTATTGAAGCTTGTGGAACGGGACATGCTGGTAGTTTGAGGTCGGCGAATAGACAATGTATTGTTGCCTTCAAGGAAGAAGGTGAGCCAGTCCTTTCCCGCCAACTTGGTGGCATCCCATCCATCTGGATATTTGCAGCCATATATGCCGGCCAATTCAAATGCAAATGGCTTCAGAGACAGTGGAAAAAAATGGTTAGATGGGATTGTTTAGAACACGATTAAGATAAAATAAGACTTTACTGATCCTGCACTGGGGATTTTTACATGTTGCAGCAGCTTCAGAGACAGTGGAAAATAAAACAATTTAGAAAGATAGGACAAAAAATGTCTAAAAAATTTAATTAGGATAAAAATTAAAAAATATATTTAAAGAATACACAAATCTCACATTTGTGAGTGAGCTGCGTATTGAGTGTTTTTGCTTTTTCTTAGGAGACAGGCCAAAATAAATATCTGCTGCCCTCTTAATATAAGCCAGCAGTTTCCTCTCTTGTCCACAGAGAAGACTTTAGAATGTGATCTGTACCCTGGTGGTCTAGTCTTCTCCCTACTGGTCTCTGCCCTCCTCCTGCAGTATCTGAGCAAAGTGACGTGACATATGCCATGCGACTTAGCAGCTGCCCTGGGACTGATGTTCCTGACAGATATGTCCAGAAACACCCTCTCATAAATATCTGTCTGAATCTAGCCTCTGTCTGTCTTTCTGACCCTAACTCTTGCCATATTCTGTTGGTATAATATGACATAAACATGTTTAAATAAATGCTGCAACACCCAGAAAGTCACCACATTAGCAGCTGGACAAAAGTAAGAATTGTTATTTCCGTTCCGAAAGGAACTCCTGACATTTAAACCCGATTTACTTTCTTTACTGAAAAAAATTCTGATGAGGTGACAAAAACTTTAGGATGTGTTACAGCACTAAAAAAATATGAAGCCAGTAATGTACTTACAGTACTTGAAAACTGCTTTCCGTCCCAAACGCAGGAATGGCGATGAAAATTACGCGGATATTTGGCAGTTCAAAAGGGTTGCATGCTGAACGTGGTGTCATAGCTTGGAATGCAAATGTAATCAGGTCTCTGAGATAATCGCTTTGTTACTTTCTTCCCACATTACTTTCGCCCCGGTTTTCCCCTACTGCAAACTCTGACATCCCTGGACTTTACTATGGTATTCTTGTAAAAATTACTATCCAACCATGGGTAAATTCTCTTAAGTGAAATCTTACATTAGCTGCATATTTATGTTATTCATCCTGATCTGTCATTTCTCTAGAAGGTAAAGCAGAAGAGAATATATATATCAAACATATATAACAAATCACTTTTACTCCACATTTCACACAGATATGAGGTGTAAGAGTGAGAGCACTTGTCATTTGCAAATGAAAAACAGTGGTAGTTATGGACTTTGTGCAAGAAAAATATCCAAGATTTGTGTGAATGTGTTTTGCTCTATATTCATTGAATGAGTGTCTTCATTTCTGATTCACAGAACAGGATTTGTGCTCCTGCAGTGAAGAGTTTGAGAAGATGTGACTCCTGTGTTTGTGGGGAAAAAAATAAATCTACAAGTTTGCAAATCTGAAAACATTGTTCTCAGTGTATATAAAATCTCTACAACTGAAGGGAACATTGTGTCACATTGTATGCAGATGATCTTTTGTTATATGTTTTAGATCCTCTTAACTGTATGGATAGCATAATGTGTCTGTTGAATGAGTTTGGCTCTGTTTCAGGATACAGGTTGAACCTGGTTAATAGTGACTGTTTCCCCATAAATGAGTCGGGAAAACAAATTCCCCCAGCTATGCTTCCCTTTCACATGTCTTTTACTGTCGTTACTTAGGAGTTCATATCTCAAACTCATTCAAGTCATTGCACAAAGAATATTTTACAGAATTAATGGACAGTATGTCCCTTTTTACGTGCCCTTTTACAATATATAATATAAAGTCTCGATCCCCCAGAGATGTAATCATAGGGTTCCATTTCAGAGCCACTTCCTGGATGTTTATTATATCATTTTGGGAAATTGCTTTAAATTGAGCAGAAACCATGTTTTTGGAATATAATGTCTTTGAATACAAATGAGCTGCTGTTCCCACGCCCTTTTTTCCAGAATAGGCTGCTGGAAAGCTCTGACCTACTAAAACATCTCGCTTTGGTTTGATTATGTACATTGTGTTTTGATAATTTAACCTTCTGAAACCTAAAATTTTCCCAAAACTGCATTTTTTCTTTTTTACTTGAGCCAGCAATTTTAGCAGGACTGCGACTAGATGAGGAGCTGTGTGGAATAATGTTTTGGCAAAACCGGAACTGCTCGGTATTTGTGCTTTCGTTTGGAGTCTTGTTCAGTTTAAAAAAGTTGTTCCCAAATTCATTTCATAAAAAGCAAAATTGTAAAAACTTTCTTTAATGAAGATGACAGGTCCACGTCACTAAGGGATACAAAGACAAAACAGTTAGCATGCTTTGCTCAAAGTTTCACCATGGTATTAGAGCTGGTACACCGTTGTCACTTGTGAAATTAAGGGGCAGTAAAATTATAATGAGATCCCTTTGCCACGTCACTAAGGGAGTAAAATCAGACGTGCTCATTTTCTTAGATGCCTGCAGAAAAATGCTTACCAAAACAAAGTTACAGGGTTAATCTTTTTCACATTTCATTGGTTGGTAGATGCACCGGGGACTTGATTATAGCACTTAAAACCTGGAAAAGTCCGATTTTCATGATATGTCTTCAACATAGGAATAATCTTCCACTATCTTTAGGAGGCAAAATTGAATCAATTAAAATGATCCCATTTTTCTCCCCACATTTTTTTTTTTAAGTCATTTGATGCCATAATATCCTCATATATTTGGTCTGGTCCACCACCACGTGTTTCAAAGTCAAAAGGGTCTTGCCCTTCCAAATGTTCTTTTCTACTGTTGGGCAGCTAATATCCAGAAAATGTATTTATGGTGTAACTCCCCAGATATTAATTGGTGTATGATGGAAGCTAATTCCTGCATATCATCCTCGTTACCGGCATTCGTTTTTGACCCCAATTTACGTTGCCCCTCTAAATATATCACTAATCTGATTTCTTCACTTAAAATCTAGAAACAGTTTCAGCATCACTTTAGATTAAAAACACTGTCCACTTGTGCACCTACTGTATCTTTTCGTGCCTTCTATTTTGGACTAGGGCTGTGCAAAAAATCGAATGCGATTTTCATGCGCATCTCCTCAGTAAAGGCGCTCCTGTGATTAGTAGTATATCTCCAGCACGTGTGTTCAGATCAGGATTGCCAGGTTTTTAAAACAAAACCTGCCCAATTGCTTCTCAAAACTAGTCCAATCGCGTTTCATTCCGGGCGATAAAAATACACATTTTTGGCAGGGTTCCCTTGGTAATATTCACATTTTAGGGGCTAAATATCACGTTATTGGTATTGGGGTCGCTTCCAACCGCGAACATGAAAAACAACCACAGACTTGGCAACACTGGTTCAGGTGGAGCAGCATTTACTACACAGAGCCGTAATTCACTGACAATCTACACAAAATCGATTTTAAAATCGCAGGTGATTCTTTGTCGATTTTGAAAACGATTTTGTGTAACTTGTCGGTGGACTACAGCTCTGTAAGAGCAGACTGATTGCTATAAAAGGAGGGAACAAGCACTTCCAATCATTGTGTTCTCCCCCAAAGAAACACGTGTAGCCATCATCGCTTTGCATGGCCTCACATGCAAGGAAATTGCTACAAAGAATATTGCACCTGAAAGAACCATTTATCTGATCATCAAGAACTTCAAGGAGAGAGGTTTGACTGCAGTGAAGAAGTCTTCAGGACGTCCCAGAGAGTCCAACCAGTGCCAAGACGTCTGCTCCAGTGGACTCAGCTACAGAATCGTGTCTCCAGCAGTGCAGAGCTTGCTCAGGAATGGCAGCAGGTTAATGTGAGAGCATCTGCATGCACAGTGAGGCCAAGACTTTTGGACAACGGCCTGGTGTCAAGAAGGACAGCAAAGAAGCCACTTCTTTGTCAGCAGAAGACTAGTGCAGAGTTATTTTCTCAGAAGCTCCCTTCTGACTGTTTGGGACATCTGGAAAATCAGTTGTTCAGAGAAGAAAAGGTGAACGCTACCGTGAGTCCTGTGACGTGCCAACAGTGAAGCATCCTGAGACCATCCATGTGTGGGGCTGCTTTTCAACACACTGCCATGAATAAATAATAATTCTGCCCAAAAACACTGCCATGAATAAAGAATGGTATCAAAACGTCCTGCAAGAGCGACTTCTTCCAACGATCCACAAGCAATTTGGTGATGATCCGTGCATTTTCCAGCATGATGGAGCACCATGTCACAAAGCAAGAGTGATAAAGAAGTGGCTCGAAGATCATTACATTGAAATTCTGGATCTGTGGCCAGGCAACTACCCGGGTCTCAATCCCATAGAGCAGTGGTCCCCAACCCCCGGGCCGCGGACCGGTATCGGTCCGTGCGTCATTTGGTACTGGGCCACACAAGAAAGAATAAATAAATTTACAGTCGGTAACTGCAGTCGGTAACTTCTGACGCTCGCGTCTGGCGCAAGAACATTGTAGTCGGAGTTACTTCTCTCTGTTTACATCTATGGCGAGTCACGCAGGTACTGTGCTTCTCTGCAGCATTGCCGACCCCCACCAGACTAAAATATTCCGAATATAAACACTTATTATAGGTGTACCATAGTGATTTAGGATAAGACAAAAACACGGTTTGGAAAATGGATTAATGATTTACTCGCTCATTATATATATTTTTTACATTTTCAACACAAAACAACACTGTGGCACAGCCCTGCGCAGATTGGACCAGAAGAGCCGGGAGCGGTGGATTTTTGCAAAACAAATAACAGAGGCTCTAGGTGGAGGTGGAAGTGCGCTGAGCCAAGTTCAAGGCTCCCACTGATTTAGCGTTATGGTGAGCTACAATTTTCATGGACTTTATATTCATTTTTGTGGTGTATCTTATTTTTAAGGCATGTTTAGACGTCACCATAGTGACCAGAGTCAGTGAGCGTTAGAGTTAGGGGGCAGAGAGGATGTTATTCATGTTATGTTGTTGGCGTGATGTTACGAGGACGCTGCTAATAAAGTTGCATACGAATACACAGTGGATTCACGCTTATTATTATATTTACAATATACAGCAGTTTTTACGCCAGTCGTATCTTTTATTTTGTTGTATTTATCCGTCACACTTTAAAGACCGGTCCGTGAAAATATTGTCTGACA
>NC_056575.1:34254296-34255690 GCF_018340385.1 Cyprinus carpio | reverse complement strand
CACAGAGAACCTGTGGTCAGTCCTCAAAAGGCGAGTGGACAAGCAGAAACACACAAATTGTGACCAACTCCGAGAACTAATAAGGCTAGAATGGATCATCATTAGTCAGGATTTGGCCCAGAAGTTAATATCCAGCATGCCAGAGTGAATTACAGAGGTTATGAAGAACAAGGGGCACAGTGACAAATAGTTTAATATATCATGAGACCCTTAATTATGAAATTATGAAAAAAAAAAAATTCCAGCACAGTAACAAATAGTTTAAGGGCCAGAGCCTTACAAAAATTGCAGACATGGGCCCTTTTTGCTTTTCATAAAATGTAAAAAAATAAAATAAAACAGTCTTCAAACATTCTCATTCTTAGTGGGGTTGTCTGGGCAGATATTGTTTGTGTAATATCAGCATGACTTGCTCACTTGCTCAACCTTGTAACAAAGTGCAGAAATGTACCATTCTGAAACCACTAGTTTGGCCTATGAACTTAAGACCTTCCAGTCCAGACTGCAGTCATTGTGGTTAGGAAACAAGACATTTCAAATAACAGTACAGCTTTTTCTTCCCATGAAGGGACTAAGCAGGAGAAAACATTTATCAGAATGTTTCATTATTAGTGGTGCTAGCTCTAATGCAAAACCATCCTCCTTAGCTTGTAATCTGCCATGCTAATTATCCACTCATAACGTAAACCCTTTAAGCTTTTAATATGATCAACTAACCTAACCTAGCTTCTCATGTCACAGGCAGGGAAACACCGCATGGATAGCCAGTCCACAGGCAGGCCTCACACTTACAGACTTACACCTTCAGACAATTGAGTTTCTACAATTAACCTATGCTGCAGGTCTTTGGATTGTGGAGGAAATCAAGAGCACCCGAAGGAAACCCACACAGGCATGGGGAGAACATACAAACTCCACACAGAAAAACTGCTGAATCAAACTAAGGACCTTCTTGCTGTGAGGCAACAATGCTACATTGCCACTGTGCCACCATACTAATTACTGTTCAGGCCAAGCTCCAAAGATAAGAAGGCACCTATTGTATTCTTCACTTTTACAGTCTCCTACAACAATTTATTTTCTATACATACACAGAAACAAAGAGAGAAAACATACGTAGAGTGAATCATCAGGATGAAGCCCGAGAAGCTTTTAAAATGACAGGTTATAGCAGGTAGACTAAGGCACGGGGCATGAGCTGAGTTAAGAAGTTACAATGCAAGATAAATATGCTATTCTGTTTATCTGTAAAATGAGCAAACCTTAAGGATGATTCTATGGCTAGAAGCAGTTAAATCATAATATCACAGATTTTTGGAAATAGATTGTCACAACTGTTAATAGAGCAGGTATCTCTTCCTTCTACCTTGGATGGAAGTTTCAGGGGCAGATAT
>NC_056575.1:34230141-34253915 GCF_018340385.1 Cyprinus carpio | reverse complement strand
TCTATTTCCAACACCCACCAAAATATTTGAGATAAAAAAAAATCAATTGACATTACTTAAGCCTAATCTTAATTAAAAGTTTGTATATGACAGAAAGTATTTAAGAAAAATACCTTTTATTTTAGTTTAACAACTGTAAAATTTCACTATAATAATGTCACTATTCAATATTTAAGGTTTTAATTTCTTTGTTTACAGACGTTAAATAATGAAACTCGCGGGGTTCACGCAGAAATGCATGCATGGTCCTTCCGTGTGTGTTTTGTGTGTGTGTAATGGAAGCGGCACACAATCCACACTTTTTAGGAAGGCATAAAAGTAAAGCAGAACTATCTAAAACAGTGTTGGAGATTAAAATATTGTAAACTAGTTAAAAATATAAACAGATGCGTCTCATTTTTATAAACCAAAAACTGAGATGACAAAGTTACTTCGTCAGAAATTTTGCTTTTTGCAATGGTTAAATGGTCAGCAGATATCTTCAAAGATTTTTTTTACTTTTTTTCTTTTCTCTGTATGAAATTGCGGAAATTATTTGTGTACATTTTGTTAAGTGGAAAATTTTTCAATCTTGTAGTGTTTCCATTAACCCTTGTGAAAAAAGAATAATGAGCCCTGCCGCCCCGTACTGTGAACTTTTTTTACAGTCTGTTTCCCGACGAAAACTGCAGTTCAAACATACGATAGAAATGAATGAACATAGCCACCTTAACCCCATTTCCGTAAAATTTGAATTTTCTGGTGTATGCATCTCATGTAGAATACAGTGCATTGAAGTGAGTGAGTTTCTCATTAATATGCGGACCGATTGAATATGACATGCGCTGAGACCCTCCTCACTGTAATTACAACTCGTGCGCGCCCGTGCTTCAAACATGCACGCCTGTTTTACATCGCTGACTTAATTGCAATTCGAAAATCACACTAAGGAGATCGCAATTTTGTAATTAATGTTGTTAGGCTATACCTGCAGCCCTATACTGACCTGGTGAGTGTGTGTGTCATTTAAACACAAATTGAGGGGCTCAGCCAGTGCTGGGGACCCCCTTGCTCATTCTCTGCGACCCACAAGGGGGTCTCAACCACTGATCTATATACAGAACTGGATTGCTCATGAGTCAGAAAGGAAGCCGACCGGCGCCGCCGTATTGGTAATCCCTAGTGTGCATGAACGTTCTATGAATTAAGTAAATTGTAATGATTTAATGAGAAAACATCACTCTAACAAGTCGCGTTTATAAACTTGAAGTATTTCTGTACATTATTACAATGCAAAACACCCAGGCATTAACGGATCTTTTTTAATGTCGGGAATTTTCCCCACTTATTAAAACCTGCGTTCATTACAGTAGCCGACTCATGACATGATACAGCAGCGGACATGACCTCCATATATATAACAAACGACAAGGGCTCATTCTGAAATCTGAATTTATTCAGAGAAATAATCTGATTATATACAGTACGGATTTAAGACATAAGCTTTATTTACAGATAGTAGTTAAGCTTTTCATTTCATTATAGAGCACATTAACAACTAATTGATGATTCATTGTATATCAATCCATTTCTGATACTTATGTTAATGTTTAATAATTCCTAATAATTTATGTTTTACGAAATAGGCTTATTGTGTGTGGATAGTTACTGTGCCATCCTGTGCAGGCAGACCCCACAACCTAAACGTTTAAATATATCACTATACTGCCCAAAAAGACCGTAACACTGCAGATACAGCTGAGTAAACATTAATTTACATACCCATAAAAACTAATCCCCTTTGACTGATTTGCTTCAAATCGTTGTTTTAGGACAGCGGTTTGAATGTGACTCAATGGTGCTCTCTGCTGGTAGGGATTAGTAAGATGGCAGATCGAACAGAACGCGATGAGCCACTGTCTGCTGGCATTAAGTGATTTATACCAACAACTGATTATTCTTATATCAGTGGTCGCGACCCACAGTTTGAAAGCCCCTGATTTAACAGGCGCTTTTATCCAAAGCGACTTACAAATGAGGACAAATGGAAGCAATCAAAAACAACAAATGAGCAATGATATACAAGTGCTATAACAAGTCTCAGTTAGCTTAAACGCAGTACACGTAGCAAGGGCTTTTAAATAATATAATAAATAAGAAAACAGATAGAATAGAAAAAGAATAGAGCAAGCTAGTGTTAGAGGTCTTTTTTGCTTTTGTTAATTGCATAATAAGTGAAAAGAAAATTGGAAGAATACAAAAAGATTAGAAAGCTAGTTAGTTTTTTTTTTAAGAAAACAAGCAGCAAATGAAGGGACAAGTGTTTTTTTTTTTAAAGAATAGAATTAGAATAATACACATAATTTGATTTAAGAAGTGCCCAGTTTGAAGCAAAAACAGAATGTTCTGACAAGATTTGTGAAATTATACTACATGAAAGAAACAAACAGCAGAAGCTCTGAATGAGATGCAGATTCACTCTCTGACAGCAGGAGGCGCCTCTGGAACACAGATACAGACCAGATACAGTGTTTTCTCAGTTACCGCTGTAAACAAAGCTGCTTTAATATGAATTAACATTATACAGAGACGATATGAAAAGAAAATACCACGTAAACTTTTCAGAAGACAGTCAGCTACCATCAGAAGCACATTTCTATAAACCCCCAAATCAATATTGAGGATTTTCTTCCAGTAGTTTGTGCATCATGAACAGAGAGAAAAATACTGCAGCAGGCAGATCACTCAGTGCGTCCATCTTCAGCGTCTCTAGTCTGTGTTAACCGACATTAACGGACTTCATATTTTCACATAAATGACATTTTGGAAAATGATTACATTGCGACAGTTTGTGCAAGTCCAGAACAGAGTTGAAATAAGGCATTACTGCACATGTGTCGAGTTCATCCGCGGCTGTCCGTGAGACGGAAAGAAAAGCTGAATGTGAAGTGTACCCGGGCCTTAAGTTCGGCCATCCAATACACACACATGTGACTGACCGCTCGCTCACACCAACAGGAGGAGGTGGGGTCAGTGTTACTCTCTGAGGGGCTCCTCCTCTTTCAGTCTTTGAGGAGACATGGAAAACAGTGTAAACCGCAGGAACGGTATATTGGAAAATATTAGTGGTTTCAAAATTGACACCGGTAATCGGCCCATGCCAAATTAAAAACATAAATCCTCCCATAAACAACAATTTCAGCTAAATATTTTTGTATCCCATCACCTTAGGCAGCGTGGCCAATGACATCCTCATTATAAACACGGGTGTGTGTCTAGCATTCTGTAAATTTGAACAGCTATTCTTTAACATACAGAAAACTATGAAATAGTATTCGGATCGAGCAATTATACAAATAAATAAATCAGTAAATAAAACCATCTCAAGACTGAAGTAATTTTAATACAAGATTGAACTCACTTTTTTTAAAAAAAAAAAACACACTTGTGTCAAGTTCATTTCATCTCTTTGGAGAGCGTTAAACATCAAAAGCAATTGAGTATAAAAAAAAAAGTAAAAAATGTGGATATAGAAACTGAATCAATTGGGTAGATTTAGGAAGACTTGTCCCAAAAAGGCAACACCCATTTAAAAATTTAACAGCATATTGCTTTTCACATATATCTGCTGCCTAAACATGCAATCATCATAGCGACATTTTCATTAATGGTTATATAGATAATATCACAGCCGTTTTTCTATTGATGGAAGTGTGTACATAACCAACAATGACAATAAAATAAAGTCATTACTTTTGGTAAAGGAGGATTCAAAATTGGATAGATTGTATCATAAGCTACACGAACAAGTCTGCACTCTCTAGACCTACACCGCTGCAGATTCTTCTCTACGCTCACCAACAAGTTTGCGTGAATTATTACAAGTGTGTGGTTTATTATTGTTCGGTCTCTAATCCTCTCTGTAGACAAAATTGTATTTATAACATTAAAGGTGACCTATTATGCCCCTTTTTGCAATATAAAATCTTAGGTGTCCCAAAAATATGTCTGTGAAGTTTCAGGATCAAAAATACCCCCACTTGACATCATTTCTGTTGCGGCGGCGGCATTAATCCGCCTCTTTTGGGATGGGCTTAAACATCGTGTGCTTATCTTTTGTGCCCGTGACTCCATTTTACACTGACAAACAACGCTGGTGAGAAGTTTCTCCATGGCAAACAGAATCTCAAAATGGGATCATTAAAACCGTTCATGATGCAAAAGTTTCAGGATCACAGTGACATGCAGAACATAGGGGAGAAATCTGAATGGTATGTTCAGAGAGAGACTGTTTTGTGATTTAGGGATTATAAAAAAAAAAATGAGGTGGATTTTTACCATTACAGGTAAGTGATTGCCACACTGTGGACACACAATTATTCAAACCCTTATAAAAGAGAATTTTTGTATAGCTAGGTCCCCTTTAGTTTAACCCACCCTAAACGTGAACTAAATTGGACAGACTGATTATAAAAAACTAGGCTGAATGCACACATGTACATATAATTTTGTAACCTAAAAGAGAGAAGCTGATCAAGAATTGTTGACTCAGGAATTGAATCCTTTTATAAAGGTTTCATATTTACATTTTAATTCTAGAATTTTACCTTTCAAAGCTTTGACAACATCATCATAAAGCTGCGGACGGGAGAGTTCTGGGGAGGATGTCCTCTGCAAAAAGACTGGTTCTCAAAAATCCTTGCTTGCTATTTTCATTCTCGTTCGCTTCTATCCGTCCAGTGCAGCCTGTATGTTGCTACTTGGCACAGGCTAGAAGAAGAGGCTTAAAATATATTTTTACATATTTAAACATTTATTTTCAATCTTACTGAAGGAACCCAATTGGACACCTGAAGAAGTGCATGCTTTATGAATCTCCTTCTAAAAACAAGTGGTGGCTAACCTTGCTCCAGGCATTAGTCAGATTTTAAAAACAAACAAACAAAACAAAAACTCATGTTTCAAATTATTTCACCCAGCATAATGGGTTGATTTAACCCAGCTATGGTTTATTAATTTTTACTATATTACTAGCTTATTTTTTACTTCATACATTAATGTTTAAAGATTAACTTAAATCCTCTAAACTTTTCTAAAATACTCCACACAACCACTGGTTTGCATGTTAACTTCCTTTATTTTCCGTTAATTATCACTTACAGCATTGTTTATATCATTTTTAATAGGCTATATATATTGCCCATAACCTTGTTTAACAAACATTAAAAGTAAAAATTAAACGTTAAACAGAAGTAATTTACATGTTATTAACCAGTCTCTGTTATTCTGTTTCCACCGTAACTGTGCTGCATCGCGCTGGTTCTCGTGCCCGTGGCCCAAGCTGGAGTCGTGTTCGGCGGGGAACTGCTCACGCCTGAGGCTGCCCCCCTGCGTTTCAGTCACAGCCGAAATATACTGCGACTGCCTTTATAACCTGCCCAAAAACAAACAGTAAACAGCTCTGATGAAATATTTTAACATCCAAAGTATTTGTATTTTATGAATAAAATCGTTTATTTTATGCAAAGCGTCAGGCTTTTCCATAACGTGAAAAGACCGTGACACAAAAAAAAAAAAACTAACAAAACGCTCAAAAAATAACCCAAAAAAATAAAACAATATTCAGCACAGTAACAATTTTATAGATAAAATAAAATGTATACAAACCTGTATTTTACGGACGAATACATCAATTCGATGGCGCTTATAACTGCTCTCTTCAGAAGAGGAGCAAAATCCCCGCAATAAATAACTCAACATCTGGGTTACGTCTGACCCAAGATCTGAGTAATACAAAAACTACCCAAACATTAGGTTATTACATTTGATCCAGGAGCTGCAAAACAACCCAAACACTGGGTTGTTACATTTGACCCAGGAGCTGGGTAACACAAAAACTACCCAAACACAGAAAAAAATAACCCCAAAAAAAGACCCAAAAGGCTCAACCCAGCATTTGGGTTAAAAAAATAACCCAGGATTTTTTAGAGTGCAGAGGACAGAGTTTGCTGCTTTTGATGTCCTTCATTTTGAGACACAACCTCACAGGGACAGCTCTTGAAGACCTCCTCAAATTGTTTAACTAACATTTCCCAGGATCAGTGCCAGCTACTTCTTACCTATTTCATAAAGCTTATGGGCAGTATGGATAATATGAATCACATTTTTACTGTTCTGGATGCACAAACTATATAGGTAAGGTTAATGGTCAGACACAGTGTTCTATACAGTAGGTGGACAACCAGAATGGGTAATACTGCCGTGTGTACCGCTGCCACAGGGCAGTGGCGTTAACTGCAAGTCAGTCGCGTGTTAAAATCATTCACGAAACTGCTGCCAGCTGGCGCAAAGTCAGATTGCAAACTGGTTTGTAAACAGAAATGAAAGGACGAAGTAAAACAACAATAACATTATAAAATAACATTGTAACATCCTTAAAAACCATTAGAAAATTTACAGTGAGTTAATTTCAAGACGTGGGATAGTCTTAGGCTCCAGTCTACGCATCAAATATTAAAAGAAAGACCTTTACACAAAGGCTCTTATGCAAGCTATTGTTATGATTTCAAGAATTATCCTTCAGGTTCCATATGCAGAGCGAAATGAGAACAGTCCAGCATTTAGAAATAATTCTTATTAACTCTATTATTCTTGATTTTCTTGATTTCAAGAATTATACTATTATTCTTGATTTTCCAAACTGCTAACACTTTGCATTTTTGAATTGAGCCTTTACTGTGTGACCAAAAATGGAGTATTATTTGTTTCAGCTGTTTGATTGCGCTGGTACCTCATATTCATTAGAAACAGCGCAGCCATTCACCGTGCCATTCGCCGTGAGCAGCAGTCCACTTTGCCATATTTTTGCTAATTATGATTTTTTCCCGTCTATACTGAAACACGCGTGAACTACAAAGCCTATTCTACCTAATGAATAATAGTTTAGCTTCAAATGGGCAACATGACGAATATGGAAACGTTTGCAAAAGACAAAAAAAAGAAAAACATTACCTTACATACCTCATAAAACTATTAAAATTATTTTATAATTATAATTATTATAATTTTTTTTATAGCTAAGCCTATATTACTATTATATACTGCAGTTTTATTTATCCATTAGAATTATATATTTTTAATTCTTGTTCTGTTCTGATAAATTTGTTAAATTTATAAGATTTGTTGTAAAGTGAAGGGAACTATATTTATCCTGTTGGTACATTAGCCTATAACATTATTAGGCCTGCTGTTATTATTACTGAATGTAATAAAATGCGACTTGTACATGACTTACATATTTTTTCCTCTCAAAAAGTTGATTTATTTTTAGTGTATTTTTAAAAAACATGAAGCAAACGAAAATAGGCAATTAATCGGTTAAAATGTGTTACTGTGGATTAAAGGTGCCATGTGTAAAAATTGAGGTAAAAATATCCAAAAAATGACCTACACGCATCAAAAGAATGAGAAGAAATAAGGGCGATGATGTCATTAAAAAAATGTCAAGTTATAGTGCTGCAGAGATATCAACCTTAATTAGCATTAGCATTACTAGCCACGGCCCGACAGGTGTCGTAATACCAGTTTCGGCCATGGGAGGCGGTATGCGGGCGACATAACCACCAGCCAACCTGCAATACACGAATAACTCGCACGGCTTGTGGGCGTACTTGAACCTGATGTCAATCGTGTGGAAAGTACAGCCCGCTACTTCATTTCAGCTCAGGGAAGAGAGCGGAAGGATGGCTGAAGCCCTTGGTAAGAGACACCTACCACCACCACCCGCTACAGGGAAACAACCGCGCTCGGAATCACAAATCAAATCCGATAAGAAAAGGAGCCGGACCAGAGTAAACATCGGCACTGCTTTCCATCACTGGAGACAACTGATGGACTTGAAAGAAATGAGGTTTGACTCCGAACTTGCAACATTTCTTTTGGATTGGTAAGTAAGATGCTGTTAGTATTTCGCTAGAAGATTGTTTTATATGTTTGCGTATTTTTTTCCGGAAGTTATAACATAGAAATGTATCGAAGGTTGTTCGATAAACGTGCTAATGTTAGCGATGGCTAACCGTAGCTGCGTTTGATAATTAGCTAGCTATAACTTACCCACAGATCCGATCCGGGTTTTCACCTGTTATCTACCAAAGCCCGTCTCTACCAAGCTGATGCTAAAATGTAACATTACCTAAGAAGCTTGAAATGTCTTCGATGATAATGAACCCGAGAGAGAGAGAGAGAGAGAGAGCACCCCGGCAGCGCGCGTACTCACTCACTATATTCAGAGTGGTCAAGTTTTTGCTAATGAAAATCAAACTTGATATATGCTGCTAAATTAGCATCAGGCGGGCAGCATGTACGCAGGCAGTCTCCGTGTCCTCTTTGTTTCATGGTTTTTCTGTGCGTGAGAAAATTTATGTGTGGCGTGAAAGCGTGTGAAAAGAGTCAATTGCGTGTGTCTCACGGTGAATGCTTGAGAGTTGGCAGCTCTGGTTACGTTGGTTGGCGCTAGCTTGGTCAACATCAGCTGTCTGATGTTGACCAATGATGTTGACAGAATGCTGTCTGTCAAATTAATTTAATTCAAATAATGTGTATATACAACTCAAAATGTAATATGAACAAAACGAAAAACAACATATTCACTGGTAAAGGAGAAGGGGAGTAGCTTGAAGATGTCATGTTTCAAAATCACTTGACATCACCCAACGTTCCTCTGGAGGCAAAACATCCTCTTAGGCTTCGGCTATGGCTCTAGGGTTGTTGTGAAGGTAGGGGCAGAGCATAGAGACTATGCCGTTTCTCGTTTGTTACTCTAGAGTAGACCAATTCACTTTATTGAGGCATACTGCCCCCATCTGGTATGGAATGTGGAGTATGACTTGATTTTTTTGCCAGACATGACACATGGCACCTTTAACAAATTTAGATTATAGTATACTTAGCAACAAAGTCTGGGCCTAATATAGGCTAAGTTGTTAACTATTTACAAGTTTTGTGTATGTTTTTATCCAGATTTTTTTTCCATTGCATCTGAAAATTACTTTAAGAAACAAAAAAGCCTCCTCCCCCCTAAAAATTGTGCATGTGCATTCACTTTGTGCGCTCTGGCGCTGAACCTGCCTCCCACTTTGCACAAATTTTTAAAATTTAAAAAAATCAAAACCGAGCACCCACTTTTTTCTTTTTTAAATCTATAATTCGCTCCATATCTCCTCCTTTTTTTGGAAGGTCCCACTGTCAGGTGAGTCCAGGTCCTTCTCAAAAAATTAGCATATTGTGAAAAAGTTCATTATTTTCCATAATGTAATGAAAAAAAATTAAACTTTAATATATTTTAGATTCATTGCACACCAACTGAAATATTTCAGGTCTTTTATTGTTTTAATACTGATGATTTTGGCATACAGCTCATGAAAACCCAAAATTCCTATCTCAAAAAATTAGCATATCATGAAAAGGTTCTCGAAACGAGCTATTAACCTAATCATCTGAATCAACTAATTAACTCTAAACACCTGCAAAAGATTCCTGAGGCTTTTAAAAAACTCCCAGCCTGATTCATTACTCAAAACCGCAATCATGGGTAAGACTGCCGACCTGACTGCTGTCCAGAAGGCCATCATTGACACCCTCAAGCGAGAGGGTAAGACACAGAAAGAAATTTCTGAACGAATAGGCTGTTCCCAGAGTGCTGTATCAAGGCACCTCAGTGGGAAGTCTGTGGGAAGGAAAAAGTGTGGCAAAAAACGCTGCACAACGAGAAGAGGTGACGGACCCTGAGGAAGAGATTGTGGAGAAGGACCGATTCCAGACCTTGGGGGACCTGCGGAAGCAGTGGACTGAGTCTGGAGTAGAAACATCCAGAGCCACCGTGCACAGGCGTGTGCTTTTGAACCAGAAACAGCGGCAGAAGTGCCTGACCTGGGCTACAGAGAAGCAGCACTGGACTGTTGCTCAGTGGTCCAAAGTACTTTTTTCGGATGAAAGCAAATTTTGCATGTCATTCGGAAATCAAGGTGCCAGAGTCTGGAGGAAGACTGGGGAGAAGGAAATGCCAAAATGCCTGAAGTCCAGTGTCAAGTACCCACAGTAAGTGATGGTCTGGAGTGCCATGTCAGCTGCTGGTGTTGGTCCACTGTGTTTTATCAAGGGCAGGATCAATGCAGCTAGCTATCAGGAGATTTTGGAGCACTTCATGCTTCCATCTGCTGAAAAGCTTTATGGAGATGAAGATTTCGTTTTTCAGCACTACCTGGCACCTGCTCACAGTGCCAAAACCACTGGTAAATGGTTTACTGACCATGGTATTACTGTGCTCAATTGGCCTGCCAACTCTCCTGACCTGAACCCCATAGAGAATCTGTGGGATATTGTGAAGAGAAAGTTGAGAGACGCAAGACCCAACACTCTGGATGAGGTTAAGGCCGCTATCGAAGCATCATGGGCCTCCATAACACCTCAGCAGTGCCACAGGCTGATTGCCTCCATGCCACGCCGCATTGAAGCAGTCATTTCTGCAAAAGGATTCCTGACCAAGTATTGAGTGCATAACTGAACATAATTATTTGAAGATTGACTTTTTTTGTATTAAAAAAACTTTTCTTTTATTGGTCGGATGAAATATGCTAATTTTTTGTGAGATAGGAATTTTGGGGTTTTCATGAGCTGTATGCCAAAATCATCAGTATTAAAACAATAAAAGACCTGAAATATTTCAGTTGGTGTGCAATGAATCTAAAATATATGAAAGTTTAATTTTTATCATTACATTATGGAAAATAACTGACTAAATGTATAATCAAGTGAAACATTATAAAGTTTCATTCACAGCGCTCCATATCTCCTCCTTTTTTTGGAAGGTCCCACTGTCAGGTGAGTCAAAAGATAATTACATTATCATTAGGGTTGCCAATTAACTTCAGAAATGGAAAATAAGGGCTAATTGTGATTCTTTCTCTTTTATTCTTTAAGAAAATAGTGTTTATTCTTGTAGAAAATAAGTGTATATTCATTAAGAAAAGGGACGATCCAAATATTTGTAATGTACAATAATTAAATTCTACATCCTCATTCACCTAAAAATGACTACTGTAACAGGTAGTAATTTAGGAGCTGAAAATACTGTAAAATTACTTGAAAAAAAAAAAAAATCATTCAAAAAATGCCATCGGCCTGAGTAAATTTTACCACTTTAGAATTGTGACTTTACAAGGGTAGTAATTTAGGAGGTGAAAATACTGTGAAATTACAAATGGCATGGAATTTTAAAGCATAACAACTGAAGGTCTAGGAATCGTTTCTATGATGCATTTTTTTAAACTATGGCACTTAAAGTTTTGAACTAAAATATTATTTCAACCGTATATCCTGTGAATGAATAAAAATTGATACTTTTCGATGAAAGAACACCTAGAGAGTGTAGGTTGCGTCTGGTGTTTGGATTTGTACTTCAATAATGAGGTCCAAGTTTAAGAATAGCCTACAGTAGGTTTTTTTTTTTTTACTCTCTATTTAACAGCATTAACTTTAAAAACAAAAAAATTACATTCAACCTAAATGAATTTAAACAAACTTGCTAAATGCTGGGCTCATGATAAATAAATTCCATTCACCCAAACTGATTTTGTACAATCAGAACGCTGACGGTGAACCTGGGTGCAGTTAGCGTGAGTCGCGCTCGCTGTGAAGCGAGAGCAGCTGACGGAGGATTCTGCTTGGTCTTAAAGCCTGCCTCAAACGCCTACATTCACAAATAACAATGATTTTCGCAAAAAGAATGATTACATATCAATTGAGAATTTGTAATTATTATGGTCTGGTGAAAATAATAATATGGGCTGCGAGAAAATAATGAATAAAAAGAGTACGGCTGCTGTGAGTGCAGGCTGCATATTTCAACCCAGTAACATTTTACATTTACATTTACATTTAATCATTTAGCAGACGCTTTTATCCAAAGCGGCTTACAAAGTACAGAACACGTAGCCAGGGTTTTTTTTTTTTTTTTTTAAGAATATGATAGACAAGAAAAAGAAAAGGTAAGTACTAGTATTAGTTGGTTAAGTGCAGGCGAAAAAGATGAGTCTTTAGATGTTTTTTGAAGATGAGTAAAGACTCAGCTGTTCGAATTGAGATCGGGAGGTCAGTCCACCAGCTGGGCGCAGTCCAGGAAAAAGTCATTGAGAGTGATTTTGAACCTCTTTGGGATGGCACCACAAGGTTTCGTTCACTTGCAGAGCGCAAACTTCTGGAGGGCGCATAAGATTGAACTAATGAGCTTAGGTATGTTGGCGCCGTGCCAGTGGTCGTCTTGTAGGCAAGCATCAGTACCTTGAATTTGATGCGAGCGGCTACTGCATTAGTCGTTGTGAAGTTATCCTCAGTCTGCGGTGTGGAGAATTGGTCACTGATGGTTCTTGTCTTATTTGTGAAGAAAACTGCAAAGTCGTCAGCTGTAAGAGTTGATGGAGGAGGAGGTGGAGGCGGATTAAGAAGAGAAGAGAAGGTTTTGAAGAGTGTCCAAAAATAAAAAAAAATATACACGGAGAACATCGGACAGCCAGGGGGCAGATGGGGTGGTGCGTGCTGGTCTAGACGACAGTGGGCAAAAGTATGTCCAAGCAAGAGGTTAGAGTGGAGCAAAAAGTATCCGTAGCACTGTTCGTGTCCAGAGCTGAAAAACTACGAGAGTGAAGGAAGTGAGGATGAAACCACAGAGGACAGGCGAGATGGAGAGAGTGAGCGTAGGTTCCGTCGAAAGGTGACCTGCGTTGGAGCGTGTGCCGCTTCAGGAGTAAGTGCTAGGTTAGCAGTAATAAGGAAGTGGTCTGAGGTGTGCAGTGGAGCAACTAAAGAGTTGTCCAACTGAGCAACAGCGCGTGTAGATGAGGTCAGTTGGTGCCCGGATTTGTGAGTCGCTGTAGTAGAGACTCGCTTGAGATCAAATGAGGCGAGCAGAGTGTTGAAGTCAGCAGCCTGGGGTTTATCTAGGTGGATGTTGAAGTCACCAAGCAGTACCAGAGGAGTACCATCTTCATGATAGTTTGATAGCAGCACATCCAACTCCTCCAAGAAGTTTCCCAATTGACCTGGGGGACGATAAAATGACCACAAAGTGGATTTTAACAGGGTGGATTACAGTAACAGAATGTGATTCAAATGAACCGTTACCTGTAGGTGGTGGTTGAAGATCAAATTTCCAATCTTTCGATATAAGGAGACCAGTACCTCCACCCCTCCCAGTCGTACGAGGAGTGTGGGAACAAGTGAAATTAGTGGAGAGGGCTGCGGGAGTGGCAGTGTCTTCAGGTTTGATCCAAGTCTCAGTCAATGCCATGAGGTTGAGACCAGAATGAGTAGCAATAGAAGAAATGAAGTCTGCTTTGTTAACAGCAGACTGGCAGTTCCAGAGACCAAATGGAATAGAGAGCGTAGTAGTAGAGGTCAGAGGGACAGGCCATAGATTTGTCAGGCAGGCCTTCCTTCGACGTAGCATAGCGTGCTCTCCGAGTGTTAGTAGTGATAGTAGAGATCTGAAAGCACATAGTGACTACAAGTGACCAAAATAAGTATTTGAGGAAAAGCTGTACAAAAATTGAAGGGGAAAAAGCAATACTCAAGTGCCCTGTCGGTGTCCTTGCTCGGTGGAGTCGCGCAGGTAGAGTCGATGGTCTTTACACTCGTCGGTCTTCACACGAGGAGGCTTCACACAAGGGCTAACTAACCACCATGCCTACCCACTTATATATTTGCCTGAGTACCTGTGATTGAAGTCAGCTGGTCACGCCTCCCTATTTAGCAGACCAAAACTGGCCAGTCCCACGATAGGCAAACGCAAAACCAAACGCCACTTCAGCACATATTTACCAGGGTAAGACACACAGTGAATAAACATGACAACACACTGTTCCTTGCAGCCAAAAAACAGACCAAATTCAGTTCAGCTGGAGGGGGTTGGGGTTTTTGGGGTAGTCCTGTATGGCTTGTGGGGGTTGAAATAAAGGTGTTAATCTCTTGCTCTTTATATGGACAGTGTCTTATGAGGGTTTCAAACTTAGAGCATAGCAGGTTTAGGCAAAGTAGGACAAATGCCTCGTTTGGTTTGGCTTTTGTAATTTTTAAAAGGAGACATTTCAAGCTTTTTGTAGATACGTTTCTCATGTATGTGAGGCACCCTAATTTTAAGTTATTTCATAATCAGAAAAAAATTCAAGTGATCGAGAGGGCGCCTCTCCTCCTGTCATGCATGTGCATTAATAATTTTCCTACAAACACTTGAATATGAAAAATAATAGAGCACATTTCTTTTCGGTTACAGTACGGGATCTGCATTAAAAAATAATCTTCACAAGTCTACAACCTGTACATTGAAGGCTATTTGACATTTTAAAATTATCTAAATCATTGATCATTAGTTGTTCATGATCAAGATCGAGTCTCACTCAGCTTTATGTGCGCTGTGCAAATCTTGCACTCTGATATTTTAGGGAATAATGATACACACCTGCATTTAAAATTGTATGAAAGCAAGTAAAGAAGGTTCCCTTTAAAATCACTGAAGTTGTCAATTAATGAAGCTCTTTTTTACATCGTGTGCATTTTGTTGATTATAATGAGAGAACTTTAGTTTAAACGTGAGGATGTTTTATTAATCAGTCCATTCTTTAGCGTTTCAATTATTTAGCTAAATCGTGCAGGTTTAATTTATTCATTTCTTGTTTTAATTAGGCCTGAATAATGGGAGCAAAATTATACAGTGCCTCAGGTTTTACTAAAATAAAGGAAATAATTTATAAAACACGCAACAATTTCTTAATCAGTGTACAGACAGATATCTTTTTCCCAAGAAGTTATCTGTAAAAAAAAGACAGGTAACAAATAAAAGTAGTGCGTGAGAAAAATGCATGCTGTTATATTAAAGGAATTTTAAAATATAAATTAAAATAATGTATTTGTGACAAAGTCCGAATATAGGCCTAATATGTGAGAATATTGACATTTTGCATTTAAATCCATGTAGCCTAGCTCACTAAAATAGGTTACCACTTTTAATGCTCCAATGCAAAGTAAACCACCATTTCTTTAGGATAATATAACACATAATTCATATTATATAAATAATACTGCACACCTTTTAAATGTATCAAATCTAAAATATGGTGTTATACTGTGTAGCTTAGAGAAAATACAAGCACAGGCTCATAGGCTTGATATTAATCCTGCTTGAATTCGTTCTAAGAAACGCACATAACTTCATAAGTACTAAACTTTCATCTGTGAATATTCAATATTTTAACTACAGTGTTTTTGTTTCATTTTCCCCCGACTGCAGCCGTCAAATGTAACACATCGGTGAGGCAAAGCTGATGGCTATTTGCGAAAATGTGCAACTAAAAACTCTAAAAACAACACGTGGTTAAAGTGCCACTTAGTTGTCAAAAGCTGCAAATGCACTTTGGAGATGCGGTGGCGGCACTCGCATTGGCAAAAAGCTCATTTTGGTAGGTCACCTACTGTATGTCACGTGATGTTTGATACAGACACAAATCTGAAAAATGGGGCGTATTTTCTGGTTTTGAATTTATCAAGCCAAATTAAGGACATTCTGGAAAATCCTAAGAATACTTTAGACAGAAAAAGGTCAACTAATGGCATTATTAGTGACATACATTCAGGAATGAAGTATGAAAAACTAATCAGGAGTGGTAAAATTAGTGAAGAAGATGTGTGCTTACTATGGAACTGTGATGGTATCCCAGTTTTCAAGAGCTCAGATTGTAAGCTGTGCCCCATTCAGTGCCAGATCATTGAGCTGGATTCAAAAGAACAAAAAAACAAATTGGTTTGGAGAGAAGAAACCCAACATGACAACTCTGTTAACTCCATTTGTTAATGAGCTTCAAGAGCTGGATAAAAATGGAATACAATGGATAGACAGACACACAGAACCAACAACATTTATCTAAGGTGCATGGCCTGGTCTGTAGCTTAGATTCAGTGGCTCATCCCCAAATTCGAAACACGAAACAGTTTAATGGCACATATGGCTGTGACTTTTGCTATCATAAAGGTGGAGGTTCATACTCTTACATAAATCCTGAACCTTCTCTCAGATGTGAATCTTAGGATTTTCAACATTTCAACCTCTCACCAGCCAGTAATGGTAGTGAAAGTTGATATTGCAGAAAAAGCACTGAAGAAATTTGTAATGGAATTTGAGAAGTTGTACGGCAAGGACAAGATGACATTTAACGCGCACTTGATGACACACATTTCTGCAAGTGTGAGAAACTCGGGACCCCTGTGGGCTACATCCACCTTTTCTTTTGAGTCATTTAATGGCACACTCTTTAGGGTCTTTAATCGAACCACACATGTCCAACAACAGATAGTCAAGAGATTCCTCAAAGGAAATGGAGAGACCTAATGAACCCGAACACTCAGATCCATCTCAGGGTTAATTCAATTCAAGTTTATTTAAACGCTTTACGCTTTTTACGATACAATTCTTGCAAAGAAACTTTAAATGAAAAGTTTATTTAAACGCTTTACGCTTTTTACGATACAATTCTTGCAAAGAAACTTTAAATGAAAATTATGTTTCTACAATATTTAGTAGTAGCTTATCGGTGGTGACTGTTAGTTAATGTACATATTGACAGAAATGTATGGAAAAATAAATTAAAGACGTAAACAAACAGACGATGAACACTATTAATAGCAATTATTATGTGATGCAATCAAACTTATAACAACGTTTGGTAGTTTTGTATGTTTTTTCAGGGTTTGCATCATCAGAGGTCCTTTGAGGGGTTGGCATCATCTCTTCTCAGGTGTTCTGGATCCAGACTGAAGCTTCTGTAAATCCTAGTTATGAAAATAGAGAAACAAATAGAGACATAATTAGCGTAGCTGCTGTTCCAACCAAGCAAAATTGATTTGTTTAACCCAAGCTAAAGAATAATAATGTGCATTTAATCAGATATAAATGCAGTAAAAGATTATGAGATGCATTATTTGAGTGTTTGGCCAAAGAGATGTGACTTTATCTAGATTTAAACAGAGAAAGTGTGTCTGAACCCCGAACGTTATCAGGAAGGCTATTCCAGAGTTTGGGAGCCAAATGTGAAAAAGCTCCTTTAGCTCCTCTCCTTTAGTGGACTTTGCTATCCTGGGTACTACCAAAAGTCCAGAGTTGTCTGACCTTAGGGAGCGTGATGGGTTGTAGCATGGTAGAAGACTAGTTATGAATGCAGGAGCTATTAAGGGCCTTGTAGGTAAGTAATGATATTTTGTAACTGATATAGAACTTAATAGGTAACCAATGCAGAGACTGTAAAACTGGGGTAATATGATCATATTCTCTTGACCTGGTAAGGACTCTAGCCACTGCATTTTGGACTACCTGTAGCTTGTTTATTGAAGATGCAGGACAACCACCTAGCAGTGCATTACAATAGTCCAGTCCTAGAGGTCATGAATGCATGAACTAGCTCTTTTCTGTATCAGAAAGAGGGTAACAACTTGGGTTGTAGCTTGGCAATGTTTCTAAGATGGAAGAATGCTGTTTTTGTAACATGGGAAATATGATTTTCAAAAGACAAGTTGCTGACTAATTTAACACCCAGATTTTTCACTGTAGAGGAAGTAACAATACATCTGTCTAGTTGCAAATTGTAATCTACGAGATTCTGTGTGTACTGTTTTTTGGTCCAATAAGTAATATCTCTGTCTAATTTAATAAGAGAAAATTATTGGTCATTCAATCTTTTACATTTTTAACAGACTCTGTTAGCTTAGATAATTTAGAAGTTTCATCTGGTCTTGCTGAGATATATAGATTAGAATAACAACAACAAAAATTGAAAACAAACCCGTATATTCTAATAATAAAAAAACAAGACCTAACACAAAAAATAACAGAACCCAAGAAAAAACCCTGTGTGGCACTTCATATTTTACTGGTGATGATTGAGATGACTCCCCATTTAAATAAACAAAGTGGTAGCGATGGGACAGGTAGGATTTAAACCATCTTAAAGCCTGCCCTTGAATACCTGTATAGTTTTGTAATCGATCTATGAGTATGTCATGATCTTAGTGCTGCGTTCGAACCCTATAGATCAAGTAAAGCTAGCAATGAGATGCAGCCTTGGTCTGACGCATGAAGCAAGTCATTTGTATTTTTCACAAGTGCAGTTTCTGTGCTATGGTGGGCCCTGAAACCTGACTGAACCTGACTGAGCACAATTGAGCAGACAGAACATTTTCTAAAATTTTAGACCATAAACGACAAAATATGAAATGGTCACACTGTCTGTAATTGCGCCAGTTCACTAGGATCTAGTTGTGGTTTCTTAATAAGAGGCTTTAATAACCACCAGCTTGAATGGTTTTGGGACGTGACCTAAAGATAACGACAAGTTAATAATATTGAGAAGCGGTTCTCCTGCTACAGATAACAGCCTCTCAAGGTCACTCAATAGTGGTTTACTTTGCATCGGAGCATTAAAAGTGGTAGCCTATTTTAGTGAGCTAGGCTACATGGATTTAATATGCAAAATGTCAATATGCTCATATATTAGGCCTATATTTTAATTTATTTTTTAAATGGGGAAAAATATATTTGTCTGTACACTGATTAAGAAATTCTGTCCTTTATTTTGACAGATAACTTCTTGGGGAAAAATATATTTGTCTGTACACTGATTAAGAAATTGTTGCATGTTGTTTCATGAATTATTTTCCTTATATTTAGTAAAACATGAGGACACTCCTAATAATTTCGCTCCCCATTATTAGGCCTAATTAAAACAGAAACCAATAAATAAACCTGCACGATTTAAACTAAATCATTGAAACTCTAAAGAATGGACTGATTAATAAATTGTCCTCACGTTTAAACTCAAGTTTCTCTCTTATAATCAACACAAATGCACACGATGCAAAACAGAGCTTCATTAATTGACAACTTCAGTGATTTTTAAGGGGGCTTCTTTACTTGCTTTCATATATTTAAGTTAAAAAAATAAAATTGCGCCGCATTTTAAATGCAGGTGTGTAAAATGTCAGAGTGCAAGATTTGCGTGGCGCGTGTGATGCTGAGTGCGACGCGCAGCATTTATTCTTATTTGTTTTTTATCTTCATTACAATTCTTTGTTTGGTTTTATTTTGGATAATTGCATGTAAAAAACAGGTAACATTGTAAATGCATATCCAAAATGTGAATTAATATTCATATTCAAGTGTTTGTGCGAAAATTATTTGCATGCATGACAGGCGAGGCTCCCAATACCTCTCGATCACTTATAATGAAATACTGAAAATTGTGGTGCCTCACATACATGAGAAATATATATCTACAGAAAGCTTGAAATGTCTTTTAAATTAATCAATTCAGAACGAAAGCATTATGTAATCTGTGAAGGTTGTATTTCTCTCTAAAGGCGCGTTCATGGGATGAGAGAGTCAGCACTGGAATTTCATCTTGCAGCCGACAAGAAAACATTTGTTTATTAATAAATAATTAAAATGTCTCCTTTTTCACAATTATTGGGGCTACTTCTGCCTGTGCTTTGTGGCAAACTTAATGCATGTTCTTGAGCGTGGAAAGTATTAAGGCTCATTATGGATTATAGATGTAAATTGAATATAAACCTGCGATTAGTTTGAATAATGGACAAATGAACGACTAGTTCTACTAAAAAATCTTATGTGGGGGCAGACCTATTAAATACCCTCTAGACATCTCTGTATAAAGTTTTTAAAGAATTTTATACGCGTTTGCATAATTTCTGCTTTCAGAACGGTCTGTAATGGAGAGAAGAGAGTCCTTAACACTGATTTTTCCTCTGAAACACAAAAACGAAAATTTGAAATAAATTAAATTTATGTTTTAAGAATGGCCAACCCTTCTCTACAGATATTGTTGCTTCTGGTTTGTGCATTGTAAATAGGCTACAAAAAAAAAAAAATGATGTCTCCAAAAAAAATGTTTTTTTTTATATTTATGAAATTTATATTTCATAGTCTAATATTTAGACGAAACAAAATAAAATTAACGCAGGCATAACAGTTAATAGGCATCATTTTTTTTTTTTTTTTTTTGGAGTGTAAGGCAACTTCATCTGAATTAATTATAATAAATAATAAACTATATTGCCTGTACATAGTCGACATTTGAAGTGGATCAAACCTTTCTTGCAAAATTGTGAAAAACCAAAAAGACGAGTCCTATCTAAAACCGTGTTCTTTCAAGTTTGGAACCCTCATAAGACACTGTGTGCCAAAGAGGGGACAAAACCAAGAGATTCACAAACATTTATATCAACCCCCCACACTATACAGAACTTACCCCAACCCCCTCCAGCTGAACTGAATTACGGTCTGTTTTTTGTTGGCTGTGGAAGGAACGGCTGTGTTGTCATTGTGTACTGGGGGGTATTTGAAACATGCCTGGGCACTCACAGCAGACCTACTCTTTTTTATTCATTATTTTTCTCGCAACCCATATTATTATTTTCACAAGACCATAATAATAACTAATTATCAATTGATAATTCATCATTATTTTAATTCATCATTATTTTTATTTTGTGAAGGTAGTGTTTGCTGAAGGCTTTAAGACCAAGCAGAGTCCTCCGTCAGCTGCTCCCGCTTCACAGCGCGCGGGACTCACGCAAACTGACCCAACATTTAAGCAAGACAGAGAAAAACATCCATCTGCCTGAAGGAAGACAAATATTTCATTGAAGTTAATGCGGTTAAATAGAGAGTTTTTGGTAAATAAATTAAATTTGTGATAGGAAGAAATATATTAAGTCATGTATAAGTTTGCATTTTATAGACATTCAGAAATACATAACGGTTGGCCTAAATAAATGTTATAATGTGCCAACAGGATATTTTTAGTTCCCGCTTCACTTTCACAACCAACTTCCTTTAAATATTTACAAATGTACTCGAGAGCAGAACCAAGAATAAAATAATACGTAAGTCTAATGAGATAAATGATAAGTGCGCGTTTATAATAATATGAGGCTTAGCTATAACAAACAAAAACAAATGAATCATATTTTAAAGGAGCGAAACATAAGGTAAGGGTTGGGCTCCAATCAGTTCAGGAGAAACTCCAAAAGCTTTCCATATTCGTAGATGTTGGCCATTTGAAGCGTTAACTCTCTATTCCTATGGGGAAAATAGGCTTTGTAGGTTCACAGCGGCTGTTTCAGAATTTGACTGGGAGAAAACCTCAGCAATAATGAGCAAAAATATGCAGAAAGTGGACCCCGCTGCGCGCCGCCGGATGGCACGGTGACGGCTGTTTCCAATGAAATTCTGGATCCAGTGTGATCAAACAAGCCTGAAACACAAAAAAATACTCAATTTTTGGGTCACAGCAGTAACAGGGCATACATTCAAAAAATGCAAAGTGTTAGCAGTTTGAAAATCAAGAATGATAACAGAGGGTAATAATAATCTTGCTAAATGCTGGACCGTTTTTTTTCGCTCTGCCATATGAAACCTGACGATTTGTTTTAAACCAAAGAATGGGACCCAGATGACAACATTTAGTTTTTATCGCGTTGTGTGTTTAATAATATATATATATATAGATAATATATATATATATATATATGGCCTTATATTTCATGACGGTTTATTAACACATCAGCATGCATTAATAGCCTTGGTGTAAAGGGTCTTTTAAATTTGTTGATGAGTAGACTGTAGCCTAATACTATCCTACGTTTTGAGAATTAACTCACTGTAAATTTTTCTCAATGGGTTTTTAAAGATTGTTCAATGTTATATCATAATGTGGTTGTTTGACTTCGCTCCGGTTATCCATTTTACAAAACATTAATTTCGCCAAAGCCATCCCTTTGGCGCCACCTGTACGGTAGGTTTCGCGAATGATTTTAACACACGACTGACTTGCAGTTAACGCTGCGGCCCTTGCGGGCAGCGGTGACACATGGCGGTTATAACCCATTTTGGTTTTGTTCTACCTACTGTTACAAAAACAAAGTATTTGAATCAGCCAAGAACTGAGCATTTGTTGAATTCTACATTTGTGTGAACTGGTGATAAAATCTAGGTTTACAGGTTGTTTACCATAATGGTGTATAGATTTCAACCTACTTGCAGCCATTTTGAGTACAAAAGCCATAATAGAGGCTATTGATACTTGTGGAGAGGTTTATATTTTGTATATCGCAGGGGGCAACAGATGTACCAAAGTGTTGGGTTGGGGACCAAAGTAAAAACAATATTAACTAAAAAATAAGGCATATTTTACATGCAAATATGCGTAGCATTGAGAGGTACAAAAACCAAAAAAAACCATAAAACGTTTGAAGTATTAGTCAAAAGATTATAACAAAAAAAAAAGAGACCGTTGTGAGCCAAAATTTGACCACACAAGTACCAAGTTAAGTGCGGCTATCGAAGGACCTTTGGAGTGTACCTGCTTCCAGTCCGGCCTCAAGTAAGACAAAAACCCAAGAATAGGGCTTTCCTCAGCGGACATGTCAAACTCATGTGTTATTGTGACAATGAGACTGAGTTGGAAGAATGACTGCGGTATCAGATGCAGGAATCACCACTCACCACTTGTGGCCACAAAACAGGGCCACGAACCTGTAGTCCACATTGGGATGAGGTGTGGGTACAGTGGGACAGGTCGTGGGCCCTGTGGCTGGATGTTGCAAACGGGGCACAATCGGGAAAGTCGTCATACTGGTGCGCACAGGGGGGAAAGAGTGGAATACTGTGGGCATACTTGTGTGAAAAAGTGGGAATACTGTGGAAAGAGTGATACGTGGACACAGTGGGAAAGAGTGGGAAACTATAGGAATGCTTTTAGGTCCCAGGGCCCCAGTAGATCCCACAGTACCCACACACTTTGGAGAGAAATGAGGGCATAAACCTGTGTAGGGCCAGTTGTGGGCCTTAACAAATAACAAAACTCGTTTGCTTCTACGTTGTACCTCCGCAGAATGCCGCAATAGTCCTAGTAAGACATAGGTAAATAAATTGCCCACATTTGAAAGGTATAAGTAATAAATTAAGAGTCATAAATTTAGATTACTTTTATTCATATGTATGTACAGTATATATATAGTATTATATATATATATAATATATCTATCAGACTACGAAAAAGTAATAAGTCTCTTATGCTCACTAAACTACAGTATTGATCACAAATACGGTAAACATAACTTATAAATAATTAACAATTTACAATAGCTGTTTTCTGTGTAATATATTTTTAAAATTATGTAATTAGTTAAATTTTGTCAAATGCACAAATTTGTCCTCAGGGTCATACAAGCCACAGAAATGATTAGCAAGATCATCAGCATTCTTGTGCTGCTTTTCCATATTTTTGTGGAAACTGGGTGATACGTTTTTCAGGATACTGATAAGCTTTTAAAGAACATCATTTAGGCGATAGGATTGTTTGTCAAAACGCAGTAGATCTAGAGATATTTTTAAACCAGAACAGACCCAGTTTAGACGAAATGATGTAAGTACTCAAACTCAAACTCAACTTTACGGTATAAGCACTGGCATAACCATTAAATGGACCAGAGTGCTGGCCATAAATAATAAATAGTCTACACTAATGATAATAAGAGTATATAAAAGAAGATCAATGATAAAGCATGGATATTTTCCACATCACAAGAAGAAGAAGAATAGGGTTATTCGAGATGAGTAATTTGGAGGCTTACAGAGTGTCATCAACATCCTCCTCGGCAGGACATTCGAGGCATCCTGA
>NC_056575.1:34226340-34229956 GCF_018340385.1 Cyprinus carpio | reverse complement strand
GGCAGAGTACACCAAGCGAGACAACGAGGGTGAATGAAAAAGATGACTAAATGAGGACAAGAGAGAGCTGTGTTGATGATAAAGTAAAATGAGTTATAGACATTTTTTAAATTTCAGTTCTAAAAACATGTTGACTTAGTTGTGTAGGAAATCTACGTATATGTGTTGTTTTTTTTCTCCACTTCAGCAACAGTTGGCATTATTGAGTACATAAAGCTGGGCTAACACATGGTAATTATATTCTGGCACAAAACACTGCAATTATTAGCTTATGTTACATGTAAGCTCGGTTTAAGGACTATTTCCAAGAATATGTCTGAGTCACAGATGAACATGTCTTATTGTCCACTACAGACTAATGATTATGACAGTGTTTTCGCTGGTTAACAGAGCATCCACCTTATTTTTCAATTGTGGAAAGCCCATTTTTCTGTGAATGTGGAGACTTCCAGTCATTAGCCGCTCTTGTAGGGAAATTACTCAAGGAACATAACAACGTGCAGTAAACGTTAAAACAGTTTGCACTACAACCAGTGTGGTCATAATTAAGAATATGTTAAAATGACATGGTACCTAGTTTGCCATTCAGCAGCCCAACGCGTGTTTGTACAGCGAAAAGTAGCTGGAAGCGAATGACACCGGTAGCCAGACCCTTAAAATGTAGTACAAATGGCCACGCCCATTCTTATGGGAAAAGCGGTGGATATGTTGTAAGTGTTTAACTTGAAAACCGGAACAATTTACATAGATATTAACACAATATGAAGAATAACAGTTTATTTTTATGATCCTTACAGGCATTCAAATTTGGTCAATAAAATGGTTACTCTTTTGTAGTATTGCAGGTCAACTGCCTGAAAGGTAAAGGGATAGTCTGATTTTCATATTTTTTTAGAAGGCAGAAAAGAAAAGTTTAGAAGAGATTTATTGCCAGGCAATGAAAACAATTATTGGATGCCATTGACTTTTTATGAACTGACGAGAAAACAATTTAAACATTTTCTACATCTCTTCTTTTATCTTCTAGAAAAGATAATGGGATTTAGCTTTGTACAAATTTCAAAACAAACAAAAACTTTTGCAAAAAAAACGCAAACAAAAAAATATACATGATAAAGAGAAAAAACTCTGAAGATAAAAGCAATCAACTACATAGCGAAAAAAAGTAACCGTTATAATAAACTGCATTCTTTGTGGAACTCACTTTCCGCTTCACTTGTTAAAACGCAATGTGAAATGCACTGCCAGTGTTTTGGTCGTTTTCGCTTTACCAAGTTTTTGATTGCGCATCGCAAATTCGTTGCCATTCTGGCCGACAAAAACTCTTGTGAGGAGGGTTTAAAAAAGGTATGCTCTTATGGCGCTCAGAGATTTTGATCAGCGGCTCACGAACCAGAAAGTAGTGTTCAGTGGTGCGGGCGCATGTTCTGGACTGTGGCAGCGTAAGTAGTCTACACTGAATGATAATAAGGTATATAAAAGAAGATCAATGATAAAGCCGGATATTTTCCACATCACAAGAAAGAAGAAGATATAGGGTTCTTCGAGATGAGACTTGGAGCTTACAGAGTGTCATCAACATCCTCCTCGGCAGGACATTCGAGGCATCCTGAGTTAAGCTTGTTATAAGTCAAGTCAAATCACCTTTATTTATGTAGCGCTTTTAACAATACAGATTGTGTTAAAGCAACTTTCCAGTATTAAATAGGAAATAGTGTCAATAATGCAAAATGACAATAGTAAGCACTCAATTTTCAATTAAAACCCCTTAAGCTCTGGGGCGTTTTTTTGGTATTTTCGCCTACATTTGACATACCCAAATTCAAAGGTTTACCTACACACACATACAAAGGAGGAAATGAAAAAAAAAAAATCCAAAGGAGTTAAAGTGCCTGTCAGGCTAACATTGTTTATTTTTTACCTAACACTGTGTTCCCTGGGAATCGAACCAAACCTGTTTGCGTGTAAAGCAATGCTCTACACACTGAGCCACAGGAACCATCATCTTTAGCTTGATTTTTGTTTAAATTGCCGAGATGCGTTACCTTTTTAGCGTAGCCATTATCGCTTCAAAACAGTCCAAAAATTCCCCAGGCCAAACAGCTGAAGCGCTGACCCAGATCCTCTCTCTCGCCCTCCTGTCTATTGACCCAGAGGTGTCAAATTCACGGCTCTGAGTGCCCGGCGACGCTTGAGTGGAATGTAATCGATCTATTGCAGCCCACTGAGCATCCCAGAGTTGTAGAACATAAGAGCCGCTGACCGGAGCTGCTATGATTTGAAGAGTGCGTGTGGTCAAAAGAGCATCTTTTTCTCTGTGCACTTCTATGAGGCCGTCTGTGACAAAACAAATGGATTTTTCTCACCAATCGCAAGCAAACCGAATGTGAAATGGCTCTGTTGAAAAAGGGATCCTAATACTAAACGATAAATAGAGTTTGTGGAGTTTGCGGCTGACTGAAAGCAATAGTGCGATTAGGAATGTGACGCACTGAATAGGGGTTTCCTCAGGGTATAAACTTCACTCGTGATTCTATTGAAGATCGTTCGATATGTCAGTGTACACAATGACATAAACTACAACAGAAATTCTGAGAATGAGAGCTTCTTGTGATATATGACTTAACTGTTTTGTGAAAAATTATATAAAATACACACTCTTCTCGCAAAAAATTTTTTCGCGAATTGTTAGGCAGAAATTTTGTGTGTGTGGACAAATATATTTCTAAGCTTAATTTACTACTTTATGAATCATAAAACCCAAATTAATGGTACTTTTAAAGCTTTCAAATGAACCCATATATGGGCTGATACCATATAAGCAAGGCTTTGCAAAATGAAACACGAACATTTTGTACTAGTTTTTGGACCCGTACCAGGTCCCAGAGTTTAAGTGGATTTATGTATCAGATGATGATAACATCACACCCTTTGCAATTTTCTCTGAGAAACTCCTTCTGATATTGCTCCACTATTTTGGTCGCGAAAGCATTAAAGGGAATTGGGTGATCCTCTGCCCATTCTTGACTTCTTGAGAGACACTGCCAAACTTGAAGTTTCAAATTATTTGTTACCCAATCATGTTGCCAAATTGACCTAATAAGTTACAAATTGGTCCTCCAGCTGTTCCTCACTTATATGTACATTTAACTTTTCCGGCCTATTAATTGCTAACTGTCCCAACTTTTTGGAATAGTGTAGCTCTATAAAATCCAGCTGCTCCAGCCAATATTTGCATGACATTTCAAAAATAGCTTCCCCACTTTCAACATTTGATATGTTATCTATATTCTATTATGAAACAAACATAAGTTTAAACGAGATTCAGTGTAAAATTATTCCATTCCTTTTTACTCACAAAATGTGTTATGTCCCAACTTTTTGCAAATCTACTTTAGAGTATATATATATATATATATATATATATATATATATATATATATATATATATATATGGGTGAATGCGATTGGGACAAGGTCAAATGGGACAGTTTAACTATACAGAAATTATTTTCTCACCTAATGAGTGAAAAATAAAACTTTTTTTTTTTTTTTTTTTTTCTAACCCTGAGGTCATGAACGCATGAATTAATACAGGTATATATATATACAGGTA
>NC_056575.1:34225352-34225423 GCF_018340385.1 Cyprinus carpio | reverse complement strand
AACTCAATACTTAGTTGGGGCTACTTTTGACTGAATTACTGCAGCAATGCGGCGTGGCATGGAGTCGATTA
>NC_056575.1:34222999-34225183 GCF_018340385.1 Cyprinus carpio | reverse complement strand
CAATGCAACACAAACGAAATATTTCAAGAGTTTTATTTGTTTTAAATTCTGATGCTTACTACTTACAGTTTAGGAAAATTAAAAATTCAGTATCTAAAAAAAATTAGAAATATTCCATTTTGAGCTTGATTAGTTTGACTAATTTTGAGTATAACTGTAAAACCCCTCCTGAGCTAGTTTAGAACATGCAACCACAATTATGGGAAAGACTGCCGACTTAAAAGTTGTCCAGGAGACGATCATCGACACCCTCCACAAGGAGGGTAAGTCACAGAAGGTCATTGCTGAAAGGGCTGGCTGTTCACAGAGTGCTTTATCAAAATATAATCATAGAAAGTTGACTGGAAGGAAAAAGTGTGGTAGGAAAAGTTGCACAAGCAACAGGGATGACCACAGCTTTTGGAAGATTGTCAGGAAAAGCCGATTCAAGAATTTGAGAGAGCTTCACAAAGAGTGGACTGAAGCCGGAGTCAGCGCATCAAGAGTCACCACACTCAGACATCTTCAGGAAATGGGCTACAGCTGTCACATTCCTAGAACCAAGCAACTCCTGAACCAGAAAAAAACGTAAAAAACATCTCTCACCTGGGGTAAGGAGAAAAAAGAACTGGACTGTTGCTCAGTTGGTCCACAGTCCCTTTTCAGATGAAAGTAAATCTTTTGCATTTCAATTGGAAATCAAGGTCTGGAGTCTGGAGAGGCACATAATCCAAAGTCCAGTGTGAAGTTTCTGGAGTCAGTGATGATTTGGGGTGCCGTGACATCTGCTGGTGTTGGTTCATTGTGTTTTACCAAGTCCAAAGTCAATGCAGCCATCTAGCAGGAGATTTTGGAGCACTTTATGCCTCCATCTGCTGACAAGCATTATGGAGATGCTGATTTCATTTTGCTGGAGGACTTTAGCACCTGCCCACAGTGCCAAAACCACTTCCAAGTAACTCACCTAACATGAAACTCACTCTGTGCTTGATTGGCCAGCCAACTCACCTGACCTGAACCTCACAGAGAATCTATGGGGGCGTATTGTGAAGAGGAAGATAAGAACATCTAAAAAACAATACAGATGGCAGCTGAAGGCCGCTATCAAAGCACCTGGTGGCTTCAATAACGCCTCAGCATTGCCACGGCTGATCACCTTCATGCCACGTCACACTTGAAGCAGTGTAATCATTGCAAAAGGAGCCCCAACCATGTTTTGAGTGAATAATTAAACCTACTTTGGAGATTTCTGTTTTGTAAATCTTTTTTTTTTTTGATTGATTGATTGATCTCTGAGAAAATACTGAATTACTGAATTTTTAATTTTCCTAAACTTTAAGTCGTGACCATCAGAACTAAAACAAAATACTCTTGAAATATTTCAGTTGTGTGCTTTTTTGACATGATCAATCTACCTTTTGATAATTTTTTTTCTCCCTTTTCTACCTCAAATCACATCAGAAAAGCATTTATTTTCAATGAAAATGAAGAAAATAATTTAAAAGTTGAAAATAAAGTATCAAAAGTGTTTAGTAGGTAGGGAGGGCTTTATTGTGCCAAGGTGGCATCCATTTAATAATTTGAATTATAAAATAAAATTTACACTCATTAAGTATGATAGATACTGTTTATAATGTATTGCAACACTTAGGTGCATAATAACGCCATTATTTGGTAATAGTAGTATAAAATAGCAGAAAATCTCGCCATACCATAGGTAAATATAATTATAGAGATTCTGCTAGCTATTTCACCTAGTGGAAATAGCAAGAATGTACCATAAGGATGTTTGTTACCCAATCGAAAAATGATCCTGTCCACGACATAATTATTCCCATGAATTAATATGATTTCCCCCTCAATGAATATCTTATGGCCACACATATTATCACTTCCCACAAGTTATTTGTGCCCACTACAAGTATGAACCGACATGTCCACCATTAAAGAACCAAAGTTTGGGCCCACCAAAGAGATTTGTTCTTTTTCTGCTTGCATACAATGGAAACCTCAGAGATTGAGCTCTCATATACTTTTACAAAGGCTCAGACAGATGTAGCCTGTCACATAGTGGTGCAATTTCGAAGCTTTATAATCTATAAACCTTGCCCCAGAATCAGCAGAAAAGTGATATGTTTATCTGTCATGATAGACAGAATAAAGAATAAGAATATTTAGAATAAGAATATTTATTTTAAAATAAAA
>NC_056575.1:34222670-34222863 GCF_018340385.1 Cyprinus carpio | reverse complement strand
TGAGAGTGTGTGGATCTGAAAGCGAACAACCAATCACACTTAACATGGAGAGTGTCAGTTTGATTTTAACAATTCACTTGTTGAAGATTAAGCAATATCATGATATTTACAACATTTACAAGGCAGGATTAAACACAACTGCTGCAGCAAAACTATGAAAAGGCAGCAGAAAGAAAATATCTGATTATAATCA
>NC_056575.1:34217985-34222538 GCF_018340385.1 Cyprinus carpio | reverse complement strand
TGTTGAGAGAGATTTAATTTTAGTAGAAGGGGCAAATTTTAATCTCGATAATGAAAAAAGTACATGTTTGGAGATTTAATTTATTTTCATAAAGTTTGAGTAAACAGGAATATATTCTATGAAACATTTTTAAGTTTATTTAATTAAATATTTTAATGTTTTAAAATATATTTGGATTTATAGAAATCTAATATATTTACATGTACAGAAATGTAATTTGTAAATTAACATATGGAAATATGTTGCAAATTAATATATTTACATAGTCTGATATATAAATGTATTTAAATATAAAGAAAATAAATATATGTAAATATTTCCAATAAAAATATATTTACATATATTTAATATATGTGAAAAATATTAAAAAGTGGCCAAAATCCTAACCCTAATGTTGTGGGTTTGAGTCTCGGGCCGGCAATACCACGACTGAGGCGCGCTTGAGCAAGGCACCGAACCCCCAACTGCTCCCCGGGCGCCGCAGCATAAATGATACCTACTGCTCCAGGTGTGTGTTTCACGGTGTGTGTGTGTTCACTGCTGTGTGTGTGCACTTTGGATGGGTTAAATGCAGAGCACCAATTCTGAGTATGGGTCACCATACCTGGCTGTATTTCACTTAAAAAAAAAAATTGACTAATTTGATTAATCATATGTGACCTGTGCTGGCACAATGAGCAAAATGTGTTATTGTTATTTTTAAATTCTCTATTAAAAAGCAAAATGATGTATGACAAAAAATGACTGAGCTACACCTGGTTGAAGTCAATAGAGTCAGCAAAGTCAATTTTGAGAAACATTTTAAAGTTAATGTTTTCTGAAGGTTCCAAAACAAAATCAGCAAGCAACCATACCTTTAAAATCGCTGGTAATACCACCAAATTCGGCACACATTCATCTAGAAGAAAAGGTATATGTTCAACTTTATATGTTCAAACAATGCATCTTTTCCTCTAATTCTTTTCTTAATAATAATGAATATATTAACTATAATATATTTTTATTTTATCTTCATTATTAAAAATAAGAACAAATATGCAACAGTATATCAAACATAAGAAAGAAACAAATCAAATCACATCTAAGCAGAATCACGTAAGAAAAACAAATGATCAAATGTAAAAAAAATCACTGCATAGTCTTTAGTGTATTCATTACAAATAAAGTAGTTCAATCAAGATGGGTGAGTTATTCACGCTTGTCTTTTATTGTTGATTAACATTAATGAGACAGATGAACTTTTCACTTTATTGTAATGCACAATATAATGTTACACATCAGATATTTTCCCCCAACGGTTAACTAAATGTTCACTAAGACAAAACACATTGTTTGCATTTTTCCAATCAAAAAAATCCTGGGTCTGTTCCAAGATCCTGGTTCCAAACCGGTCCTGAAACCTTGCTAGTCTCAAACAAAGGGATCTATGACGTCATTAGGCAGAGCTTCCACTACAGACCACAGTTTGAAAAAAACAATTTTTAAAAATCACCAGAGTTCAGGTTAATTAATAACATTAACAATAAAATGCAAGGCATCTTCGTGCACACGCTTGAAATGTCAGTCAGTACGAGTAAGGTCCTTTTCATGGCTTATCGTTCTTTTAACATCAATCAAGTCCCACACTTTTTCTCATTCCTGCATATTCCTTTATAAACCGAAACCAAAACGCCAAACACAAATGCTTTGCTTCCGATGGACAAACAGAACTTTTTAAAACAAAGAAGTTAGACTCAGAAAACATATCTATAAAGAGAATTTTAGATGTTTAATTACTATGTGAAGCATTGTGTTCACTAGACAAGGGCTTAAATAACTAATTTTGTGAAAACCACAAATTTGACCAACATTGATATTTTTCGCTTGTTTTGGCTGTAGCTCTTAATTAGCCCGTGTGCATTCTGACTCATTTGCCAGCACGGGTCACATGTTTACTAAGAACTTACTCGTTTTTGGTGATTATAAAGGGAGTAGTATTTGTGCACTTTCTTGGCTATATAAACCATTCCGAATTTGAATAAAGGTTTTGTTTATCATGCTGCTAAGACCCAGAGGAAAAATTTATTGCTCAGTGGTTGCTCTTCCTAAGCTAGGGAGACTTAGTTGTGATTCTCATACATTTCTCATAATAGTATCAACAGTATCACAGATATTTCTCCTAAAATTCCTTAGGAGAAATAAAAGTAGACACAACTGAGACATGAGAACTATTTGAGAAAAAATAAATAAAAATAGGGTCAAAACAGAGAATGTGGTGGAAGAAACAGAGATTATCTCTTTATTGTCTAGTTGTAATCTCTATGAAGACTCCATTGTAGGAATATTTTATTGCTCAGTGGTTGCTCTTTCTAAACTCAGGAGACTTAATTGTGATTCTCGTTTATCTCTAAGTTTAGCATCAGCAGTGTCTCAGATGTTTCTCCTAAAATTCAACGTTCAATGGGGGTGCTAGAGTGCTCAAATGAAATTAATAGCATCCTCAGTTTAAGCTGTAATGATGGCATTTAATTGCAAATTTGCGCAAATATCCAGTAGTTTGCGCTCTGGAGATCGGTTCTTTGATTGTGTTTGTGCAGCGTTGAGCAGTGTAGGCTCTTTTAAGTTAGAATCACTCACCGCTGGAAGTGTGTGTTCAGGGTTGTGTTAATAATTTAAATAAGAAATTCTGTGCAGCTTCGACAAACTTTTATTGATTATAACTTTGTGAGGTCAGGGTGAACTAAGATGAGTGGATGATATATTATATTAGAAATATTATTGGGTATTAGATATATATAGATATCTATAATATATAGTATTATATCTGTCATGACAACTTTGGAGAGATTTCCATGGTTGTACATGACAATTTTTTAATGTATTTGGTCTTGGTGGAGTAGATCTGCTACGCTGCTGCTGATGCAGAGCAAGTCCCGAGACTTGCTACTGCCAATACATCCACAACATGCTGCTGTGTGCATGTAAGAATATTGCTGCTGCAAATATAACCTACATAAAATAACCCCCATATAGCATACATTAATCACCTGGTAGCATCTATAAAGGTGGAGCTAGGGAAGGTGGAGGGTTCTGAAACAAGCTGCAACTGCTACGGCAAGCCCTAGTCATACAGGTCCTTCTCAAAAAATTAGCATATTGTGATAAAAGTTCATTATTTTCCATAATTGCAAAAGGATTCCCGACCAAGTATTGAGTCCATAACTGAACATGATTATTCCCCGAAGGAGTTGACTTTTTGTATTAAAACACTTTTCTTTTTATTGGTGGGATGAAATATGCTAATTTTTTTGAGATAGGAATTTTGGTTTTCATGAGCTGTATGCCAAAATCATCAGTATTAAAACAATAAAAAGACCTGAAATATTTCAGTTGGTGTGCAATGAATCAAAAATATATGAAAGTTTAATTTTTATCATTACATTATATGGAAATACGCTTATGGCCAAATTTCATATTTTGGATAATATGTGTTAAGAATTGCAATCAAAGTCAGAAATGTATATGTATGTATATATATATGTATGTATATATGTATATGTATGTATGTATGTATGTATGTGTATATATATATATATATATATATATATATCCTTAACTTCGCCAGTCTTCAGTGTCACATAATCCTTCGAAATCATTCCAATATGTTGATCTCCTATCAATGGTGTTCTTTTAGCTTTTCTATTCATCAGAGAATCCTAAACAAACTGTCTCAGGTTCCAAAAAATATTAAGCATGAAAACTGTTTCCAGCGCTGGTAATAAATCAATATACAGGTGCATCTCAATAAATTAGAATGTCATTGAAAAGTTTATTTCATTAATTCAACTCAAATTGCGAAACTTGTGTATTCAATAAATTCAATGCACACAGACTGAAGTAGTTTAAGTCTTTGGTTCTTTTAATTTTGATGATTTTGGCTCCCATTAACATTTTCAAACCCACCAATTCACTCTCTCCAAAGCAATTAGAATACTTCATAAGACCAATAATAAAAAAAAACATTTAGTGAATTTTGTTGGCCTTCTGGAAAAGTATGTTCATTTACTGTACATGTACTAAATACTTGGTAGGGGCTCCTTTTTGTTGTACCTCACGCCTCCCCACTCAGCGTATGGCATGGAGAGTGATCAGTTTATTGGCACTGCTGAGGTGGTATGGGAGCCCAGGTTTCTTTTGACAGTGGCCTTCAGCTCATCTGCATTTTTTTTGCCTCTCTTGTTTCTCATTTTTCCTCTTGACAATACTCCATAGATTCTCTCTGGGGTTCAGGTCTGGTGAGTTTGCTGGCCAGTCAAGCACACCAACACCATGGTCATTTAAGGGTGTCAATGATTGTCTTCTGGACAACTGTCAGATCAGCAGTCTTCCCCATGATTGTGTAGCCTAATTAGATCAAACTGAGAGACCATTTTTGAAGGCTCAGGAAACCTCTGCAGGTGTTTTGAGTTGATTAGCTGATTGGCATGTCACCATATTCTAATTGGTTGAGGTAGTGAATTGGTGGGTTTTTGTTAAATGTGAGCCAGAATCATCACAATTAAAAGAACCAAAGA
>NC_056575.1:34216828-34217951 GCF_018340385.1 Cyprinus carpio | reverse complement strand
TACTGAACATCTTAACATAACGAACCAAATGCACACTGAATTTACCTAACACCTTAACATAAAGCTTACTGAACTGTAACTGAAGTTACTGAACATCTTAACATAACGAACCAAATGCACATTGATTGGATCTTATTCCGTCTGTTCTGCAAAATGTAAACAAATGTATATTTCTGCAAGTGTAAATATTGTGGAAATATCAATATTAATTGTGTCTAGGCTAAGGCATTCCTCCTGGAACAGAGCTAACGCAGGTTTGGAGGGTATTCATTTCATACTCTGTGACAGCTTATTTAATGTAAAAAATTATACATTGTATTTAATTTATAAGTTACACATACAGCAAACTGGAAATATCATAGTGGTATCATGTACTGTAATCGAATGTAACCTGTTGAACAGTAGACAGCGGTGTTCATCTAATAAAGATCTTCATCGCTAGCAAATAATAGCGTTTCAATTGACTGTAGATCCAAAGACATGTCTTCAAGGCTCTTGATGTTCTTAAACTGAGGAACTGAACAAATCATTCAAACTGATTCGTGAACCAATTAACTGGTTTCCCAACTGGTTTGATCAAGCCTTTGAACAGAATTGACTCAAAATAATTAATCATTCGCGAATGGGCATCGCTTATTGCCAAGAGAAAAGTAGACGGCGTGCTTGGAATAAAATGAAGCATTTAACGTATTGCATTAAGATAACGTAACGATAGGAGCGTGGCTCACAGTAACTAAGTAAAAGAACCGTTCTTTCACTAAAAATATACGTAAGAGTAAAAGTACCTATCTTTAAATATACTCAAAGTATTAGTTACCCAAAGTCACTACCCACCTCTGATGAGTGATGTATTGGTTTTAAGTTTTCCTCTTTTCAAAATATTCACAAATGTGTTAGTTATATTATGAAATATCTGATTTTCACATTCTCGAATATGTACAAGTAAATGTATTTAGTCATTTAAATACCTTTATAATGATCATGTTGGTTGATCTATAGCCTACGATGGGCACCACCATGTTAGTTTACACTGAATCTGAGCTGTCAGATTTACAACACGTAAATTCATCCTCTCCTCCCAAAAGACATGAAAGTAAGTGAGAGTAGAATAGCATTTTAATTA
>NC_056575.1:34212580-34212727 GCF_018340385.1 Cyprinus carpio | reverse complement strand
TCCGTTCACCAAACGCCGACAATTATTTTATCATGCAGTAACGCAGTTTTTATTATTATTATTATTTTGAAAGTCCGTTTCTCACTGGCTCTGAATACACACACAGACAAACCATGGGTCACAGGAGGGGTGGGATGTTGATCAGTT
>NC_056575.1:34212197-34212521 GCF_018340385.1 Cyprinus carpio | reverse complement strand
ATGAGCGTAACTTTATAAAACTGAACGTAACTTTTTCACAAACTATCAAATATATGCAATTACAAAAGAAGAAAACAATGAAAATGAAAAAAATGAACTCAGTCGCACAAATTTAACAGGCTCTTCAAATATGCTAGTATTCCTTTGTTAATGTTTTTCAGAGATTCGTTTTCGCTAATCGTGGATTCTGAATGCATTGCCACAGATTTCGCTTACGCTTCACAGTTTTTCGGTGCCTTTGTAATAATCTAAAAAGAAGGCGGGCGGGCTTAACAGCGATCTACTCTGATTGGATAGTGAGCTTTTGATGGACAGGTGCTCTCT
>NC_056575.1:34211029-34211197 GCF_018340385.1 Cyprinus carpio | reverse complement strand
AACGCTCCCAAAACTCCTCCGGTGGCCCCTTAAATAAATAACGAACAGTCCCTTAATGATATCTACAATAAGGCCCGATGCGTTTAAGGCGGCAGCATAAATACGCTTATTTTACTGACCATCATAGGCAGACTTTGATTTCGAGTGAACTAGCAGTGCCCTGGCCCA
>NC_056575.1:34210541-34210759 GCF_018340385.1 Cyprinus carpio | reverse complement strand
TATGGGAGCTCAGCTCCCACTGGCTCCCATCTAACTCGAACCCTGTGTAGTAGGGAGATGAGTGAAGTAGCCTACTTTTACTCGCTAGGAAGTACGAGGATAAACAACATATACCATAGGCTATCTTTACAAAAGAGGATGACAATCGATCCTACCCGCACAGATTTCCATTGATTCAATTCTTCCAGTTTTGACATCTTCGTAAAACAGCATACACC
>NC_056575.1:34209184-34209263 GCF_018340385.1 Cyprinus carpio | reverse complement strand
ACACCCGTTACGCATCTGTAACGGGATGATCAGGCGGTGCTGGATCGGCGCTGGCACATATCCGCAACAACCCCTAAAA
>NC_056575.1:34200153-34209024 GCF_018340385.1 Cyprinus carpio | reverse complement strand
TTTTAATTACATTAATGTATCAAAAAGTTAAACAATTTAAGTCAGTTTAATGTAATGTAAGTTGAAATGACTAAAGCGTCCTAGCTGATTGTACTTCAAACGTCTTTTTTACAGTGTATTTTACAGTGCAATACAAAAAGGCTAACAGCTGAAACTGCATTACTTTTTATGTTGCAGTGCATTGCTGGGGTTCAGGGTTAATTACCATAGTTAACAAAGTAAGCATTTGAAATAGCTGTTTAGTCATTAAATGTGTTTAAACACTTTTGGATAACAGGAACAACATACACTGAATAAAGTTTGTCATGTTTTCTCAAGAATCATCTGAACAAATTCAAACAATTATTTGTTCTGTATATCACTCGACATTACTTCTAGGTTTTTCTATGTGTGGGCAGCATTTAAATGAATCATTTAATTTGTATTATTTTTCTCCATATTGTTGTACCTAATTTCACTGATTTTTCTGTCAANNNGAAAAAGGATCAAACTCATACAAGAAAAAAAAAAGCTACCTAACGCGCCGCAGAAACACGCGCACAAACATGAAACAAAGACCACGCGGTGAAAGACAGCGGGTCAAAACGAGTGGCGCAGTGGTTGGGAAAAGAGGACCCGAACCCCTAGGGCTCAGTGCTAAGGAAGTGAGGCCAAGCGCGGGCCACAGGCAAAAAGCAAGAGCCACCGGTGAGAGGCGGAACGTGGTCGAGGACAAGGTAAAGGGCCGACCAGAAACCGGGAAGCCGACCCGGTGAATGGGGAGGTAAAAGATCCTGATAGAGAGAGGGCCTGCCAGGCAGCCTTTTAATGATAAACGAAAAGTTTAAACTGCACGCGGGTCAACTGTGGCCAATGAAGGTCCCGGGAGACTGGGCGAGAGGACCACGGACGGGTACCAGGGCAACAGCCTGGCAGCGTGCAGGGTGTACAACTTGTAGTCGCGCCCATAGAAGACTATCAAACAGTATACAGAACCGGCAATAGTCCAAACGTGGACGAGATAAGGCATGAACAACATCGCCAGCCGGGTCGGAACCACCGTCTAATTAGCATGTTCCGAAGAGGAAAAACATGAGCGAACTACAGACTTGAGAGGACGGTAAAACAGATGGCTCTATCCAAATGACACCGAGAGGGCCGTAGTTCACTACAATCGGAAGTGCGGAACCCCCAAAAACCTCTTAATCATAGTATAATCTGGTCAGGAGCAAAGATCACAGTTCAGTTTGATCCCTGTAATGAGTTCAAAATTGTTTGCCAGCCATTTATTAATGGAGACTAAACACGTCCGGAGAACTGCACAGTTTCTAACTACAGTCGAAAACGAGAGAAATAACTGAATGTCCTCTGCAAGACATGCGAGATATTATTTAAAACGATTAAGATCTGTCCCAGAGGAAGCATCACCATTTTAAACACAAAAGGGGGCCAGCACAGAACCGTGTGGCACACCACCGACAAAGTCAGAATCGACGTAAAAGGAGCAACAGACACCGAAAAGCCCTATCGGCAGAATAATGAAAACCAATCAGACGAACCCAGAAATCCCTACTAAACACGTAATCTATTAATCAGAGTGCAGTGAGCCACCGTGTCAAAACGCGGCGCGAAGAGCTAACATAACCAACCCGGAACATTCCCCCGCACTCTGTGGCCATCAAAATGTCAGTTGATCCCCTGAGTAAAAGCGGGTTTCAAGGGGAGGATTTTTGCGGAAAGCGGATTGGAAATTTGTAAGGGGGTGAATGAAGTCAAATGTCTCCATGAGTTTCGTCTATTCAAATCTGAAGGAGAAAGAAAACCATGAACACTGAGGATTCCTGCAGCCCATTTTACTGAACTCTGCTTTAGGTTCCCCCCCCACCCCCCCAACTATAGAAAAAAATATTTACAAACTGTATTGAAAGGGTTCTACAACACTATTTTAGTCATTAACCATACCACTGCATAGTTTTTTCAATTTATACAACAATAGACAGAAACGTAGACTTCATATAAGTGATTTATTTGAGCACTAGAACAATACAATAAGAATAATGTAAGCAAAATAAATACGAAACACTAAACAAGATTTAACTTGGTATGCCAATTACCGAACATCCCGAGATTGCTAGAAATGCAAGCATTTACAATGAATTACAATGGAAATAAAGTGCTGATGGGCGGATTGGGCCAGTTACAGAGATGGTAATCATACCAAGGCGCCATAAAGTCACTATCACCCTGCACTCTATCATATAGATCGATAGCTGTGATGACACCGTAATAGCGAGCTGATTTGGCACTCAAACACAGTGGTAATCATGCAGATACACTACATTCAACATAAAACAACACTCACGTCATAATAAAAAAAATGTTTGGAAAATAAAAAAAAAAATTAAAGAAACAGGTGATCGCTAAGATCTGCCTCCAAGTCAGATGCACAGGTGCGTCACAGCGCGCGTCAACGACCGAGAGCGCCAGAATCAAATAAAAAATCCTCTTTCTATCTATCTTTCACTTTTTTTTTAGTGGACCTCATCTCATTCTGTTTTGTTGACACTGTTACGCTACCGAGAACCATGCCATTTTTTTACTACCAAGATGCAGTTTCTGAGGCGTGAGTTATTCCATAACGGACACAAAACAATACTGTCCCTGAGGTAGAAACTGAGGCGGGTCGTAAAAACAAAGAAATTATCATCCATATTACAACGTTATGGCTTTGTTGGTGACTAAAAGTGCTCCCATGAGATTTTGTTCAGTGGACCCTTGCCTTCCTAGCTAAACTGGTATGTAACAGGTGTGGATGCGTTTATGACTCGTTTATTATGACGACATCTGGTATGTACTTGCATTTTCATTCGTTTATGTTTTTATGTGTACTGCTTACCACAAATTTAGCAAATAACATTCTTTATAAGCTTTCCATTGAAAAACAGCGATCTGTCGTCGAGCTTGGAGGCTTAGATCTTTGCTAATGATATTATCGTTTATCACGATTAAATTTGTTCCCGTTTCATTTAATCTCAGTTCGTAAAATATTGACAAGTGCAAACAAGGGGAGTTCAGGACGCGCTCTAATTGGGGTGCGGGTTAAGAGGTTAATGCAAAACAATACAAATTCTTTAGTATTTGATTAAATTATCTTTATTTTGAATACCCCCACACACCACCCCTAGCGCTACCAAATTCTACCTCCCCCCCCCCCCCCCCACCCTGGTACCACCATCTATAAAACTTAAGGCCCGGTCACCACCAAGAACGATAACTATAAAGATAATGATATCAGCCCCCACTACCAGGTCGAACGATATCTTCGCTGTTTATTCTCCGCGCAACGCTCGGTCTGCCGCTTAAAATTCCGAAGCTTGTTACAAGCAGGATGGATTCTGATTGGCGTGTCAATTTTTTTTTTTTTTGTTCATTCAGCTCGAAAAAAATCGTTTTGAAAGTGATTGCCAACAATATCGTTTATATGTAGGAGACTCCCAAACAATATTAGGAAATCACTACAAATTGGCAGAATAGTGGGCACTTTTAATAAGAGATTAATTGCAAGACAAAACCATTTCAAATATAACTTTCTGTTGTGTTTTTTAAATGGGCAGTTCGAATGATGAACATAGGATATGAAATATTCTGATTATTAATTAAATTAATTTAGTCTTATTAAAAAAAAAAAAAAAAAAAAATTAAATACTTAATTATTCTTATTATTCCAAGCAATCGGCTTATGCTCATTTTAGATTAGAACAGCAAGACAATCATAGCGGAAATGAGCGCTGGCCCATGATTACGAAGTCGGCAACCCAAGTACAATCTGTATGGTAGGGTTTACGGTGTGATAATGCTGCAAAGTTGTCGGAATGGTATGTCGGCTGGCTGTGCCCCAATGGGCCACCAGCGGAAACGGGTTTGTGTAGTCACACATGTGCTTGGCGTGTGTGTTTATTGATGCCATGTGACTCTCCTGTTTTAACGCTTGTCTGTCTACTCCCATCTTGTTACCCGTGTACGTCATTATTGTGTTGCGGTGCTCCACCGGTTTGTCTCTATCATTTATTTCTACCTGGCGTGTCTGCAGTCCTGTGCCGTGATACGTTGTTTCTAAGTCAGTAGTTATCTTGGTGGTGTTTTTTAAGTCTACCCAGATGGCTGTTTCCCTGCCTTTGCAGTGTTGTGCATTTGTTACAAGCCTGCCTGTCTGTTTTTGCCCCTTGGGGTAGTTTTTGTTTGTTGTGTTTAATTTATATTATTAAAGTAAAATTTTTTCTCCCTTAAAAAAATTGGTCCTTGCCTCATAAACTCCAGTAACCGACAGAATGGATCCAGCCAAATTAAGAATTCAGCGGGAAAAAATGGCCAACGCCTCTGCCAGCCTCTACAAAACCAGCAGCCCCCTCTATCAACGTATGGTCCAATTACGGATGAGTTTCCTCTGGAACAGGGGATGATCTGAGGGAATTGCTTGAAATTCGGAGATGCTGCCGAGGCGATGGATTATAATGATTCGGCTCTCAAGGACTTGTTTTCTTATACCTTTGATGAGGCCCATCAGTACTGGAGGAGGTACAGCACGGAACACCGTCTTTTGGGGCGGTCGTGAAACTAAATAGCACACAATGGGATTTTTCTGACATGGCCCCTATTCAGGGCTATTAACATGGATGGCCAAAGCAGAATCTTGGTCACAAAATGCCTGCCAGTACGAGGCATCCTTATAGGATGGCAAGCCACTCCTGAGTCTCGTCCCTGTCATGGACCCGCCACTCCTGACGTCTGTCCCGTCATGGCATGCATTTGTCCAGAGACTCTCCACATAAGGAGGCTGCCGAGTCCGGAACCTCCTTTACGGGATGCGGCCCAAGGCATGTGAGGACTAGCTTTCAGTTGTGGCGGATCAACCGCTGATCCTCTGCCAGAGCAGCTGGTATTCTTAGGGCCTCTGGCACAACGGTTGTCACTGAGCCTGCTGCTACAGTCGTGGGAGCCCCTCAGAGGGCCACTTCCGAATCCACTTCATAGGCCGACTTCAGTTGTGGTTTTGGGAGCACTCAGAATCCACTCAAGAACCTTGCTTTCAGGTCGGGAGACCTCAGTGTCCAATCACAGAAGCCACTCCTGTTCCTGAGTCGCCTCCAAAGCATATCTCCTACCTATGAAACCCCAAGGTGCACCCATGTGTGGTGGTATCCAGCTCCACCAGATCCAACATTGTATTCCTCCCTTCAGTCTATTTGCTGTGGTGGTCACTACGCCACGCAACCATGGGGAGCTTTGGTCCTGCCTGCATCTGACTGTGGTGGTTCTTCTGCAACCACAAGTGGAGATTCTGTCAGCTTTCATGAGAAGAGAAGTTCGGGTGGTGTTTGAGCCCCACAGGCTTCCACACTGGTTGCGGACTTAAAGTCTGCCCATTCTCCGCCCTCGTGGGACTTACGCTCCACCCTTGCTTACTGCTCTGCTGGCTCTTTCTTGGTCTACCTCTGGTCTTTAGGCGCCTTCGCGCCAAACAGGCCTGATCCCACCGTACCTCACCTGCCACTCCCACTGGTGGTTCCTTTTTATTTTGATGGAGCGTCTGGGGGGAAGGGGTGTTCTTCATGCGTGTTCTGCCTACTTACCTCACGCTACACCCCACTCATCCTAATAGCACAGACCGAAGGGAGATCGTAGCCCACAATCAGCTGGCCCAACCGTAGGTTGGACTGGCAGACCCGCGGATGGACACTCCGACAGTAGAGTTGTAGAGAGGGTACTTTGACCAGCAGAGGCCCTGGGGCTGTGCAAACCGCTTAGCGTGACCATTGCTCGTGTTTTGGTCCCCCATACCTGTCCTCGCTTTGCCGCCCTACACGAACAGTGTGTGGCTAGATGCCCACTGGCTTTCCACACAGCAGATGGTACCAACCAAAATGTCGAGAGGTTGGGACGCGCAACCATTAGCAACATGTGCCGTTTTTGCAGTTGCACTTTTGCCCTTTTTCTTCGCATCCCACGCCGTGTCAGACGCTGTGCAGTCGCACTATTGGTGAAGTCAAGGGACGACAAACAGTGGTCCCAAAAGACACTGCACTCTCCCAGACCTCTCTTACTTTTATTGTCTTTCACGCACGCACGCCTGATGGGCTGAACGGAAGAGGGCAGACACTGCTTTGCAATGGCAGATACAATCTCACTATACGGACTCAGCACGATTTACACTGGCGGAAGAAACCCCCTTGAGTTGCTCAAAAGGCGGGAAGGAGGCCTGAAACTAGTTCCTCAAGAAAAATGGATGATCAAAAGAAGGGAAGTAGTAGTTATTTACCTGCCAACCAGTCGAAAGGGAAGATCATGTGGCAACAGTGTATAACGTAAAAGGAGGTCTTAAACGCATATGAGAACATCACATAGGAGAGAAGCTTAGGCCTGCCACAGTGTTTGTGGAAAACATTCAGTTAAGAAAAAGAACTATTAAACACACACATGAGCATTCAAACAGGAGAGAAGCCTTTATACATGCTCCTCAGTGTGGGAAGAGATTTCAGTCAACAAGTAACATCTTAAAAGCACATTAGACTTCAACCAGGAGGAGGCCTTTCATATGCCCTCAGGTGGAAGAGTTTCACTCATTTGGAAACCTTGGAGCCCACCATAGGGGTGTGAGTGTTCCCACTGGAGAGCAGCATATTCCTTGCCCAACGTTGTGGAAGAAGTTTCAACGGAAAAAGTAGTCTTAATTGCCTTATGGGGGGGGTGGGGCCGAAGGGGAAGCGAAGGAAACAGAGAGAGCAACACAGTTCACCGTGGCGAGCGTCTTTCAACCTGCAAACAGTGTGGCCTAAGTTTCCATCACAAACTGAGCTTTCCCAAAACACAGCGCCATTCCACTGGCGGCAGCTTACACATGCCCAACAGTGTGGAATGTTGATCAACATGAACATATTGAAGTCATATGAGAATCATAGAGAAAAACCTAAGCAATGGCCCTCTGTGTTGGTAAGAGTATCAGTCAAAAACGGACAACTTTGAAAACCACATGAGAATTCCACTCGAAGATTCACCCCTACACATGCATCAGTGTGGAACGAGTTTCCAATTACCAACGACACTTGAGACCACACATACACTAGGAGTTTCACACACAGGGTTGTAGATAAAAAGCTCCCCACCGTTTCATCTGACCAACAATGGTGCCGAAAACTTGTTTATAATCTAAAGGCGAAGCCTTAATAGGCCCTTAAAAATCCAAAGCCAGCTGAGTGTTGTTCTTGTGACTTCACCAGGAGAGCAGAAGCCATATTAAGCTGCCACTGGAGTACTGCGAAGTTTTCAGCAGCGAGGAGTATGTTTCTTATGTAATCTGATCGAGTTGTTACAAAAATTCACAGCACCGGTCCCCATCTTCAAGAATCACCCTATAACACAGAGAGTAGGTGATTGTATCACACATATAGTCTAAGAATGAAACCGTTTAAGGCACTTTTGTCAATCTGATCGAATTTGAATGTAGAGAATTTTCACACGACGAGAGCAGCGAAATACATCGAGACCTTTTCAAGATAATCATTGTCGTTGATAACACCCAGAACTGGAGCCACAGGATCACAACAATGTACTCAGACCCAACAGTATGAGTACACTGGTACGAATCTACTTTTAGCGACAGCAGCTTTGCACACCCCACATATGCTCCCATTTTGGATCGCAACGGTACCGGCCACCGAAGGCGGAGAAGCAATGAGGCAGATAAATCCATATTTCTTTGTGGATCCTCCAACTAGTGTTTTTTATTTTGCCTGCTATTCTTTTGATCACACAGATGGATTGAAACAATTGCATTGACACACAATTACACACGCAACGTGCTAAGAGACATGGAAGTAGACCAATGACATAAGCTAGAAGAAAGCGAAGCCCATGCAGCTTCTACAAAAACTCCCAGGTACACGCCCTGCATCGGATACATGATGCTCTATTGAGAGACTGAGGATTGGTGGGAGCGAACGAGTTGCATTGTTTTTTTCCTTGCACATTGCTTCAGTGCCCTCAAACGAACTGTACAACCTGTAGCACCTACCCCACTGTTCAGTACATCCAGAAATGGAAAGTAATGCTTCCCATGTGGTGTTTATGAGCATTAGATCTTGTGGGATGCAGCCGCAGACCTAGTAGCGTCATTGCTGCACTGTTAGAACAAATTATAAGGAAACCGGTGAAAAGGTGTATACTACAAGGTAATCGGGTTTTCTGTTCGATTTGTGCGACTAGCACGTCTGTCTACGTAATTGCTACTCCCATGCTGACAACCGCGTAGATCTATACAGTAATCAAGCTTGCACAAATGTAGAGACTGTGCTGTTGTCAGTTGTCGAAATAATTTTTTTAATGTGTACACCACCCTTACAGTATAATGCAATACAGTAATTGTTGTTCAGCTCTGAGAAAAGGGAATGCAATATGGAGATGGCGCCAGTCGCGTAAGCCCCTGGTAGGTCAATCTGCACCAGGTGAATAAAATATAAGGGAACCGCGTCCTCAAATGTGTTTCCTACATCTCTTTAAGTGGTCGAAAGGCGGAAATGCTCATAGTGTGTTTATACTGTTGCGACTGTGCAATTAGAATGCTCTGTATTTACGATCAGATCGTTAGACTTGCATGGGTGTAAACTGGTTAAATGTGATATGTGCCTTGTGGTGTGAATGTTTTACCTCATTACCATGTAAAGGATATGTACTGAAGGGTGATTTCATTTCTTTAACATGCAGGTGTTGAATTTGTCTTTCATTAAGAGAAGTAAATGAGAGAGATCAAATGGAATTTGTGAAAGTATCCTGATAAGAGTATTGTGGATATTTTAACTAGGGGTGGGCGATATCTCGATATTTAAAATATATCGAGAT
>NC_056575.1:34199028-34199139 GCF_018340385.1 Cyprinus carpio | reverse complement strand
GTTATTGTGTGTCTTATTTCCTGGTATAAAGTCAGGTAGATTCATTAAAGAATTTAGTTGACACTTGAAGTTTTTTGGTTCCCATCTGGGTCACATCACCACATTAACCCT
>NC_056575.1:34195396-34198734 GCF_018340385.1 Cyprinus carpio | reverse complement strand
AACGGAATCTGTACAAATAAGGAACCCCTTTCTTATTTATACAGATTCCCTTTCACTGTCACCATCACAAGAAGGAAATAAGGAATTCAAAATTATATTCTGTCTGTCTGGAGGGGTATGGAGTGAAAAGTTTAAACCCAATTGCATTAAATTAGTAGAGAAAACAAGCAGGTGAAATTAAGTGAGCATGAGTACTTCAGGATGGAGCACTGGTGGTAATATGTAATAGTGTAGAGCAGAGGAAATAAAGTGATGAAAATGAAAGTATTATGTAAATAAGTGATTAGGACATTTTCTTTAATTTTAAGAGGAAACAAACACATTTCTAAGAAATTTCTTAGAATTTTGTTACTAAGAGAAACTCTAAGCACTAAGATTTTTCATGAATACGGGCCCCCCAAAAATCTTAGTTAAAAGTAGGAATTTTGTGTTTTTTTCAGCATGCATGTTAATCAATGAGTGCATTCACACCGGCAATCTGAATTATTTTTCACTGGGCTGCTCACGCTCAATTAAAGTGACAGCACGCCCAAGACTAACAAAACTAAGCTGCTCACGCTCAATTAAAGTGACAGCACGCTTTTGATGGACAAAATAAATGCCGACCAAGCTTCCAGTGTGAATACTCTGGTGCAGCTGCAGTGACGCTGTAGTTACACTCACGTGCTGCTCAAGCGCCGCTCACGCTTGCAGTGAGAAACTGAGTAAGACTGATTCTTAAGTGTTGACTGAGGTGCATTCAAGTCAGTTTAGTCGGCAAAAGATGCCGGTGTACCTTCTTTTAATAAATTACAAGAAAATACAACAGGGTTTTGTTAACTCTGCTTATAGAAAATGAAGAGTAAAGAATTTGCATCAGGTGTGTTTTGCGTTTTTTATTTTTTTAAATAATTTATGAAGCCACTTTAATCTGTATCGCATAAAAACTTCTTAATTGTTATATTGCAATCCTGTCTATCAGTTTAAACTAAAAAATTGCACAAAACAACAGACGTTGCATCAATCCAATCATTCACATTTAACACGTAAATACGATGTATATGACATGACTGAGCTTAAAGAAAATTCTGAGTTTCCCACTTGTGATTACGCCACAGTGATGGTGTTCATGTGCGTTTAACTCGTAAATACGATGTATATGACATGACTTGAACTCTCCAATAGTTTTCTGTTGATATCCCTCCTTACATACAGATCAATCACTTAAACATAACATGAGTTCAACTCCAGAAAAGCCCACAATCCTCATGAACATGGCTTGTTTTTGCAGCATGGTTTGACTGTCAGTTGGAAAGTCAAAGAACTGCCAGATAGTAGTGGCCAAAAGTGATGCTGGCCTAGGAAATTTGAAATCTTCACCCTTAATTTAAATTCATTTAAAAAATGTTTTTAAAGATTTTGTAAGCATATTGCACAGTTGCTTAGAATCAATTGTTTTATTTGTAATAATAATGCAATAAAACATGCCAATGCGGTCATAATTTTTGGCATGCTGTCATACAAAGAAGTTATGAACACATGCAAAAACAAGAGAGGACCAACATATTAATAACTGATTGTGTTGTAGTCAATGTCAGTGTTGCCAGTTTAGTGACGCCCCTTTTGAGATTTTTTCAAAAGCCTAGCAAAATCAATTTCTTGGACAAACCTTATCTAGATTCAGAGACTCTCCCACTGATCTATATTTATATTTATATTTATATATATATCAGTGAACTTGCCATTATGTAATATAATCAAGCAACATTTAGCAGCTGTTTTAGCTGCTTTCAATTGAAATCAGTTGGCAGCACTGGTCAGTGTTTTTTCCCTCGTATTTTGATGGTTTAATAGAAATGTAGGGTCATAAATAAAAAAACCTCCACACATCACTTTTGGCCACTGTTGTGTTTGGTGAGGTTAGTGCCACAATAGTGAAGACCCTGCTTACTGTGTCATCACCAGTGTATTGCAAAAAAATTCAATACTACCATAAAAAAAATTTAATTACCACTTTCATTTCTGCAGCTAGAGCATTGATTTGTAGAGTGGAAGTTATTAAATTTCTTACTTGGTCAGTTACAGAAAGAATTGAGTATCATGACCATCAAGTTTGTATCGTTTTATCAACTCTATATCATCATATTACACTAGTATATCATATCTTCATTGGAAAGCGTGTGTCTCCTCCTCTTCGCTGCCATCTTGTTACTCCTAACCTCTCCAGCTCTCTTAAATAATTTAGGAGCTGAGACCCAGTCTTAACACTTAGGAAGCTTTATGAATCACTCTCATTCTTCAGTCGAGGAATAAGAGTAAAATTACATCTTTCTTAGAGTTTTGACACTTAAGACTGAACTTTTTACTCTGAGTGGGTTTATACATACGGCCCCTGGTCTTTAAACCTTGGGTCAAGTGCAGTAGCGACTGTAACAAATGTTTGTAGTCATGAGAAGAAGGAGGCGGGAAACCGGTGAACATTCAAACACTTTAATCAAATAAACTAACACGAAAGGAAAGGAAAGCAGCAGCTCCCAGCAAAAGACTGCTGCACACAAACCACAAAATACAGTCCAGGCCTGGCCTCTCTCGTCTTTCACTGTCGTCGCTCCTCCTTTTATCCTTCCGGAGCTCCTCCGTGAATTTAGATTAATTTTCATAGTGCGTGCCAGGGCCAGTCGCGTTTCCACCGTCACTTCCGGGGCTTGACCATCAATAGCCGTGTTTCCACTGTCGGGCCAAAAGCAGGCGTGCTGGTGCGTGCCAGGGCCAGTCGCGTTTCCACTGTCACTTCCGGGGCTTGATCGTGCCTCGGGGGTGCTTCCTCGGGGCCAACGGCCCGGGTTTTATGGCCCAATGAAAACCTTGGGCTGAAGCGGGCCAGCTGGGGCTAGAGGAGTGGTTATGAACAAAGGCCGAGTTTCTCCACATCTGGAGCGCGTCAGAGCCGCGGATCATTTCATAAAAGCTAACAGCTATAACACCAGCATTAAACACTTTTTACAATAAGTTGAGTTCAAAACTCATTTTCAGTCAGCAGCGAGTGTTTGAACTAACTCGATCCGATGTGGATTATAATCACCATATAAGGCAGAAATATTTATAAGTGATGAAGGCTATGCACGCTAGGCATTAACAGCTTCTTATTCTCTATCACAATCGTGTATTTATTTAGTAACATATTCTGTCATAAGTCTCGTCTCGAGAGTTTAGCTCCTCGTATATGTCATAAAAATATAACAATGTTTTTTGTTCAGGAGCTTTTAATACTTTCTAAATGTGATATATAGGCTATTGTGGTACAGTAGGTGGCCATCCAAAACGTTGCTTCTACCGCCGCTCGTACCGCCGCCGCGGCG
>NC_056575.1:34193970-34194259 GCF_018340385.1 Cyprinus carpio | reverse complement strand
AAAAAAAATAAAAAAATAAATTGCAGCCGCATTTAAATGCAGGTGTGTAAAATGTCTGCGTACAAGATCTGCGCGGCGCGAGTGATGCTGAGTGCACGAGCAGCATTTATTCTTATTTGTTTTATCTTCATTACAAATCTTGTTTGGTTTTATTTTGGATAATTGCATGTGAAAAATAATTTATGTGTAATGCATATGCAAAATGTGAGTAACTATTCATATTCAAGTGTTTGTGCGAAAATTATTAATGCGCATGCAGGACAGGGAGGCGCCTTCTAGATCACTTGAA
>NC_056575.1:34184122-34193757 GCF_018340385.1 Cyprinus carpio | reverse complement strand
ATGTCTCCTTTTTTACAATTAATGGGCTACTTCTGCCTGTGCTTTGGGGCAAAATTAATGCATGTGCTTGAGCGAAATATATTGAGGCTCATTATGGATTATATATGTAAATGTAATATAAACCTGCGATTAGTTGAATAATGACAAATGAACGACTAGTAACTAGANTTCTTTTTTTTTCTTTTCCTTTTTCTATTCTGCAAAGACTGCCTCTGCAGTGATACCTCCCTCTGTTGCTGTCCCCCGTGCCCCTCTTTTTTTGTCTGTGCCCCCTTCTTGTCTGGTTTTTTTGTCCTGCGTGCCCCGTCCTTGTGTTCTCTTGCCGTCCCTCCCCTTTTTCCTCTTCTCTTGCCGTGTGTTCTCTTCCCCCCCCCTGTCCCCTTGTGGTTCCCCCCCCCCTCCCCCTTTCCTTTCTCGCTCCTGCCCTCTCCCCTGCCCCCCCTTTTTTTTTTCATGTTTGGTTTGTATTTCGCGCATGGTCTCTGGCTGACTTATTTCTTAGTTTAGTTGAACTGATAACTGTCTCTCGACTGAATAAGTGGTTGAAATGATGGGGTTGCGTGATGTTTCTGAAAAGCACTTAATCACACTGGCCCCAGGTTTAGTGAAGCACAGCAGAGCTTCAGGCCCAACGGTGGAAACTATTTTGGCCTCGGTGCTACAGGTCTGAGGCTATTAGCCCCGCCGGCCTGTTTAAAGCACTGGTTCACACTGGCCCCACAGTGGAAAACCGGCTATTGTCCACTTGTTAGTGTGTAAGCCTGTGTCTGTGGAGAACATTGGATTTGGATGTTAAGAAGATTAATGCAGCAAAACGATCTGTATGAAAAATAAATATGAAAGATAAATAAATGACAACATTACCTTTTTTTTTTTTTTTTTTTTTTTTTTTTTACATAGGCCAACATTTGTAAAGCGTTGATGATTTTGGAGCAACAAGAGCAGATGTCCAAAAAAGGCGAGCATACAGTGTAAATTGATCACTTGTTATGGACATGAATCATCATGAATATTAAAGTTAATTAATTGTAGACATAGTCCTTACTTTTTACATTTATTAAATTATCAAATGTGCAAGCTAATGTAAAACATCAATCAAGGCAAAACAAGCATGCAAAATATCAAATAATTGAGTACAAATGTGATTAATTAGATGACTTCTATTTTTTTCTTTTCCTTTTTCTATTCTGCAAAGACTGCCTCTGCAGTGATACGTCCCTCGTTTGTCTACTTCTGGGTTGAAGTCTCAATCACTCGGTCAGGTGGAGGCATGGGCCGATTACCGGTGTCAAGGTATACCGCGATTTGGAAATTTCACGGTTTCAAAACAACTAATATTTTCCATTATACCGTTCCTGCGGTATGCGCTGTTTTCCATGTTCCATGACGGTGCAGACAGCCGAAATATACTTTGGCCTTTACGCGATCGGCAACCGGACGTTTTTTGCCTTATTGCAACTCTCTGTTCTGGTCTTGCACAAACTGTGTTGCAATGCAGTCATTTTCCAAAATGTCATTTCAGTGAAAATATGAAGTCTGTTAAACGTCCGTTAACACAGACCAGAGACGCTGAAGACGCACGCACAGAGAAAAATACTGTAGCAGGCAGATCACACTGTTCATGATGCACAAACTATTGGAAGAAAATCCTCAATACTGATTTGGGGGTTTATATGAATGTGTTTCTGAGGGGAGCCGACTGTCTTCAGGAAAGTGTACGTGTTATTTTCTTTTCATCTGGTCTCTGTATAGTTCATATTAAAGCAGTGTTTCAGCGAGCGCAACTTTGTTTACAGCAGTAACCAAGGAAACGCTGTATCTGGTCTGTATCTGGTGTTCCAGAGGCACCTCCTGCTCTCAGTTATTAACAAGTCCGACAAACTGCCTGAATGTGATGTCTGACTGGCTCCATGTGATGGACTGATTGAGTGGTGATGGCCCATCTCTCATCCAGCTTATGATACTGTGTAAAATCTGTGATCTCGGTGGATTTAATGAGTTTGATGTTGATGTTTGGGTAACTCTAACTTGCAGAAGCTCCAAATGAAGCAGCATCTGTCACCAAGACATCAGTATTAACGGTCTGTTTTTGCCTGCAATTTTTTGGCCTGGAAAAAATGTGCTTTGCTCTCTTTTCACAAAACAGTGATGCCACAAATTTTGTAGCCGCTGTCTTGAGAAAAATTAATTACATCACCTAGTGAGCAGCTCATCTGGACCTTATTTGGCAGCCCTCCTGTTTGTTTTTCCATGCATACCAGGTGAGCTTAATTCGTTTATCTTCTTCTGGTATGTTACAAAAGTTATGCATTCCCAGCAGCTTGCATTCCTGCATTCAGCACACTGTCCTCACATGCAGAGGGGACTGTCTGTATTACAGGCCACATCTTCAACAGAAACCTGTGTGCTCTGGACTGCCTGCCTTCAGATGAACACACAGTCCAGGGCTCCCGAGCAGGTCTGAAGTCGGAGAGAGAGATTGTCTTTTTCTCTACTGTGACGTCTATCCGACTGAGACGGTTTCGTCCTTTGGGAATTGATTGGATCATTGGAAGTTGGGTTTGCTAACGAAATGGAGGCAGTTTAGTCGTTTTGAGGGGGAGGGAAGGTCAACATTATTGATTAAAGATTACTAATTACTATGAATTTAAAAAAGTAATGAAGTGCATGGATAAATTATTTATAATAAACACTACAGTATTCCATTAAATAAAATAATTTTAAATTTTGATTTCAATTAATCTGTGACTGATTTGGCATTGAACATAAAATAGATTATATTGTGTGTGATAATGCAGTGAATATAGAAAAAGGCCTTCACGGTTTGTTTCCTTAACTTAAATGAGGCCGATGGCGATGAAGATTTGGAAGAACTACAAGAAGCACACATTGCTGATATTGAGCTGATTCACTCCAGCTGTCAGAAACAGAGCTTGCAGTGCTTTGTTCATTCACTGCATCTGGTGATTAGAGATGGACTAAAGGAGTCAAATATTATAAACAGTGCAGCGGCTAAAGTAACAGAACTCGCTTCTCTTCCAGCAGTCGTATCTACTAGATGAAATTCTGCCCAACGGCTTGTTAAATCAGTAACCACCTACCGACAACTCAAACTCATACTGAGACTCGAACCCATGACCTTGTGGTTACAGGTCTGAGATTCTAACCATTAGGCCATGACTGCAAACGCTCATTCATGTAAAAATAACATTACCAGTGAAAAAGTCAGACCATATTATTCTTTCCATCCAATCCTTGTTGTTAATTTTCAGTGTGTTTCTGTTTTTCATGAAAGTGATGTTTGTAAATCAATTTCCAATCATTGAAATCTGAGATCTTAACAGTTAACTTGTTTACATTATAATTTTAGCACAAATTATATACTGCCAATTTTGATAAAGTTAGTCTGGGGAAATATAAATCACATTTATGATTTCATTAATGTTTAGAATAAATTATTTTAACCATTTTAATGAAAGATTTGACCATTCAGACGATCAAAATCCACCATCAGTGTACAGTCTCAGTACTTTAATGAAATTCACTTTAACCAAATAAAGATGAACTTTGATTAATTGCCTTTATATTTTGGGAGAAACTAAAAGGGAATAAGATTAATACACTGGCATAAAGATTCAGTTTCAGTTAACAAATTAAATAGTTAAAGCTCTCTGCAGCCACGAATTAAACTTATGAGTTTGAAATATTCATAAGTTCTTTCCAGTCCTGTAATTTGGAGATCAAGATCAGTTTTGGTCTTTTGTCAGCTCTGCAGTTCATTCAATTCATTTCACGAACAGGACTTTTATTCTGCTCTGCATGGCGATGTGACGTCATAAGGCTGCGCGCGCTCCCGCGTCTGTGATTCGGCTGAAGAAAGGTGTGTGATTTTAATCATTTAATGTGTTTAAATCGATACAACTACTCCGGAGAATTGTGTATAAAACTTAGAAATGAATTGTTACCGAATGTAACACTATAATGCTTTATTAAGTGTTATTAATGAAGGGTATTTTGTGCTTGTAAAGCGCAAGAGTAACAGAAACGGTGCGTCTTATCTCTCTCTGAATCTGAATCAGTTCATCATCGAGTACTGATGGAGAAACGGAGCTTTTAGAAGATCCGAGTCAATTGAATCAATTGATTCACAAAATGATTCAGTGATTCGATTCAGCGCACGCTCAAAACAACAAACACAAACAATGAAAACTTTCATAAACCAACTAAATTTTTTTCATTGACATTGTAATTTATTAAATATATTCTACAAATCAGTAATCACCAAATATAATCGTATTATAAATATTAATGTTTTATTTTGTGTTCCTTCATTTGTTAGTTTTTTTTTCTCATCAGGTGATTTAAGTCCAGTAACTCTGACTCTGACTGACTCCCTTACTAGTGTGCTGACTACTAATCTAGGGAGCAGATTGAGATGAGAGAGATTTAGTTTGAGTTTATTTTTCTTTCTGTTCATTGTTCTCATCTTAAACAGGACAGTGTTCAAACAAACAGAAAAACTCCTGCTGAAGCGACTGAGACACACACTGTTATAAAGATGGTGACTATTAAAGAGGAGAGTGAAGACATGAAGATTGAAGAAACATTCAGAGTCAAACATGAAGATACTGAGAAACAAACAGGTTAGTTTTCATTCTCTTCATTCTCATCTGATCATTATTAAAATGTCCAGCTCTACAGAAATAGAGATATAAAAATAGTACAGAAGTAGTCTGAACAAAATGGTTATTTTTTGTAACATTAAACCCCCAAATCTACTTCTGAAACAATGAAAATCATACATCACTTAATAATGCAAAAATATCTAACAAACACTTTATTTTGCATAATGTGAAATGATAGTGATTATATCTCTTGTCTGTTATTGATATTTTTCTACTCTTCCACTCAAAAGTGCTTTACTAACATTAACATCCCTGAACATATACACTCAAAAAAATAATTAAATACTCTAAAATTAACATTTTTATTTTCAACCAAAGCAAATAATCCAGTTTAATTGAGTTTATTCAAAGAATTGTTAAAAACAGTTGTTTACAGCTTTTACAAATTTTTCCAACAACTATTAACCATTTTATTTTTACTCTAGAAAATATTTACTGTTAACACTGCCTTCACTTTTCAAATCAAGAAGTTGTCTCTACTTATTACAAGAAAAAAGTTAAATAAATAAAAGCAAAAGACTTTAAATGAAAGGATGTACACATACAAGGGTTCTGTGAGTGCAGCCAAACTTTATTGTGTTCAATATTACAAATGGAAACAGTTATCACCTGATCAGTGGTGAAAGGGGAAGTTGTTTTAGATACAACAGGTTTTCAAATGGTGCTCCCTCCATGTGTGAAGTACTTTGAGTGTCAAGAAAAGTGCTCTGTGACTGTTATGAGAATGATCTGCCAGTCACCTGTTGAACAGCTCTGGGATGAACTGGATCAAAGGTCAGAAAGAAATGTCCAGCTAGTGAAGAACACCTTTGTAAGTTTTGGCTTTGGCAAGAGACATGGCAGAGTATTTGAGCTGACTGTTTGGAGAAACTAACTTTCTGAATGCCAAGAGTGTGTCAAGCTGTTATAGCTGCTAAGAGAGGATTTTTCAAAGAAAATTAACTAACTGTTCAATAATTTGTACCAATATCTGTACATTGATATATTAGTTCAGTTAATGTAAATCTCCATATCTTTAAATTAGCTAGTTTGTTGAATATAAACAATAAGAACATGTAGGTGTCTCTCAAAAACGGTGAAAGAAGTTAAAGAAGTTATGGCAGAGTTTAATATTCAGCAAAGTTTCTTAATTCAAAAACACCTTTGTGAAAAAGGATTCCTAATGTATCCGTTCATAAGTGTGGTATCCTGATATATTTATGTTATAGTTTCCGGCAGTTCCACTCCACACTACAAGAGGTGCAGTTGACCTCCTGGATCATGTGGGTCCGGGCGTGGGGGATATAAGCAATATAGAGGAAGTGATAACCTGTTGTTGGGATGCTCTGTTACGCTAGTAATCAATAAAATACTAAGTACAGTTATAGTGCTTGACTCAGTCCTTATACTACTGAAGTTACCACATATTGGCGACTAGGATATTGGAAGGATGAAATAAGCATCGGTCTAAAGACAGATGATACTGGATGAGTTCAGAGAGCTGACGGTGGGAGAGCGAGGGGCTAGCATTGGACCAGAGGATTCACGGAGACAAACACAAAGATGACTACGATGATAGGCACTCTGTCAGCTTTTGACGTGAAGGAGCAGACATGGGAAGAGTATTGTGAGATACTAGAGCAGTTTTTTGAAGCTAACAGAATTGATGACGGAGAAAAGCAAAGAGCTGTCCTCATCAGCGTGGTGGGACCAGCCACATACAAGCTCATAAGGAACCTGGTGAGTCCAGATAAGCCCAGCTCGAAAACATACAGTCAGTTGAAAACTTTAATGAAAGAGCACTTCAACCCAAAACCGAGCGAAATAGTGCAGAGATATAAATTTGACTTGCGCCAGCCTACGGAGACCGTCAGTGCATATGTAGCAGAATTGAGATGATTAGCACATGATTGTAACTATGGTACTACACTGGAACAGATGTTAAGAGACCGATTGGTATGCGGTATTAATGATGACAGGATTCAAAGACGCTTGCTTTCTGAAACAGACTTGACTTTTGAGGGAGCGTTCAAAATTGCAGTGGCTGCAGAAGCTGCTAGTAAAAATGTTCAAGACCTCCACAAGGCACCGTTAGCATGCAACAGCATGAAGACGGAGGGAACACTGAAAAAGGAGAGCGAATGGAAAAAGAGGTAAAGAATGCTACTGATGTCATGGGAAGCAACACAGCGCAGTCAAGTGTAAATTTAAGGAGGCAAAGTGTCACTGTTGCGGGAAAGTAGGTCATATAGCTAAGGCTTGCTGTAATAGAAAGAAAGAAGGTGCATGCACCAATGAAAAGAAAGCATACAGAGCAGAGCGGCGTTCACGTCCACATTGATCATATAATGTAGACTGAAAAGCAGGTTGGTGATAGATCTGAAGAGGAAGCATTCATATTAAACTGCATGAAAACGGAGACATCAATTCAGAGAATAAAACCATTTGAAGTAACTATGTAAGTGAATAAGAAGACAGCACATTTTGAAATTGATACAGGATGTAGTGTAAGCATAATGAACGAGGTGAAGTTCAATGAGATGTGGAACGAAAAGGAACGACCGCAAATAAGACAAACTAAACTTTTACTTACGTCATACACGGGAGAAAATCAAAGTAGTGGGGGTAGCCGAAGTGGAAGTCAGCTATGAGCGGCAAATAAAGACATTGCCCCTAGTGGTGGTTAAAGGTACAGGACCTAGCTTGTTAGGAAGAGGATGGCTAGAGGATTTAAAGCTGAAGTGGGAAGAAATAAAAAATGTGAGAACAGAGGCAGAGTCTACAGGAAGTGCTCATGAGAAATGAGGATGTTTTCAAGCAGGAGTTAGGCATGTTGAAAGGCATGAAAGCAACCATTCGAGTGTCCGCTGTAGCACATCCTAAATTCTATCGGCCCCGCTCAGTTCCTTATGCCATGAGGGCAAAAGTAGAAGAGGAGATAGATTGGCTGCTGAAGGAGGACATTATAGCTCCCGTTAAATACGCTGAATGGGCCGCGCCCATAGTTCCTGTCTTACAGCCAAATGGGTCGGTCAGAATATGCAGAGATTACAAACTAACCATTAACAGTGCCTCCTCACTAGAGCAATACCCTATTCCCCGTGTCGAAGACCTGTTTAATACTCTGTCGGGAGGGAAACAGTTCTCCAAGCTCGATTTAAGCCATGCCTACCAACAGATTGTAATGGATGATACCTCAAAGAAATACCTCACAATAAACACACATCAAGGCCTGTTCACCTACAAAAGGCTGCCTTTCGGAGTTTCTTCAGCTCCCGCCATCTTCCAGCGAACGATGGAAAACCTGTTACAAGGCCTTCCAAGTGTAGCTGTGTACTTAGATGACATTATTCTGATGGGGACAGATGAAGCTGAACATCTGAGCACGCTGGATGAGGTACTTAGGCGACTGAAAGACGCTGGCCTGCGACTTCACAGAAGCAAATGTGTGTTTCTGCAAAATGAGGTGGAATACCTTGTGCATGTAGTTAATGCTGAAGGCTTCCATCCCGTACTGAGCAAGGTGAGAGCCATAGAGGAAGCTCCACCGCCAACCACAGTGACTGAGCTAAAGGCCTATTTAGGTCTCTTGAATTACTTTAATAAGTTTCTCCCTAGTCTAGCTACACGCTTAGCCCCGTTACACAAGCTGCTAAGGAAAAAATGTTTCGTGGGCCTGGAACAATGAGCAGGAAGAAGCTTTTCAGAACTTAACACAGTCCTGTCCTGGGTCACTATTCAGCGGACAAAGACTTAGTGCTCGTGTGTGATGCCTCGCCATACGGAATAGGCACCGTACTGTCACATGTCATGGAAGACGGTAGTGAAAAACCTTTAGGCTTCATGTCACGCACGCTAACACCAGCAGAGAGGCGCTATTCACAGCTCGATAAGGAGGGGTTAGCTATCATTTTCGGGATCAAGAGGTTTCACAAATACATCTACGGATGAACATTCACAATCAGCACTGACCACAAACCACTGATATCACTCTTTAATAAAAAAGCCAGTGCCACAGATGGGGTCACAGAGAGTGCAGAGGTGGGCGACACTCCTCAGAGCTTATGAGTACAAAATCATATACAAACCAGGGAAGGAACATGCAAATGCACTGAGCAGGTTACCCCTGCCACAAACAGAGCAAGAGGATGAGACAGACCAGGTCCTCATGTTGGAGGTCATGGAGGACCCACCAATCACGACAAAACAGGTTTGACAGTGGACAGCTAAGGACGAAACACTCTCCCAAGTGCTAGCCTGGTGTCTGAAAGGATGGCCAAGGGAGGTGGATACAATGTACAAACCCTACAGTCAGAGAAAACTGGAGCTGAGTGTGAAAGATGGGTGTGTGCTCTGGGGGGCGAGAGTGGTCGTTCCGCAGAGGAGCAGGAAAGCCATTTTAAAACCGTTACACCACACACCCAGGAATTTCTAGAATGAAGGGCTTAGCATTTTACTTATGTAAGGGAAACAGGTCAATTTAGCTCAAAGGGAATCATTTAAGATTTTAAAGGGAATTTGAACAGAATCACTGTTTCACGGCTGATCACTGAAACGGCCAGCGATTCACTGAACGAGCCGTTTAACATCAAATCTGCACTTATATATCCAAAGTATAGTGAAAACACTATTAATTAGCACAGTAACAAGATCGGCAGTTTAAGACATTAACTTGTAAGCACGAAACACAAGATACTTCTCTTTTCAATATGAATAAGGCTTTATTAGATAAATCTAACACATAAGCACACGCACTCACACATTCACACAAGTTGCAGGAAGAAAGAAAGTTAGGAAAGAATGAGTTTAAGAGAATGAAAATGTGGAATCCCAAGTTTAAGGCAATACGTGAAATTGCATAGACATGAACAACCATCAGTCACTTAGTTAACCCTCGCATTGAGTTCCTCAATTAGGTTAAAATTATATTAGATTCACCAGTACAGATCAGAGTCTGGAGGTACGTTACTT
>NC_056575.1:34183850-34183957 GCF_018340385.1 Cyprinus carpio | reverse complement strand
AACCCAAGCTAAAAGCTAAAAGCAAAATTTGATGGTGTCCTGAAACTGGCCTTTCGGCCACACCTCAAATGTTGTCTTGACCAATTAGATATTGTCTTTTCTCGGGG
>NC_056575.1:34175850-34183543 GCF_018340385.1 Cyprinus carpio | reverse complement strand
TGTTATTTAAAAGACATACACAATAAGTGATTGTGGAAACATTATAATCAAAATGTGTGGGTTAGCATGTATGATATGGAGTTAAGCAATGGACTTGATATCCATTTCTAGAAGTCTTTTTTGAGTTCATTTTGGTGCATATATGCATTGGCTGGCATTCTCTGTGCCATTCTCAGGAGTATGGATATGTCCCAGAAGACCAGAGAGGTTAACAGGTCTCCTTAGAATTTCAGTCTAGTTTCTCTAAGGTGGGTAGCCAATCCAAAGAGCCGTGATGATTACTATCATGGGTTTACATGATGGTCAGGCTGTGTATCTCTTTGACCATCAATCTGGATTACTGGCCCTGTAAATTCTGACAATCTCTTCCCCAATTGAAATTTCAACAATTGTCTCTACTTGTTAATGTTGAAAGCTGCTCTGTGAAAGAGTTGGTTGGTTATCTTGGTTTAATTTGTCTGGTTCAGGCCTGATACGCTACACCTATCTCCATTCAAGTGGTGATAAAACATCAACACATGACGATAGAATAAAATAGTTTTTTTGTTTAAAGCAGAGGCTCAGTTCTGTTTTTTTATATAAAATATGTTAATATATTCATAGTATAAAATATTCTGAGGGCCAATTTTAGTTGAAAATCATCAAAAATGCTGTCAGTGGCAGGCAACTTTAAAAAAAAAAAATGCTGGCGGGGAAAGAGTTAATACAACAGATGTGTCAAATATTCTAACACAAAATGAATGTGGTGACCACATGATAAGAATAAAACAGAAATGAAAATTAACATATAAAGGCCATTGTGAATATACAACTTATTGTGTCTCACCAAGACAGACATAATCTGTGCAAACTTCTTGATATTGATAATCATATGGAGTTAATGATCAGTGGGTAAACTCTTTGAATGTAGATTATAAAGATAATGATGGTGCTGATTATGACGTAGCTGGAAGATATAGAAGCTAAGAGTGAAAATGAGAAAAAAAATCAATAAGAAGAAGATATAACATGTATTTAATGTAATTGATTTGTGCACTAAGCAGCAGGACAACACAAGTATTGGACTGGGATTTGGTATTGGCAGATACTCAGTATTCAAAGAAAAACCTGATCGGGACAATCCTAGTTTGTACCAATTATTAATAAATTGTAGTATGCAATAAATTGAATACTTCATATTGGTTACTGCACAAACTATTTAAACAAGCATTTTGCCAGACAAGTTGCACTATAAAGGCAGCCAGGGCTGCACACCCTAATCACTACTAGCACTTGTGGATCTTGCAAATATTCAAATATTCCATTGCAAGCAGGAGGCATTATGGACTTTAAATTGAAAAATTTGAAACTCCATTTTAAACCTTCAAAGTGATTGATTGTAAAAAAATAAAAATAAACTTGCAAATAACATGAGGAGTATTTATGTAACAAACATTACATCAAACATATTACTGATACAGCTGATTTCTTGAAACATTCAAGAAATATAGTCTGGAAAATTAATCACCAAAGATGATCAGGTTACAAATTTACGTGGGTAATAGGCAGGTTTGTGGGTGTGTGTTTGTGTTCCAAAGATATACTATTTATATTTCAGTCAGGTTGTGAGCACTACCTCTCATTTTTGGTCACAAGGTATTTATCTCACACAGAGACACTGGGGAAACATAAACCCCAACCCCCCAGCAAAGACAGATCTGTGAATGTGGAGGGATGTATTGTAAGGTGTGGTGTCTGGGGGTCAGAAGATGCTGTAGAAGACCCGAGTGCCGGGCCAATAACATCCACATAAACCACTCCTTACTCTCTTAGAGAAGCCTGAAGAGATATGTATATCAGTTCTCCATATTATTCGCACGCACACGACAGCGCGCAACCTCGCGTCAGACATACAGCGCACTCCAGACTCCAGGGACTTCTTCACTAGATTCAAACGAAGCATAACTTCCTTTTCTGCTTATTCCCTATAGTCAATGTAGATAACTCCACATCCACTCATTCAGTCCTCCGCAGTAAACAGCGGTCAGACAGACTCTCTCGACCCACCAAAACCTGACAGACACACTCATCCAAACTCTGTCTGGATTGATCCAGGCTATGATGCTACTCTTCCCAGTGTTCCACCTTTCTGTGTTCTCAGACCAGAATGAGGACGAGTGTTTGTGTGTGGGGAATCCAGTGTGAGGAAAACGGGGCCATCTGAACACAAGAAAATTACAGTTTTAATAAAAACAACAAATCTTAAAGGGGTGGGGGGGGGGTATGTGTGTAGACATACATGGTGTAGACCTGCGGAAATACGAAACTCTCCTCCATGTCCACACTATAAAAAACCAGTTTCACATTTTGCACATTTAACATTTTAGAGTAATATAAACAAAAGAAATACAAACAACTGAATATTCTGTCATGACAGTTATACACATTCAGGACAAACATTCAATGTAATCAGGAGTAAAACGTTACTACCAAAACATCCACCAGCCTTTAATTTTTTGGTTACAAAGAGCATGATGATGTTGATGTGAGTTAAATAAAAAGAGAAATCCTTAAGTCTTAAGTGCTGTTGTACAAATCAGAAATATGGCACGATGCAAGCCACTAAGATTCCATCCTACTGCATCGACAGGAATTTGTCAAAATATGGACTCACACGAACGAGGTTACAACACTTAGACAATGCATAACTTGATGAACAGTCTTGCTGCGTTGTCTTCTGTTGTGTGGGCGTATTCAAAAGCCGCGCACTTCAGTGAAACATTATCATCTCAAAAGCGTGTTCAGTGCGGGGGCGTGGTCGCATTAGAAGATAATGAAGGAAGACGTGAAAAACAGACATCGCGTTGTTTTCATATGGATTACTTTATCACAGAATATTTGTTTTCGGCAGCACTTGTTTAGTTTAAAAGTAGACATGTCAGGCTTTCTATAGATATCTCTCTCATGTCTCTGTGTTGAGTATTCACTGAGTTACAGTTCATTTTAATGACGCATTTGTAAATGAAGATCCTTGTTTGTTATCTTTATTTTATAAATGCACAAAGTTTTGTTGTTATTATGTCTGTATACAAAAAAAAAATAAACCCTTTACAAATTCGATTGATGTATTGCTCTTATCTGTACGATCAAAACTGAAAGTGTAATTTAAGTTCTTTTCGGGGTTATCAGGACAAAATGCCTCAAAACGCGTATACGCGTTAATCGACTTCAGAGGGTTAAACCTTCAAGTGATTGATTGTAAAAAAATAAAAATAAACTTGCAAATAACATGAGGAGCATTATGTAACAAACATTACATCAAACATATTACCATACAGCTGATTTCTTGGAAAAGAAATGATCAGGTTTCTTTTTCTGATCATCTTCAAAGATGATCAGGTTTACAAATTTACGTGGGTACATATGCAGGGGTGTGTGTGTGTGTCTCAAAGATATACTAGTATATATTTCAGTCAGGTGTGAGCACTACATCCGCCTTTTTGTTCACGAGGTATTTTGAATCTCACCAGAGACCCTCAGGAACCATAAACCCCAACACCCCGCAATAGACAGACTGGCTGTGAAATGTGTGAGTGCCTGTTGTAAAGTAATGTGGGAGTGTCGTGTGGGTCAGAGATGCTGTAGCAATACAGAGTGCCCGGCCAATACATCCACATACACGCTCTCTCGTTATGCGAAGCCTGAAGAATAGGAGTCTCAGTTCTCTTATTATTGTGAAAGACAACCCAGAATCAGTTAGCAGAACACTCCAGACTCCAAGGACTTCTCACTAGATTCAAACCAACAGTCATAAACTTCCTTTTCTACTTATTCCTTTATATATCACTGACCTCGCTCCACATCCCACTCATTCAGCCTCCCGATAACAGCTGAGTCAGACAGACTCTATAAAACACAAAACCTGAGACACTCATAAATCTGTCTGGATGATCAGGATATGACTGATACTCTTCCACAAAGTGTCACCTTTCTGTTGTTCTCAGACACAGAATGAGGCAGTGTTGCTGTGTTTTGGGATCCAGTGTGAGAAAGAGCGGGCATCTGAACACAAGAAAATTACATTTTTAATACAACAAGCAAAATCTCTAAAGGGGTGTGTGGGGGTGTATGTGTGTAGACATACATTTGTGTAGACCTGCTGAAATCCGAAACTCTCCTCCATGATCCACACTGCGCAAAAAACACAGTTTCACATTTTGCACATTTAACTGTGTATAGGTGAGTAAAATATAAAACAAAGCAAAATAAAAACAACTAAATATTCTCTCATGCACAGTTATACACATTCATGAAAACATTCAAATGTTAATCAGGTACAAGTACCTACAAAATCCTGTGCTTTAATTTTTTGAGACAAGCTGCCTGATGAGCCTGATGTGATGTTAAAATAAAAAAGAAATTGGCTTGAGTCTTTAAGTCTGTGTAACAAATAGAAAATATGGCCGATACAAACACTAAAGATTACCATCCTACTGAATAAGAAAGGTACATCCAAAAAATACTTATTTCTAAGAAGAGAGTTACAACACTTAGACAATCATTTTATTATTTGCAATTTTACAATTATTCTGTGCTTGACTGAAAATTACCTAAAACAACTGATGTCAATTTGATGTATTTAGGCATCTGTTTTTTTTTTTAATTATCATGCTACAGTAGGTGGCCAACCAAAAGAATGATCATTCTGCAGCCACAGCCTCGTCTACAAAGTGCATTTGCAGCTTTTGACGCTGGAGAGTGCCACTTTGTAACCACAAGTTATCAAACAAGCACATCAAAGCACATTTTACTTAAATGGCAAGTCACCTTTGCCTCACCAATGTATTTACATTTGGGAGGCTGCAGTCAAGGGAAAATTAAGAGAAAAACACTGTAGTTAAAATATTATATATTCACAGATAAAAGTTTATTACTTGAAGTTATGTGCATTTCTTAGAGAGCGAATTCAAGCCAGAATAGAAATGTCAGAAGCCCTATGAGCCTGTGCTCAGTATTACACACCATATTTTAGATTTGACACATTTAATAAGTGTGCAGTATTATTATTTATATAATGTGATATATTATGTTATATTATTTTAAAAGCAGAGGATTAAAAGGGGTAGCCTATTTTTAGTGAGCTAGGTTACATGGATTAATATGCAAAAATGTCAATACATTCTCACATATTAGGCCTATATTTTAATTTATATATTTAAAAATTCCTTCAAAAACAACAGCATGCATTTTTGTCACGCACTAATTTGTTTTTTCGTTACCTGTCCTTTATTTTGACAGATAACTTCTTGGAAAAAAGATACCTGTCTGTACACTGATTAAGAAATGATTAAGAAATTGTTAGCGTGTTTTATAAATTATTTTCTTTATTTTAGCAAAGCGATGAGGCACTGTATAATTTCTGCTCTCCCATGTTTTGTTAGGCCTAATTAAAACAAGAAACGAATGAATTAAGCCTGCACGATTTAGCTAAATCACTGAAGCTCTAAAGAATGGACTGATTAATAAAACCTCCCCACGTTTAAACTCAAGTTCTCTCATTATAATCAACAAAATGCACACAATGTAAAAAAAAAAGAGCTTCATTAATTGATGCAACTTCAGTGATGATTTTAAAGGGAGCCTTCTTTACCTTTTGTTTTTCATATAATTTGAGTAAATAAATAAATAAATAAATTGGAGCCACATTTAAATGCAGGTGTAGTATGTAAAATATCAGAGTACGCTTGTGGTAGCGCATGATGCTGAGTGTGACGCGCAGCATTAATTCTTATTTGTCTACACATTTTATCTTCATTACAAATCTTGTTTTGGTTTTTATTTTGGATAATTGCATGTAAAAATTATTTACTCTTTGTAATGCATATGCAAAATGTGAATTATTATTCATATTCAAGTGTTTGTGCGAGAAAATTATTAATGCGCATGCATGACAGGAGAAGCGCTCTCGATCCTTGAATTTTTTCCCTGATAATGAAAAAACTTAAAATATTGGGGTGTGTCTCTACAGAAAGCAAATGTCTTCCTTTTAAGTAGATCAATTCAGAGAGAAAGCATTATGTAATCTTTGGAAGGTTGCATTTCTCTTTAAAAGATGCGTCAGCCATGTGGAAGGAGAACCAGCACTGTGAATTTCATCTTGCAGCCCGACAAAGAAAACATTTGTTTATTAATAAAATATCAAAAATATACTCCTTTTTCACAATTATTAAGCTACTTCACCTGCCTGTGCCTTGTGGCAAACTTAATGCATGTTCTTGCGGCCGCGGAATATATTAAAGGCTGGATTATAGATATAAATTTAATATAAACCTACTTGATTGGTTGAAGAGTGACAAATGAGCGACTATTAGCCTAACTAGAAAAAATCTTACATAGAGGCGAGACCTAATAAATACCCTCTAATTTATTTCTGTTAAAGTTTTAAAATCATTTTGTATGCATTTTGCATAGTTCTACTGCTTTCAAAAGCGGTCTGAAAATGGAAGATACCTTAACGGTGGTTTTTCTCCTGAAACACAAAAAGCAAGAAATTGAAATAAAATTTATATTTTATGTTTTTGAGAATGGCCAACCCTTCTCTGCAGATATTGTTACTTCTGGTTTTGTGCATTGTAAATCACAGAGAAAGTCTACAAAATATGTCTCCCCAAAACTGTTTTTTGTCAAAAATGCTGTAGCGCAAATTAATATTTCCCAAGTATATAATAATGGCCCATAAAACTTTGTTCATAGGCAGGATACTTTACTGATGTCTGCTTTCTGTTTTGGGTTAGAAAAAACATAAAGAGATAGTTTTATTATACTGGTAATGAATAGGCTACATTCTGTGGCAATTTATATTTCACTCTAAAGAAAAAATATTGTATGGAGCTGTAACAAAATAAAAAATTAATGCAACAGTTTGCATCTTTCTTTTTTTTTTGATTTAAGGCAACTTCTTCTGAAATTAAGTTGTAATAACTTCCTTAGAAGCATATTGCGTTGAAAGTCAGCATTTTTAAGTGGATCAAAACCTTTCTTGAGAGTTGTCCCTATAAAACCAAATAACAGAGGCATCTGTCCTATCTAAACCTGCTCTGCAAGTTTAAAACCCTCATAAGACACTGTCCATATGAAGAGCAAAGAAATTCACACCTTTTTTCTGACCCCGACAAGCCTGCAAGACTACCCCCAAAAAACCCCAACCCCCTCCAGCCGGTCTGTTTTTGGCCGCGAGGAACGGTGTGTTGTCATGTTACTGGGTTGAAACATGCCTGCACTCAAAGGCAGCCGTATTCTTTTTATTCATTATTTTCTCAAAGCCCATATTATTATTTTCACAAGACCATAATAATAACAAATTATCAATTGATAATAAATCACTATTTTTACGAAAATCATTGTTATTTGTGAACGTAGGCATTTGAGGAAGGCTTTAAGACCAAGCGGAATCCTCCGTCCAGCTGCTCCCGCTTCCAGCGAGCGTGACGACTGACCCCCGCTTCACTGTACGCGGTTGATTTAAAAAATCAGGTGTAACGAATACAATTATGTCATGAGCCAACATAGCATGCAGGAAAAAACATTCAGCCTCCCGAAGGAAGACGTATTTCATGTAAGTATGCTGTTAAATAGGAGTTAAAAAAAAAAAAAAAAAACTGTGAGCTATTCTTAAACTGGCCTCCTTTATTATTGAAGTACAAATCAAAACCCC
>NC_056575.1:34172890-34173244 GCF_018340385.1 Cyprinus carpio | reverse complement strand
TTTCTACACTCTAAAAATATTGTATGGACGCTAAATAAAAAATAAATTATCAAATAGTTTCTGCATCTTTTTTTTTTTTGAGTTAAGGCAACTTCTTCTGAAATTAAGTTGTAATAACTAATAAACTATATTATGCTAGTAGTCAACATTTTAAGTGGACAAAAACCTTTCTTGAAAGTTGTCCTAAAACCAAAATGACGAGGCATCTGTCCTATCTAAACCTGCTCTGCAAGTTTGAAACCCTCATAAGACACTGTCCATATGAAAGAGCAAGAAATTCACACCTTTTTTTCGACCCTCACAAGCTATACAGAACTACCCCCAAAACATGCCTACACTCAAAGGCAGCTGTAT
>NC_056575.1:34172424-34172566 GCF_018340385.1 Cyprinus carpio | reverse complement strand
TAAGTGTTCTTTCATTGAGCTATTCTTATACTTGGACCTCATTATATTGAAGTGCAAATCCAAACACCAGAAGCAACCTACACCCTCTAAGTGTTCTTTCATTGAAAAGTATGCATTTTATCACAGGCTATATGGTTGAAAT
>NC_056575.1:34171638-34171715 GCF_018340385.1 Cyprinus carpio | reverse complement strand
ATAATTCTAATGGATAAATATAATTGCAGTATATAATAATATAGGCTTAGCTATAAAAAAAAATATAATAATAATTG
>NC_056575.1:34171322-34171606 GCF_018340385.1 Cyprinus carpio | reverse complement strand
CAAACGTTTCCATATTTGTGATGTTGCCCATTTGAAGCTTAACTATTATTCATTAGGTAAAATAGGCTTTGTAGTTCACGCGTGTTTCAGTATCGACGGAAAAAAATCATAATTAGCAAAAATATACCAGTGGACCGCTGCTCGCGCCGAATGTCACAGTGAACGTCTGCTGTTTCCAATGAATATGTGCGCGTGAGGCACCAGCGCGATCAAACAGCTGAAACAGATAATACTCAATTTTTGGTCACACAGTTAAGGCAGAATTTGAAAATGCAAACTGTTAC
>NC_056575.1:34161759-34171051 GCF_018340385.1 Cyprinus carpio | reverse complement strand
TATATATATATAAAAAAAATAGGCATTTCATAACCAACAGCTAAAGAGGGGCCTCTTTACCTGTAAAGGTAAAAGCTACTGAGTAGAGGAGAGCTGTTTGTGATTACAGCGTGGGAGTCTTATTGTAATGCTGACAAAGATGCCTCTTCGTCTCTGGAGATGAAAGCTATCTAACGAATTTAAGTTTCCTTGTTTTATGATGCAAGAGGAGAACCCTCTGAGATGCCTGCAGGCAAAGAGCCACTTCGGGTCTGAACGGGATCCTCAGGAGGAAGGTGTCAAGCGTAAACAAGCTAGTAAATGCCAAGCATTCCATAAGGTGACTTAGTCGCTTTAGAAGCAAATGCAAGGTATGCATTAGACCCCTGAACACTTTGTTAGTTGGCTTCAGCAATGTGGCAGAACCTCACTACTTTGGTCTTTGCATTGTCAAAATGTCCATTCGCCACACTGAAGACTTTGCAGGGGCAGCATCTGGAGGTTCTTGAAGGGATGAGATGATGTTCCCTTCAAACATATGATATCTCTGAGTCCTAAAAAGGGGTGTGCTTATCTGCTCGAGCGCTTGCACGGACCCTTCAATAAAGCTGATTTCCATAGCTTCTGAGTGGCAAACCTGCTTTCCCCGGCTGCTTTCAACTCACGAACCTCAATTTGATAGAGGGCCTCCATATCGTAAACAGGGGATGGCCAATACTTCCAGGACCTTTACTCATTTGACTGGGGCTATGGCCAGTACTGGAAGACGATGCACACACCCGACCAAGATGGTAGATAATTGACAATCACCTGCAGAAAGCCTGCATCATGCTTATGCCTTACTATGGCCAAGACTTGCATTCACCAAACTGTCTCGCTCTTTGGTTGTTACTTTAGAGACTTTGGACAGAGGAGGAAAAACATCCCAGAAGGCCCAAAAGCCAGGATAAATGGTGACTTCACCCAGCAGTGGTACAGGGCAATGGGAGCTTTGTTTTCAGGAAAGCCAAATTAAGAGATTTTTTGCCCACACCAGGAACCCCACACACTGTCCCCAATGTGTATTTGATGGTTGGCCCCAGAGGGCCCCTAGGGGTGGACATCTCTAGCAAAGAATGGCCCCAGTACTTCCTGTATGTAATTTCCTTTCCCACTTCTGCCTGCAGTCATTAGGCCAAGGCGTGGAAGTTTTGAAGCACTTTGCTGCTGGTGGCACCCGCTTGGCCTGTACACAGTAAGTGGTGGCTTTGAGACCTGAATCGCATTTGGCTGGGAGTGGTCACCATGGTGTCGTCCCGGTCAGACAGGACATCGCTGTCTCAGGACCCAGGATCAGATCGCCCACCAAACCAGGTTGGTAAGGTTACATGTCTGGCCATGTTTTTCCCATCTCGGAAAGCAGTTATGCACCTCTTTGGCAGGCAGCCAACAAAAGTCCCGTGTCTACATGCATAGCTTCATGCGTCTACGATGGGGGAGGTTTTCTAGATGGTGTCAAGTCCCTGGAGTAGACCCATTTTCAGGTCAAATGGATTTTGTCCTGTGCATTCTCCCGTTGCCTGCTGGAGGACTGGAGTAACAGAATCAACATTGAGAGGGTATGTAACTGGCTATAATCTGATCATCATGGAAGGATATGGAGGTTACACGTTTTTTTTCAACTCTGAGTCAGCCGTTATCTGAAGGGGGCTCAAAGACGTGTCCATCCCACTGAGCTCGGCTAATTCCATCATGGGATCTGGGTAATTGTCTTGAAGGCTCTGACAGAACCTCCTTTTGAACGTCTGTTACATGAAGTAGGGATTGAATTTCCCACACTGAAAGACTGCATTTATTCTGTCTGTTCTTCAGTTAAGATGGTAAGTGAAATCATTCCTTCTCTGTGCCACCCTGCGCGTTTAGGATTAGGAGAAGAAGGCCCATCTTTTTCTCTTCTTCCAAACCCCTCATTTCTGCAAAAAGTTCTGCCCCATTCCAGACCCTTGGTGCAAGAACCGTTCCATCCACCTCCGCACATTTCAGTGGGGATCAGCCAGACTGCATTATATCTGGCCAGTCAGGGCACTGCGAAGATGACCATTTCTTACCACACAGGAGTTAAAGGCATCCTACCGATCAGCTGTTGGTCTCTTATGGGCGACTCTGTGCAAGGCCATGCAGTGTCCAAGCACGAGGGCTGGCAAAAGGAGTAGGCTGATAGAGCTAGCTATCACAGCGCAGGGATGCCTCCTCCAAATGGAGTGGTTCCCCACTCTACAAGAGGAGTGGATTTAGTTAGAGGGCCTCTCTGGAGGGAAGTGTGTGTGCAGCTGCTTGGTCATCTCTATGACATTGACCAAATTCTATCATCTGAATGTTGCTACGACAGTCTCATTAACTGTGCTGCAAACAGCAGAAAAGATATGATCTGATGAACCCAATGATTTAACTGTAAATTACAGGAAAATGAATTAATGTTCTGTTAGCATGAATTGGTTTCCTTGAGTTTATTGCCCGTAGTCACTCGGAGGAGCACTTGTCATAGTTGGCTAAAGAGAAAGCGCCAGCTACTTTGCAGAATGTATTTATAGACTGTGATTGCAAAGCGGGGCGTGGTTAATTTGTATACTGTCTCCTGACACGCTTATCCTTAGTGAGACTGACCCATACTGTGGCGTGTCGACTTCATTCACACAACTAGGTTACCTACGTAACCCCTCAGTTTACAAGGTGGCAACAAGACAAACAATTTATCTCTCTCCCACACACAACACACACACACCAACACAACACACACACACACACACACACAACACACAACAGTGTACCGATGTACTCTTGCTCACATACTTGAGTGCATCCAGTGAGCAGTTTGGATCCTACAGTCTTTCAGAGCGTAGCTGGACTCCTGAATCTCCTGGATGATTGTAGCTCAGATCCAGCTCTTTCAGGTGTGAGGGTTTGAAAGTCAGAGCTGAATACACATAACGAAGCCTTCCTCTGTCACCAATACAGTCCAGACAATCTACAAACACACACAGCAACATTTCAGATTACATTATACTTTGTGAATCAATAGTATCACAGAGTAATACCGCAGTTTATATGTGCAGCTGTTATTTTCTGCCAGCGTCAAGATGTGGTCAGAATACATCAGAGAAAAGAAATCCATTTTATTTTCAAAAGTTCACAAGAACATTAAGTCCTGTTTTTGCATCTAGATGCATTTAAGATGACATTGGATGGAATTTTGATTAATTTAAAATTGGACACATAAATATATGTAAAAATTACAGTTTCTGTTTATTCATTATTCAGCTATAGTTTTATGTATTTCTTAAGCAATTACTTCTTGTGGCTACTCCAGAGCGCTACAGCAACAAAAGCATTTGGTTGTGCTAATGCAGCATTTCTCATCCCATTTTGATGTCTCCCCTATCTGATACACCCATTTGAGGGACCCAGGGTTGAGAAACCACTGTGCTAACTCACTGAAAACACTGGAGTGTGTGACTTGCTTCTCCTTGTCTGTGCTTCTGTTCAAAGCACTGAGAGGTATGGTTAACATTGGCCAGAATGTACACAAAGTGGGTGAAGGTTTAACTTTAAATTATATTCATACCAGTAAAATAGGATGGCACAAATGATTGATTACTGAGAAGAGGGAACATGGTGAGATCACCTTGGAAATAGCTACAGTTTGTCACTCTAGAGTAGATCTGATTTTCAAAGGTCCATATTATTATGGAGAAATGGTTAGGTATGGAGACGTTGTAAATGGAAGGTGCATGTATAATAGATTCTATATATGTGCAGCAGAGCATTCATTGCCTTTTTATCTTTCTGTTTCATGTCATGTTATGGCTGAAAAAATGGCTTAATTTATTACTGTGTTCATAAATACCTCAGCAGTATATTTAGTTGACAGTAAGATTTCTTCAGTCCAACAAGAGCAGCTTCACTCCAGAATCCTTCAGGTCATTGTTACTCAGGTCCAGCTCTCTCAGGCAGGAGTTTGATGACTGTAGAGCTAAAGGACAAACCTTCACAGCACTGACCAGTGAGATTACAGATGACCGATCTAAACAGAAACAACAAAGCGGTATTTGACTCTTTTCATTTAAATGTTCTGACTGACATTATCACTTCTGCTTTAGGATCGGTTTGAATCAATTGAAGATTGTGAGTCATTATTGATAACATACATGTGTGAGTTTCAATCATGACAACTCTCAAAAGTAGTTAGCATGGTAATGGTTATGACACTGATAATATATTTGGTCTTGGCAGAAGAGATCTACAACACTGCTGCAGCTGTTGGATATTGCTGCTGCTGCAGTATTAGGACAGAGAAAAACTGTTTCTCCCAATATATCAACAGACAAGCTGCTTTGATATGCAAGACATACATCCCCAAAACATGGAATGGCAGTAGACAGGACAGGACAGAACAACATAGCCTGCCCAAAACAAGCAGATCTACTGCCAAGACATATGTACTCCAACATGTGTTTGCCATGGATCAACAATTGACAGTTGACTTGCCAATGCACTCTAGACCCTGTCCAGGGTCCTGAAGGCTGCGAGCCTATTGCTTACAGCACTCCAGCCTGTCTTGGATGGATGCATTTGTTGTGACAACAATACATCTTTAGACCTGTTCTAAGGGACCCCCAACCCCAGAAACCCCACGTCTATCCAAGGACTAAATGTGTGCAGCTGCGCCATGCCCATATCAGGACTAAGAAATACAAACTGCGTGATGTGGAAAGGAATAAAGGCTATTATTTTTATTTTATGTATCTTTATTTAACCAGGAAGTCTCATTGAGATGAAAATCTCTTTTACAAGAGAGATCTTGCCAAAGTAGCAGCCATAAAATGAAACATTTTAAACATTTTAAAATACAGTAAGTACACAGAACAATATTGAAACATAATATCCATAATAAAATCACAAGCCTCCATTACCACTCTTTTTACGATGCCATTACCGGTTATAAAAACAGTTCTTTGCACATTTGTAAGGACCCCTTTTTTTTCTTTTTTTTTGCTTGCTTTGATGACCAGAATAATAGAATTGGAGTTCTGACTCTTGTTATTATGAAGTGCCTTCGAGAGACTCAGATCTACTGATGATACTGTCTCAGTTGCACTTCATATAGCTTTAACATATTTGGAGCAGCCAAAGAGTTATGTTAGGGTGTTTTTCATTAATGTTGGTTCTGCTTTTAACACTATCATTCCTCTTAATATTGTATTTAAACTGAACAATCTGGAAATAGACATGGACCTTTACTCATGGATTCATGGACCATTCTGACTAATAGACCCCCCCCCCATAATTCCCTGGGAGAAATAAAAGTAGACACAATTGAGAAATGATAAATATTTGAGAGAAAAGGAGGGGTCAAAACTGAGAATGTGGTGAAAAGAAAACAGAATAACTAGCATTATACATTTAAAAGCATTACTCATTTTCAGAATATAAATGGATACTGGCTTAAATTGATCTTCAATGCCCAGCATTGTATATGCAGCAATCAAAAAATTAGATTTTCTGTAACATCTCAAATAGTTTCTTAGACAGAAATTCATTTTCTTTAACATCAAATGGAGATTTTTTTGCTACATTCTCTTGCTTCTCACACTTGTCTCCTGAGAAAAAAAGTCTAACACTTTCAACAATGGTCTCCTTTAAAGTTTTAGAAGAGATATCATCATCTTCACACACTGTGCTCAGACAAATGTGAGAGATCCAAAGTTTCAAACAAGATCTCAAGAATATCACACACTGTGCTAAGATTTTTCTCCTAAACTAAAGACTCTAGAGGAGACAAATATGAGACCACCAAAGTTTAGAAGAAACCTCAATAACATCACACACTCTGCTCAGATCTTCCTCCTAAAGTAAAGACTCATGTGGTCTCACATTTGTCTTCTTTAAAGTTTATAAGAGGTCTCAATAACGTCACAAAACATGCTCAGATTTTTCTCCTAATCTAAGGACTCTGGTGGTCTCATATTTATGTCCTCTAAAGTTTGAAACACAGATCTCAGTAGCATCACATACTGTGCTCAATTTTGTCTTCTAAACGAAAGACTCTGGAACGTCTCTGTTACGTATGGTAACCCTCGTTCCCTGAAGGAGGGAACAGAGACATCACGTTGATGACCGACTAATTGGGATATCACTTCGATAGACCAATCTACTTCAATCTACTTCCCTCCTTGAGGGAACAAGGGTTACCATACGTACCCGAGATGTTCCCTATCTATAGAAAGCTTGACATGTTTACTTTTAAACTAAGCAAGTCCTACCAAAAACAAATATTCTTTCATAAAGTAATCCATATGAAAACAACGCAATGTCCCGTCTTTCACGTCTCCCTTCATTATATCTAATGCAACCATGTCCACACTGAGCACGCTATTGCTATTATAATGTTCCACGTGAAGCTCACGGCGTGTAAATGCCCATACCACAGAAAACAAAGCAGCGAGACTGTTATTCAAGCTGTTATACATGCTATTCATTCATTTTTTTATTATTTTACTGTTCGCTTCGCGCTGAAAGGAATAAAACATAATTCACCCCAAGAAGATGCACTGAGGATTACCTCAGGATTTAAGTTTTGGATTTCCTCAGAAAAATAATGAAGTGCTAGATCTTGGAGAGATCATAAACATGAGTTAGTCTTTTTTTTTTATTAATCTACTTGTATTAGTTTTCACACAACATGTTCACATTTTACTAGTTAGACTTTTTCCAAACTATAATTCCTGACTATTGTATAATCAGTGAAACATTATGAAGTTTTATTCACATCATCTAAATGTTCTACAGTACTGCTAGTATCAGTGACCATCAAAAATAATGTTAAATAATGTAGTTTATCATTTAGTTTATTTCAGAGCACATAAACAATATACACTTTGGAAATGCTAGTTATGTGATGTTCATTTATATATTTCAACATTACACGATAACAGTCAATACCAGTTTGCTAAAGCAGCAATATTGTTCAATATTTTTAGTATTTAAAATAACTGCTTTCTATTTGAATATATTTTAAAATTTAATTTATTCCTGTTGTAAAAGCTAAATTTTCAGCATCCAGTCTTACTCCAAGTGTAACAATATACACTATACCATTCAAAAGCTTGGAGTCAGTATATATAGAAAATAAAACTTTTATTTAGCACACAAGTGATGATAAATACAATAATCATGTTACAAACTATGCTGTTCTTTCAATTCATCAAAAAAACCTGAACAAAATATTTGGAGCTCTTTTCAAAATTAATAATAATAATAGTAATAATAAATGTTTTTTGAGTAGCAAATCAGAATATTACAATGAGTTCTGAAGGATCGTGTTACTGGAGTAATGATGCTAAAAATTCAGCTTTGAAAGTCTGCTTTGGTTGTTCCTAATAAACTGTTTAACTGCAATCGCAAGTGAATCTCAAGTTATTTTGTGGGATAATTAAATATATTCTAAATAAAACTACAAACATAAAAATATAAACATTTATTTTGTCCTCACATTCTTCCTTGTAACTCTTCCCTCTCAGTCACACACATGACTGAAAGGCTCATTATGCAGCTCATTATGCGGGCCTTTGTCTTCTCAGGTGTAAATCACACTAATCAAACCCTCCATCTGTTGTAGGTGAACCAAAAACAACTGATAGCAGTTCTCAGTGATGTGTCGGGTCCCTGCTATAATAGCAGCAACATTCAACAAATGTTTACCGAATAAGCGGGAACCCAGTGGTGCCTGTAGCTTACTCTAATTCAGTTTTATCACGTGATAGAAAGTCTAAGACCTTTTCAAGCCGAGAGGGCAAACTCATCTAATCTGCGGCCTATTATGCATCAAACTAAGATTGATGTAAAGACACAAAGCACTGCAAAGTTAGCATTTTTAAACATTCGCTCACTAAAAAATAAATAATTTTAATCAATGACTTTATAACCACAAACAATAATATGGATTTTATGTTTCTAAACGAAACATGGCTAGAAGACAGCTGCAGTGCAACAGTCCTAAAAAAAGTTAAAAATAGTCATCAAAGAAGAGGATTTGGGATTTTGGGGCCCTGTGACCCAAAGCAGAGTTGTCTGTGAATTTTTCCACAAAAAAGCTAAATATGTCATCAGTTGAGCATAATTGGCACATAAATATTAACCTGTTAACCCACACCTGGACGCCCCTGCACTGAATTGTCTTTGTTTGCACATGTCAATGTTTACGTATAGATTAAAATAAAACAGGACAAAATTAATCTTGACAAACTATATATCATTATAAAGATCTAAGCCTCAAGCATCGACGAAAGATCGCTGTTTTTCAATAGAAAGCTTATAAAGAATTTATTTGCTACATTTGTGTAAGCAGTACACATCAAAACATGAAGAATCAAAACGCAGTATATACAGTATTGTTCAAAAATAATAGCAGTACAATGTGACTAACCAGAATAATCAAGGTTTTTCGTATATTTTTTTATTGCTACGTGGCAAACAAGTTACAGTAGGTTCAGTAAGATTCTCAGAAAACAAATGAGACCCAGCATTCATGATATGCTAACACGCTCTTAAGGCTGTGCAATTGGGCAAATTAGTTGAATTAGTCGAAAGGGGTGTGTTTCAAAAAAATAGCAGTGTGGCATTCAATCACTGAGGTCATCAATTTTGTGAAGAAGAACAGGTGGAATCAGGTGTGGCCCCTATTAAGGATGAAGCCAACACTTGTTGAAACATGCATTTGAAAGCTGAGGAAAATGGGTCGTTCAAGACATTGTTCAGAAGAACAAGCGTACTTTGATTAAAAAGTTGATTAGAGAGGGGAAAACCTATAAAGAGGTGCAAAAAAAAAATGATAGGCTGTTCAGCTTAAAATGATCTCCAATGCCTTAAACATGGAGAGCAAAACCAGAGAGACGTGGAAGAAAAACGGAAGACAACCATCAAAATGGATAGAAAGAATAACCAGAATGGCAAAAGGCTCAGCCAATGATCACCTCCAGGATGATCAAATACAGTCTGGAGTCTACCTGTAAGTACTGTGACAGTTAGAAGACGTCTGTGTGTGAAGCTAATCTATTTTCAGAATTCCCCCGCAAAGTCCCTCTGTTACAAAAAAAGGCATGTGCAGAAGAGGTAGCAATTTGCCAAAGAACACACAACTGGCCTAAAAGAGAAATGGAGGAAACATTTTGTGGACTGATGAGAGTAAAATTGTTCTTTTTGGAGTCCCAAGGGCCACAGGCTAGTTCTGTGGACGACCCCCAAAACTCTGAATTCAGGCCACAGTACCGTGAAGACA
>NC_056575.1:34161643-34161732 GCF_018340385.1 Cyprinus carpio | reverse complement strand
GTGGAATGTGGCCCTTCCAACAAGTAGTTGTTAATTTTTATTATTTTCATCAACTACAAAACATATGCTTACACAGTTTATAATAACGG
>NC_056575.1:34151726-34159753 GCF_018340385.1 Cyprinus carpio | reverse complement strand
TATTTAATCTGCCTAATGATTCTACTATGAATTCACTTGTCTATGAAATATACTGCCTTTGTTATGGTGTTTGCAGTGTTAATGGAATTCCAGTTATCATAAATGGAGACTACAGGAATTAAGCAATCTTTTCCAGAGGTATTATAAGAAGTTTNTATCAGAGGATGACATAGTACAATGAGGAGGAAATGGATGATTAAAGTCATGTTTTCTGTATTCTTTTTAAGACACTGAAATAGTTAATACGTTGAGTGACATTCAGCTTAAGCACTCAAGGTGACATCTGAATATGGAGGTGAGCTGAAATTGTAAAATGAAGCACAGCTAGAAACTTCTGATCCTCATCACTGTTGCTATATCAATTATCAAGCGCAGTTAATTGTGGGAACTAGCTGACTTTTTTTTCTTTACTTCTTCATCAAAACACTGTGGAAGTAACAGAATCAGGAGTAATATCAAGTGCTATTATTGATGGAATAAAGTGACTTTGTTTCCCTTATTTTTTCTTTGAACAACTTTTCAAGTTTAAGACTATTTAAAAGCTCTGCTGTTGCTATGCTGTTGTATTTTGTGTGTTTATGTCTAATGAAGGGTGATGTGTGATAGAATTGGTGCACTAATACACTGAAATTTGCATTCTTGAGTCATAGTAGATTTTTTTCCCCTCTGGTTTACTCTTACCAACCTTTGGATTTATGTTATGTGACAATTATTAAGGTAATGAATACATGTGTCCTTTGTTCACTCTCCTTCTGACTTGACTACTGACTATTTTGAATGAAATTTTGGAAGATTATAAATCTTTCTGGCACTCCAGCATAAATTTAAAGAGGGAAAGTGTTACAGGGTGATTCCATAACAGGGAGTTTCACATATGAATGGGTTTTATTTACCTCTGTAGCTTTAAAGCAGTAATAAGCAGTTTGGTTGACTACCTACTGTATTCATTACACATATCTGAACAGTGTGAACGTGAATGTCAAACCTCAGTATGTTCAGTTGACAGTGTGACTCTTCAGCCAACATAGGCAGCTCCACTCCTGAGTCCCGAGTCTTGTTACCAGTCCAGCTCTCTCTAGATGGGAAGTCTGATGATTGTACAGCTAAGCCACAACGTTACAGTGCTGATCAGAGAGCGACATGCAGGCATCTATATCAAGGATGAATAGTACATGAGAGGAAGGATGATTAAAAGTCATGTTTTCTGTATTCTTTTTAAGACAACGAATAGTTAATACGTTGAGTGACATTCAGCTAGACTTCAAGGTGACATCTGAATATGGAGGTGACTGAAATTGTAAAATGAGCACAGCTAAAACTTCTGATTCATCATCCTGTTGCTATTAAACTGCACCGACACACGCAGAGTAACACTGTTTCCGACTCCTTAAACCTGCTGTCATGCACCCCATGATAAGAGATGCATCCATTTTCACCATACTTCCGTCCAGCAGCATCAACACACAATCATTACAATTTCAAACAGCACTTCATCATGTTCACAGGTTTTTTACCGTCGTTAAACCTGATTGCACAACATTTTACTTTATGCATCTAGGATGCCAGTTAATCATTCATTGTTTATTTATTTATTTATTTTTTGCATATTTTTTGCTCTTCCAGTCTTTATCCTCTCTCTTTGGTGGAAAAACTATTTTAATGATTAAGAGATAACTGTAATATTTTCCTACACAACTGGGTTCTACTGGTCCGTTCTAACAGATAGTAATCAACCCTAACAATCTTTTTACCTTTGTGGGTACTGCTGCATCTGCCAACTGCATTTGCATGTTTGACAGCTTTAAACTTGAATTTGACAAGTGTTTTCATGCGAATGTATTAAATCGCATTTTCATGAGTAGCGTTACATTGCCTGGTCAGTGGGCTAGTATTATTTTATTCTAAAATGGCATTTTAACTCTATCTAGTCCTAAATGACAGCAAAGCAGTTATGGTGTAAACATAAATATGTGTGTTTTAGAACTGCAGAATACACCCACACAGGGATCGTGGCAATTTAAAACACACACGGTTGGTTCAGAATTTTGAACCTGTGTTATTTGTCACAGTTAATCATCATCTTACTACTTCCGGCCACGTGGATTAACCTTCTTTCCTGAAATACCCCCGAAGTAGCCTCTTTTTCCAGCAATGCATCTGAGAGAGTAGTGCTGTCATCTCACTTCACAATAGCAAAATAATCAGTGGCATCATGCACATCTTTTTTATAAGGTGCCCGTTCTGGTATTGACTGTGAGATATGATTTAGAGGCTGTGTTAAAATCTTACAGCCTATATATTTTTTTATGAGATCCACTGTGATCATTCTGCAATTTTGATGTGGGAGAAAACAGCAGAATTAACTTTTTTTATAATAGCACTGTTCAATGTGTTTTATTGAGGATAAACCAAACCCCCGCAAAATAAGAATAATGTATATTATATTACACGTGAACTTTAATTTTAAACTCTAATAATAGTTAAAATGTTTTTTTCACATTCTGAATTCTGAACAAAGAATGCGATCATACTAGTCACCTACTGCTAGCCACTATTTGTCTTCCACATGTATTCTGTAGCTTATTGTGAATTTGATTGAACCATCAGTTTTGGACATGCAGGTATGAGAAATGGTCACATTTTGGCTTCAAATCAGATTTTGTATTCATATCGCATCAAATCACACAAGAATAACCACTTAACTCTAAAAAAACTTGCATAATTAGTGGTAGGTCCACAGACTTGTAGGCCTATGTTTAAATTCACAGAGCCCCACACCATGACAAGTAGGAAACAAATCATTCATAAGCCACACATTTCATCTCTGCATTTTAGTTCCAATTATTTAAAGTTAATCTGCTACAACATTTTTTTATTCATTTATTCTTTTTTTTGTTATCATGGGAACAAATAAATACAATGTTCTTACAAACTTTTTCAAAGTGATCAACATTTCACGGACATGTTTGGCAGGTCATGGGCCTGCAGTAATGGAAATACATGTTCAAAAAATGAACAGGTATAGCGACACACTATGCCACGTACCTGGTGAAATGCATCAGGGAATTATTATCAATTAAGTTTCAAATATTTTATTTAGACGCTAATGTGATCACAAAGTGACAGTAAATGCTTTGTTAGAAAATGTCTCCGGTTACTTGTGTAATCATGGTTCCCTGACTAGTAGGGGTTGCACGGACTACTGATTTCTGCTAGTCGATTACTTATTTAAAAAATACTTCCAGTTACCGACCACTGCGGTTCATGCTATTGTAAATGATTAGACATTAAATCGCTTTTATCGATAAACGCTTATTAATTAAATAATTCATTAATAGCCTAATGCAACAATTACATAACATAATGCTAACTGTAAAAAAAAAACTTTATAATTATGACATAACATATTTTAATTTTCATGTAACCAGTATTTATATCTGTAACAGTCACAAAATTAGTATCTGTTTTCGGATAAAAACCATGTGGGTCTTACAGTTACTTGATAAGACCATTATGACTATCTTTTCCGTGAAGTTATCACTGAACAAATATGCTGGCGTTAAAGTAAAATAATTATTCACTTTCTAAAATAAATTAATCATATAAGCAGAGACGCTACGGCCAAACGCTTAGTGATCATTTGAACACGACTGAATGAATTGCTACACATTTTCATTACGCAGAATTCTCTAAGCCAGCCTTGAACTTAGTAAACAATGTGCATGTGCCACGAAAACCATCAAAAATAAAGAAGCAAACATAGAAAATGTATCTGCATCTAAGTTGATTATTAGCCTACTTTAAGAGAGAGAGGACTGGTTTGGTTTTGAGAGACTGAGGCCAGCCGCCGTTTGATTGGTGAGCCGGGGCTGTGTTTATTCCATTCATTCATGTAATTACTGCAGGCTCAAGGTTTAAATCATTGCCTTAAATATATACAAATAATAGACCGTATGATGTATTATTATAGGTGATATTCCTCTCGCCAAGATCTGATTTCTGAGAGATGCACGGAGATGAAACACCACGCGGTTACCATAAAGTTTATATTCATTCACTTTAATGCGACCTTACTATTGCGACTTTAGAGGTTCAGGTATACCATTGCGCTTCGATCCCCGGCTCAACTTCGTGCCATCTAGCAAACAGCAGAGTAAAGCCAGCCCCTCAGCCGACATTCAGGCAAAATTATTCCTTATCCGTTATTCGTTTTTGAAGCCATTATCCGTGCCATTCTGAATAAGGTATTTGGCTTCGGGCACGCCCCTAATTATTAAATTACATATTTAAATTGTACATGTATCATAGAGAAAGTGATAGAAAGTAACAGCTACACGCAATATTGTAATCCTACAATTTGCGTTGTAGGCAAACTGTGCATGCATTATGGTTAATGCACGCTCAAGTAGTCGATTGTTTCTAACAGCGCCGACTAGTGGTTAAAGTAGTCGATCACTCGACTACTCGACTAGTCTGTGTAACCCCTACTGACTAGGGAACGAGACACTCCGTCCTGTAGGGGTCACTATGGGGAAACGCCTCGTCGTGACCAGTGTCTGAAGCATACATTGAAAAACACCAACAAACGTTGGCCGGTGACAGCCCATGACATCACTACCGGTGCAACTATCGTATAAATAGGCGCCGGAAGAACATGTCATCCACTTCTTCGTCTGAAGCTTGCATCCGAAGCATGGCAGGAAGCTAGAGAAAGCAGTGTCTCGTTCCCTACTCAGGGAACCATGGTTACATAAGTAATCTGAGATGTTCCCTTTCAAGGGAACTTCGAACTGCATCCTCTAGGGGTTGTTATAGGGAACGGCATACCCACACTGCCATGCTGAGGGGAGTGCAGGCCAGAACCATCGTGAGCACTAAGTACCAACTCTACCAGTTGACCCTAGAATGTTAGACGGCTGTCCGTAACATTATACCTTACGGCCAAAGGCCTAGGCTACATACCCAACTTACCTGTTAGGGCCAGATCTACTGGACCTGGGGTAGAGCTCAAGGCTTGGAATCCAGAATAGATTCCTTTAAAGGGATGCGCCCAAGAGCCTAGCATCATACTAAGTCTTGGTCTGTCACACAGGGTCTACCGCTTGCTCGTATTAAGTTTGCTGAAGGAACTGCCTTAACAGATCCCTAGTAGCACACCCTGTTTAAACAGGTATGCTGAGGATAAATAGGTGGAGTGGTACCCAAGATGAACGGGCTTTTACCAGCTCAAGAAAGTGTTATGAAGCAACCCCCGCGGAAGCCCTTACCATATAGGATTTTTGAAAAGAACACAGAGTACTAGCGGCAAACTTACCACAGTGTGGATTATAGGAAAGTGTGCAAAAGATTTCACTTGCACACTTACTCATAACATGGATTTCTAGGACACCATTCTATGGGCTCTCATGGCACTCTGGAAAGAGCAGCTCATAGATGGAATGGTACATCCCAAAACCAATATGTTTGAGAATTATCAACTCGATTTATGGTTTAATGCTGAAGTGGCTAGCAGTAAATATCTAGCTTAGGGGAGGGGCAAACACCCAGCTCTCAAATGAGAGGGGAGCTCGACCTACCGCATGTTCCAATGCTGGAACGGCTAGCAGTAAGTTACCTAGACAAGGGAGGATAAACCCAGCTCTCAACGAGAGAGGGAGCTTGACCTACAGAATGATCGTTAGAATCAGAAGAGTAAGCGTACTGCAAGTTAGCCAAAAAACTAAAAACCTTTACCAAAAAGGTTGCCTATGAGCGCGCTACTCCTTTCTGAATTCGGAGTTCTACTCTCACGTGAGAGTTGAGTTCTCTGTTTTTCCAGAGCACCTGGAACCAGCAGGTGTACTAGTTTAAGTACTACCACAAGAATAGCCCAGAAAGTGTGCAGAGTCTTGCATGAACACTTACCACTTACGTGGATTTTAGAAAGTGTGCAAAGTGTTCAACGTGAACACTTACCACCATGTGGATTTCAGAAAGTATGCAGAGCTTAGCTTGTGTACTTAAGCCTCAATCGCAAACGCGTTTTGGTGGCATCTTCTCTCCTAATAACATCAAAAAGAACTTAAATTACACTTTCAGTATTGATCGCATAGATAAGAGCACACATCAATCAAATCTGTAAAGGGCTGGCTTACTGTATACACACATACAACAAACAAAACACTGTGCATTTACAAAAATAAAAGAAAACAAACAGGGGTGCGCTTATTCAAGGACTCGGCCTGCAGTGATCTCATTTAGAAACCCGCTTATTAAAACAAACTGTAACTCACAGCAAAAAACTCAAATACAGAGACATGAGAGATATATCTATAGAAAGCTTCTGACATGCCTACTTTAAAGTGAGCAAGTCTTATCTAAAACAAATATCTTATAAAGTAATCCATATGAAAAACAATGCAATGTCCTGCCTTTCACGTTCCATTCATTATATCTACGCGCATCACGCCCACGCGCTTAAGCCATTGATATTATAATAGTCCATGTGAAGCACCTAGGAGTGCGTAAACGCCCATACACAGAACAAAGCAGCGGAGACTGTTCTTCAAGTTTGTTTTTTAATTTTAACTGTTCGCTTTTACGCCTAAAAGTAAACATTACATAATTCAAACAGCTTGATCCAGATCATAAGTATAATTAGGTTTAAGTCTTTAAAAAAAAAAAATTTTTTTATTAATCTACTTATGTGAATTTTCACATAACGCAAGTACATTTTACTAGTTAAACTTCTTCCAAACTATAATTCCTGACTAAATGTATAATCAAGTGAAAAACATTATGAAGTTTCATTCACATAATCTAAATGTTTCATGATGCCAGGATGTTTTTTTTAATGTATTATAACGTAGACTGCAATACAATATAAAAGTAATATGAGTTATAATGTTGCTAGATTAATGCCAGTAAGAATGATTAGACAAAACTTTACTGTGATAGGCTATTCTCTGTTCACAAATATAGCCATATATGTTTATAACTATATATTGTACAGGCCCACATACAAAGCATGCTTGAGTGTGAATGAATGTAACTAAGCTTCTGTTAATGAATATCTGCTCTGGTGTAAATATTCTCAATGTATTATATATCCGTCCATTGGTGTTTGCGATCGTCTGGAGGTATAAATGTATCAAGTAAGCTATAAATATCACTGATTATATGTGTGCTATGTGGTACATAAATTACTATGAGTATCAGTGACCATTACAATAATGTTAATAATGCAGTTTATTTGTGTAAACAGCATGCTTACTTTTTGTTTTAGATGTGATAAAAACCTATTGCAAAGCCCGAGCCAATGCAAATAAACAGCCCACTCTAGGAACGTGTGTGGAGAACACAGCTAAGATCAAGCAGTGAGGCACACACTCCCCATGAGTCTCTTCAAAAAATTGTATGTACTTCCAGAGCACATAAACAATATACACTTTGGGGATGCAAGGTATGTGATGTTCATTTATGTATTTCAACATGACACAATACCAGTCAAAAACTTTTGAACAGTAAGATTTTTAATGTTTTTGTAAAAGAGATTATCTTCTGCTCAACAAGCCTGCATTTATTTAATCCAAAATACATAAAGTTGCATTTGCTAAAGCTATATTTTTACTATTTAAAATAACTGCTTTCTATTTGAATATATTTTAAAATGTAATTTATTCCTGTGATCAAAGCTAAATTTTCTTTAGGGGTTAATTTTCATTACTCCAGTCTTACTCCAAGTGTAACAATATACACTATACAATTCAAAAGCTTGGAGTCAGTATATAAAGAAATTTAAACTTTTTTTTTTCCCAAAATATTTTTATTGAGATTTTCTTAATGTAAATACAATCACAATCTTGTTAATACAATTTTGTCCATGTGAACATAATGACTGCATTACATGAATTTAAACCCATTAAAAGGCAAGAAATAAGCAAGAAAGAACTAATACAGTGAACAGCGCTTCTCTCTTCAACAACAAAAAACATAGTATAACATATAATCTTATCTCAAAGTGTACATTCTTCCACTTTATTTAAAGT
>NC_056575.1:34036380-34150726 GCF_018340385.1 Cyprinus carpio | reverse complement strand
TATGTGCTCTGAAGTACTACAATTTTTTTGAAGAGACCATGGTAGTGTTGTGCCTCGCTTGATCTTAGCTGTGTTCCACGGTTCCTGAGGGGCGCTGCTATTGCATTGGCTCGCTTTGCAAAGGTTATTATCACATCAAAATAAAAAAGTAAGCATGCTGTTTACACAAATAAACCCTGCATTATTAACATTATTGTAATGGTCCACTGATACTCTCAGTAATTTATGTACCACATAGCACAACATATTATCAGTGATATTTATAGCTTACTTGATACATTTTATAACTCAGACGATCGCAAACACCAATGACGGGATTATAATACATGGAGAATATTTACACCAAGAGCAGATATTCATTAACAGAAGCTTAGGTTACATTCATTCACACAAGCAGATGCTTTGTATGTGGGCCTGTACAATATATAGTTATAAACATATATGGCATATTTGTGAACAGAGAATAGCCTATCACAGTAAAGTTTTGTCCTATCATTCCTTACTGGCATTAATCTAGCAACATTATAACTCATATTACTTTTATATTGTATTGCAGTCTACGTTACTGGTAATACATTAAAAAAAACATTCCTGGCATCATGAAAACCATTTAGATTATCCTGTGAATGAAACTTCATAATGTTTTCACTTGATTATACATTTAGTCAGGAATTATAGTTTGGGAAGAAGTTTAACTAGTAAAATGTGCACGTATGTGAAAATATATACAAGTAGATTAATAAAAAAATTTTTTTTTTTTGAAAGAATTAGACACCCTACTCATGTTTATGATCTGGAATCAAGCTGCCTGCTGAATTATGTCTCATTTCTTTAGCGCAAAGCGAACAGTTAAAATTAAAAAAAAAAACAAACTTGAAGAACAGTCCGCTTGCTTTTGTTATCTGTATGGGCGTTTACACTCTGCGTGCTTCACGTGGACTATTATAATATCAATAGTGCGCTTAGCGCATAGGCGTGGTCGCATTAGATATAATGAATGGAGACGTGAAAGACAGGACATTGCTTGTTTTCATATGATTACTTTATCACAGAATATTTTGTTTTAGATAAGACTTGGCTCACTTTAAAAGTAGACATGTCAAGAGCTTTCTATAGATATATCTCTCATTGTCTCTGTGTTGAGTTTTTGCTGAGTTCATTTTAATAACGGGTTTCTAAATGAAGATCACTGGCAGGCACCGAGTCAGCCGACAGCACACCCTGTTTGTTTTCTTTATTTGTTAAATGCACAGTGTTTTGTTGTTATTATGTGTGTATACAAATAAAAAATAGCCCTTTACAGATTTGATTGATGTATTGCTCTTATCTGTACGATCAATACTGAAAGTGTAATTTAAGTTCTTTTTGATGTTATTAGGAGAAGATGCCACAAAACGCTTTTGTGACCCCAGAGGCTTAAGTACACACGCTAAGCTCTGCGTACTTTCTGAAATCCACATGGTGGTAAGTGTGCACGTTGAACACTTCGCACACTTTCTAAAATCCACGTAAGTGGTAAGTGTTCACGCAAGACTCTGCACACTTTCTGGGCTATTCTTGTGGTAGTACTTAAACTAGTATACACCTGCTGGTTTTCCAGGTGCTCTGGAAAAAACAGAGAACTCAACTCTCACGTGAGAGGAGAACTCCGAATTACAGAAAGGTAAGTAGCGCGCTCATAGCCAACCTTTTTGGGTAAAGGTTTTTAGTTTTTTGGCTAAACTTGACAGTACGCTTACTCTTTGATTCTAAACGATCATGTCTGAGGTCAAGCTCCCTCTCTCGTTGAGAGCTGGGGTTTATCCTCCCTTGGCTAGGTAACTTACTGCTAGCCGTTCCTCAGCATTGGAACATGCGGTAGTTCGAGCTCCCCTCTCATTTGAGAGCTGGGTGTTTGCCCCTCCCTCAGCGCAAGATATTACTGCGGAGGCCACTTCAGCATTAAACCATAAATCCAGTTGATAATTCTCAAACATACTGGTTTTGGGATGTACCATTCCATCTATGAGCTGCTCTTTCAGAGTGCCATGAGAGCCCCTTAGAATGGTTGTCCTAGAAATCCATGTTATGGTAAAGTGTGCAAGTGAAATCTTTGCACACTTTTCTATAATCCACACTGTGGTAAGTTGCAAACGCTAGTACTCTGTGTTCTTTTCAAAAATCCTATATGGTAAGGGCTTTGCACGGTTGCTTTGTACCCTTTCTTGAGCTGGTAAAAGCCCCGTTCATCTTGGGCACCACTCCACCTATTTATCCTCAGCATACCTGTTTAAACAGGGTGTGTTGATACTAGGGATCTGTTAAGACAGTTCCTTCAGCAAAGCTTATGCGAGAGCAGCGGTAGACCCTGTGTGACAGACCAAGACTTAGTATGATGCTAGGCTCTTGGGGCGCATCCCTTTAAAGGACATCTATTCGGACTCCAAGCCTTGAGCTCTACCCCAGGTCCAGTAGATCTGGCCTCCCTAACAGCGTTAAGTTGGGTATGTAGCCTAGGCCTTTGGCCGTAAGGTATAATGTTACGGACAGCCGTCTAACATTCCAGGGTCAACTCCCATGTAAATGGTAGAGTTGGTACTTAGTGCTCATGATGGTTCTGGCCTGCACTCCCCTCAGCATGGCAGTGTGGGTATACCGTTCCCTATAACAACCCCTAGAGGATGCAGTTCGAAGTTCCCTTGAAAGGGAACATCTCAGATTATTATGTAAGGCATGGTTCCCTGAGTAGGGAACGAGACACTGCTTTCTCTAGCTTCCTGCCATGCTTCGGACGCAAGGCTTCAGACGAAAGAAGTGGATGTGGATGACATGTTCTCCCGGCACCTATTTATACGATAGTGTGCACCGGTTAGTGATGTCATGTGGCTGTCACCGGCCAAACGTTTTGTTGGTTGTTTTTCAATGTATGCTTCAGACACTGAGTCACGACGAGGCGTTTCCCCATAGTGACCACTAGAGGACGCAGTGTCTCGTTCCCGTTTTTCAATGTATGCTTCAGACACTGGTCACGACAAGGCGTTTCCCCATAGTGACCCCTACAGGACGCAGTGTCTCGTTCCCTAGTCAGGGAACCATGATTACACAAGTAACCGGAGACCTTTTCTAACAAACATTTACTGTCACTTTTGTGATCACATTAACGTCACAAATAAAATATTTGAAACTTATTATTCAGTAATCCCCTGATGCATTTCAACAGGTCACGTGCATAGTCGTTCGCTATGCTGTTCATTTTGACACATGTATTGTCCATAATGCAGAGCCTCATGACCTGCCAAAAACAATGTTCCGTGAATTTGTTGATCACTTATTTGAATAAAAAAGTTATGTAAGAACATTGTATTTATTTGTTCCCATGATATAAACAAAAAAAAAAAAAAAGAATAAACGAATCATAAAAAAATGTAGCACACGATTAACTTAATAATGGAACTAAAATGCAGAGATGAAATGTAGGGCTTATGAATTGATTTTTTTTTTCCTAACTTGTAGTGTGGGGCCTCTGTGAATTTCAACATAGGCCTACAAAGTCCGTTGGCCCTACACATTAATATTGCAAGTTTTATTTAGAGTTCAGTGTTTATTCCTTGTGTGATTTGATGCGATATGAATACAAAATCTGATTTGAAGCCAAAATGTGCCATTTCTCATCACCATTGCATTGTCCAAAAACTGATGGTTCAAATTCACAATAAGCTTACAGAATACATGGGACCAGTACAAATAGTGGCAGCAGAGACTATGTATGATCACACTTTGGTTCCTAATTCAGAATGTGAAAAACATTTAATTATTATTAGAGCGAAAAAATTAAAGTTCACGTGTACTATAATATAATTATTCTTATTTTTTATGTGGGGTTGGGTTATCCTCATAAAACATGAACAGTGCTATTATCAAAAAAGTTAATTCTGCCTGTTTTCCACATCAAAATGCAGAATGATCCAGTGGATCTCATAAAAAATATATAGGCTGTAAGATTTTAACACAGCCTCTAAATCATATCTCACAGTCAATACCAGAACGGTCACCTTATAAAAAAGATGTGCATGATGCCACTGATTATTTTTATTATTGTGAAGTGTGTGTTTTAATGCAGAGATGTGTGTGTATTCTGCAGTTCTAAAACACATTGATTTATGTTACACCATAACTGCTTTGCTTTCATTTAGACTAGATAGAGTTAACATGCCATTTTAGACTAAATATACTAATAGCCCACTGACAAGGCAATGTTAACTGCTACTCATGAAAATGCTATTTAATACATTCGCCTGATAACTTGTCAAATTCAGTTTAAAGCTTCAAAACCTGCAAATGCATTTTGCAGATGCAGCAGTACCCACAAAGGTAAAAAGCTTGTTCTGGTTGATTACTATCTGTAAGAACTGAACAGTAGAAACCCAGTTGTGTGGAAAAATATTTACAGTTATCTCTTAATCATTAAAATATTTTTTTCCCCCAAAGAGATATAAAGACTGGAGAGCCAAAATATGAAAAAAAAAATAAATAAATAAAAAATAATTAAATGGCATCCTATTATTCATAAAGTAAATGTTGTGCCATATGTTTAACTGAGTAAACAACATGTGAACATGATGAAGTGATGTTTGAATAACTGATTGTGTGTTTGATGCTGCTGGAGCAGAAGTATGTTGAAAATGGATAACATCTCTGATGGGATGCATGACAGCAGTTTAAGTGAGTCTGAAACATTGCTTACCTCTGCGTTGTGTCGGTGCCAGTTTAATGGCAACAGTGATGAGGATCAGAAGTTTCTAGCTGTGCTTCATTTTACAATTTCAGCTCACCTCCATATTCAGATGTCACCTTGTGTGCTTAAGCTGAATGTCACTCAACATATTAACTATTTCAGTGTCTTAAAAATAATACAGAAAACATGACTTTAATCATCCATTTCCTCCTCATTGTACTATGTCATCCTCTGATATAGATTTGCTGCATGTCGCCTCTCTGATCAGCACTGTAAAGTTGTGTGGCTTTAGCTTTACAATCATCAGACTCCCATCTGAGAGAGCTGGACCTGAGTAACAATGACCTCCGGGACTCAGGAGTGGAGCTGCTCTCTGTTGGACTGAAGAGTTCACACTGTCAACTGAACATACTGAGGTTTGACATTCACGTTCACAAAAAGATGTTTCAGATAATGAAGTGTAATGAATACAGTAGGTAAGTCAACCAAACTGCTTATTACTGCTTTAAAGCTACAGAGGTAAATATAAAACCCATTCATATGCTGAAACTCCCTGTTATGGAATCACCCTGTAAACACTTTCCCTCTTTAAATTTATGCTGGAGTGCCAGAAAGATTTATAATCTTCCAAAATTTCATTCAAAAAATAGTCAGTAGTCAAGTCAGAAGGAGAGTGAACAAAGGACACATGTATTCAATTGGCATTACCTTAATAATTGTCACATAACATAAATCCAAAGGTTGGTAAGAGTAAACCAGAGGGGAAAAAAATCTACTATGACTCAAGAATGCAAATTTCAGTGTATTAGTGCACCAATTCTATCACACATCACCCTTCATTAGAACATAAAACACACAAAATACAACAGCATAGCAACAGCAGAGCTTTTAAATAGTCTTAAACTTGAAAAGTTGTTCAAAGAAAAAATAAGGGAAACAAAGTCACTTTATTCCATCAATAATAGCACTTGATATTACTCCTGATTCTGTTACTTCCACAGTGTTTTGATGAAGAAGTAAAGAAAAAAAGTCAGCTAGTTCCCACAATTAACTGCGCTTGATAATTGATATCCTGTTACTCACGCTCCACTGCTTTTACACTAGTTAACAGTCAGTTCCATCTTCAAACAACTTCTTATAATACCTCTGGAAAAGATTGCTTAATTCCTGTAGTCTCCATTTATGATAACTGGAATTCCATTAACACTGCAAACACCACAACAAAGGCAGTATATTTCATAGACAAGTGAATTCATAGTAGAATCATTAGGCAGATTAAATATCCATTTGTCGACAATCAACTTTCCATTGCAAAAAACAAATGAAAACTGCTCAGTAGAGATGAGGCTTCAAAGTAACTACCTTAATTTCATCCTCCCCACCATCACTCTTTTCAGCTCGTGGAATCCCGTACATCATCTTGCATCCGGTATTCCCAGACCGCACCAACATAGACACCATCTTTGTTGTGGCAGGTTTTTTGCCTAAATAATACATCTTTCGAACTGTGCCGTCCAATCTCAATATGAACTATTATTATATACACAAATCCACTTTATAATCAAATTTATTTCATGCTTTTTAAAATATAGAATTGCATTGCCACAACCCTACTTCCGGTCTACCTTGAATACCTTCACAACTGGCTTTTACCTATTTGCGATTTATTGGTTCAAACAGAACCTGCGTTAATGGCACTAAATTGTTTTAAACTGCATTAAAGTGCTATTTTGTGATGCATTATTATCACATTTATTTTGACAGCTCTAATAACACTTGTTGAACTTCTGCTATTGAGACAAAGTCTGAGCATTCAAATAAAAGCAACCAAGATTGTTCATTATACTGCTTCCTGCTGTCCCCATGCCTTTGTCTGTCTCTTGAGCTAATACAAGGCAGTTTTCAGGCAAGACGTGCTGTTAACTGGTTTTAGGTATCAGACAAAACTTGAACTGGCTTTGAATGCAAGACAAAATTGATGTCTAATGGTAGGAATTTGCTAATGAGATCATTATTTCTGATGCATCAGAACAATCTAACAAAATCCTTTGTTTTATGTAGACTGGTAGGTTTGTGGATTCACTGGTCAGTGCTGTGAGTTTGTCATCAGTTTTACAATCATCTAACACCCATCTGAGAGAGCTGGACCTGAGTAACAATGACCTGCAGGATTCAGGAATGAAGCTGCTTTCTGATGGATTGAAGAATTCTAACTGTCAACTGAACATACTGAGGTTTGACATTTTACATTATTATAAACTGTGTAAGCATATGTGTTTTGTAGTTGATGAAAATAATACAAATTAACAATTACTTGTTGGAAGGGCCACATTCCACTATTGTAGACAGCTTGGTTCCAATCAGACCGCAAAACATAATGACATCTGTATCAACATTTTACCAATTCTAGAGTTTAAAGTGAGCAGTGAGCCAAAACAACAGTGCTGTACACAACACAAGCACCCAGGGTCATTTATGGTAATAATATTTAGGTACTATATCCTTATCCTTACCTTTTAACCCTCTGAGGCCTGAGGGCGTTTTGGGGGCCTAGAGAAGTTTTGACATGCACTGATATTTGTGTTGCTTAGTTTGTGTTGCTTAGCTTAAAAGTAGACATGTCAAGCTTTCTATAGATATATCTCTCATGTCTCTTTGTTGAGTATTCACTGAGTTACAGTTCATTTTAATGACATGTTTCTAAATAAAGATAACCGCAGACCGAGGCTGCAGACAGCACTCCCTGTTTGTTTTCTTTATTTTATAAATGCACAAAGTTTTGTTGTTATTATGTGTGGATACAAATAAAACTAGGCCCTTTACAGATTCGATTGATGTATTGCTCTTATCTGTACGATCAAAACTGAAAGTGTAATTTAAGTTCTTTTTGGTGTTATCAGGAGAAAATGCCTCAAAACGCATATTTGCGTTAGTCAGCCCCAGAGGATTAACCTGTTAAACAGACCCCCCATTATGGGACTCACAGCTGAAAGTGCCCTACCTAAATTAAAATTGCAACAGTTCCTTACTTCAGTGTATCACACACATAATTTTGGTGTCTTTGAAGAAGACCCTTTGGGCTTTAATTTTCATCAACCAGAGTTGATAATGCTCAAAAAGATTAAAAGATATATACACTGAAGTGCCTTGAATTTTTTTTTTTATTTGATATAAAAATACATGAAATACGTCCTGGAGCAATCTAGAAAAGTAATGGGTTGAAAGTCACATGTCTCATGAGTTTCTAATTCAAATCTGAAGATACCATGAAAAATTTGATTCCTGCAACCATTTTTCTGAGACTATATCTAATTCCCCCCCCTACTCCCTAAATATAAAAAAATATTTACCAACTATATTGAAGGGTTTTACAAACTATTTTAGTCATTAAACATACCAATGCATAGTCATTCAATTATAAAACAATAGACAGAATCTTAGACATCATATAAATGATTTATTTGAGCTCTAGAAAAATACAATAAGAATAATTTGAGTAATAAAAATAAATAAGAAAAATAAAAAAGATTTAACTATGTATGCCAATTACAGTACATCCTGAGATTGGCAAAAATGCAGCATTTACTATTATTTTTGCTCATATAGTCAATTATCATGTGCTGATGGCCAGTTATAGAGATGGTAATCATACAAAAATAAATAATAATTGGTGCAAAAGCCGATCGCTAAGTTACACCTCCATCAGATGACAGGTGCGTCACAGCGCGCGTCACGAGTTGTCACAAGAGAGCGCCAGAATTAAAATAAACAATCTTCCGCCTATATTTGACTTTTTTTTTCTGGATCATCTCATTTTGTTTGTGACACTGTACGCTACAAAAGCATGCTGTTTTTTACTACCAAGATGCAGTTTTCTGAGCGTAAGTTATTCCATAAGGGACACAAACAATACTGTCCCTGAAGAACTGAAACATAAATAAAGAATTATCATCCATATTACAATGTTATTGCTTCATGGATTAAACATGCTCTATGAGTTGTCATTCAGTGAACCCTTCCTTACCTTTCTAACTAATCCGGGATTTACAGCTGTGGATGTGTTTATGACTCGCTATTACGATGAATCTGGTATATACTGCGTTTTGATTCTTCATGTTTTGATGTGTACTGCTTACACAAATGTAGCAAATACATTCTTTATAAGCTTTCTATTGAAAAACAGCGATCTGTCGTCGATGCTCGAGGCTTAGATCTTTATAATGATATATAGTTTGTCAAGATTAATTTTGTCCTGTTTCATTTAATCTATACGTAAACATTGACATGTGCAAACAAAGACAATTCAGTGCAGGGGCGTCCAGGTGTGGGTTAACAGGTTAATATTTATGTGCCAATTATGCTCAGCTGATGACATATTTAGCTTTTTTGTGGAAAAATTCACAGACAACTCTGCTTTGGATCACAGGGCCCCAAAATCCCAAATCCTCTTCTTTGATGACTATTTTGACTTTTTTTAGGACTGTTGCACTGCAGCTGTCTTCTAGCCATGTTTCGTTTAGAAACATAAAATCCAGATTGTTTGTGGTTATAAAGTCATTGATTAGAAATTATATATTTTTTAGTGAGCGAATGTTTAAAAATGCTAACTTTGCAGTGCTTTGTGTCTTTACATCAATCTTAGTTTGATGCATAATAGGCCGCAGATTAGATGAGTTTGCCCTTCGGCTTGAAAAGGTCTTAGACTTTCTATCACTTGATAAAACAGAAAATAGAGAAAGCTACAGGCACACTGGGTTCCCGCTTATTCGGTAAACATTTGTGAATGTTGCTGCTATTATAGCAGGGACCCGACACATATCACTGAGAGCTGCTATCAGTTGTTTTTGGTTCACCTACAGCAGATGGAGGGTTTGATTAGTTTGATTTACACCTGAGAAGACAAAGGCCCGCATAATGAGCTGCATAATGAGCCTTTCAGTCATGTGTGTGACTGAGAGGGAAGAGTTACAAGGAAGAATGTGAGGACAAAATAAATTTATATATTTTTATGTTTGTAGTTTATTAAGAATATATTTAATTATCCCACAAAATAACTTGAGATTCACTTGCGAGTGCGGTTAAACAGTTTATTAGGAACAATCAAAGCTGACTTTCAAAGCTGAATTTTTAGCATCATTACTCCAGTCACACGATCCTTCAGAAATCATTCTTATATTCTGATTTGCTACTCAAAAAAACATTTATTATTACTATTATTATTATTAATTTTGAAAAGAGCTGCAAATATTTTGTTCAGGTTTTTTTGATGAATTGAAAGAACAGCATAGTTTGTAACATGATTATTGTATTTATCATCACTTGTGTGCTAAATAAAAGTTTTATTTTCTATATATACTGACTCCAAGCTTTTGAATGGTATAGTGTATATTGTTACACTTGGAGTAAGACTGGATGCTGAAAATTTAGCTTTGACAACAGGAATAAATTAAATTTTTAAATATATTCAAATAGAAAGCAGTTATTTTAAATAGTAAAAATATTGAACAATATTGCTGCTTTAGCAAACTGGTATTGACTGGTATTGTGTAATGTTGAAATATATAAATGAACATCACATAACTAGCATTTCCAAAGTGTATATTGTTTATGTGCTCTGAAATAAACTAAATGATAAACTACATTATTAACATTATTTTGATGGTCAATGATACTAGCAGTACAGTAGAACATTTAGATGATGTGAATAAAACTTCATAATGTTTCACTTGATTATACAATTAGTCAGGAATTATAGTTTGGAAAAAGTCTAACTAGTAAAATGTGAACATGTTGTGTGAAAACTAATACAAGTAGATTAATAATAAAAAAAAGACTAACTCATGATCACTAAAACATAAAGATCCATCACTACATTACTTATGAAAACCAAAACCAAAACCCAAATCCAAACCTAATCCCAACTTCATCTTCTTGGTGCTTTGTGAATTATGTTTTATTCCTTTCAGCGCGAAGCGAACAGTAAAATAAAATAAAAAAAACCTTGAATAACAGTCTCGCTGCTCTGTTTTCTGTGGTATGGGCATTTACACGCTGTGAGCTTCACGTGGAACATTATAATATCAATAGCGTTCTCAGCGCGTGGACATGGTTGCATTAGATATAATGAAGGGAGAAGTGAAAGACGGGACATTGCGTTGTTTTCTTATGGATTACTTTATCACAGAATACTTGTTTTTGGTAGGACTTGCTTAGTTTAAAAGTAAACATGTCAAGCTTTCTATAGATATATCTCTCATGTCTCTGTTGAGTATTTGCTGAGTTACAGTATATTTTAATGACACGTTTCTAAATGCAGACCAAGGCTGCAGACAGCGCACCCTGTTTGTTTTCTTTATTTTGTAAATGCACAAAGTTTTGTTATTATGTTTGTATACAAATAAAAGTAGATCCTTTTCAGATTTGATTGATGTGTTGCTCTTATCTGTACGATCAAAACTGAAAGTGTAATTTAAGTTATTTTTTGGTGTTATCAGGAGCAGATGCCACAAAACGCGTATCCCCATTTGTCGACCCCAGAGGGTTAATCAAAACTGACTTACAGAATTTTTACTACAGGAACAATAATCTTAGTGCTTGCTTTTGGTAAAAATCACATTAAATGGCATATAACTCAACCCTACACTAATTAGTAATACAAATTATATGGTAGAAATGTTTGAGTTATTTTATATTTTACTGAGATCACTTCTGAAATTTAGAGGAGAGAAATGTGAGAGTTCCCTTTCAGTCGATCACTCTCAATGTCTCGTCGGTGACCGACAAATTGGAATCTCGCTTCGATAGACCAATCTACTTTGAGTGTAAACTAAACGAACCAATGCACATTGGCATGCAATTATTGCATCCAGCTGCTGCTGATCACAGCGTGAGTATAATAAGGCAGCAGATGCAATGCATACCAGCTTTTTGCTTCGGAGCCGAGCATTAGTATCGTTCTGCTAAACTGCGTCTGCTGTGAACTACGAGTTCAGCACGCTCTCGGAAGCTTCGTGTGGTTGGCGAGACGGCGCTTCAGCGGTGGTCGTTCCTGAATTGAGTGGGTTGCGCACCTGTCGTGTTGCAAGCGGCCAATTCCTCTGTGCGTGCGCCTCAGCACTAAAAGAGCATTTCCTAAAGAGCAAATTTCTCTAAAAGAGCTTCACGGGTGCGTCTTTGTAAAGACGATGGATCGTCCTTATAAGGATGCCGTTTCACCCGTGCGTTTCTGGGTGTGGTCGTTACCTGGCAATGGGTGATGGTCACAATCACTGTCTCACGTGTCTTGGCATCAAGCACACTGAGGTGGCCTTCGTGGATGAGTCATTTTCCCACTGCGGGAAGATGACCATCTCGGAGCTGCGAACCAGGCTCTGCTACCTTCAGGGGGGCGGAGTCCCGTTGCTGCTGCCGCGATCTGGGGCGCATTCTGGCGGCCGACAGACGAGAACCACTTCCTCCAGTAGCACGGGTGGTTTGAAGATTACAGTGGTGGCAAACCCCGCAGGTAACCAACCCTCTGGGGACCATCACTCCTCTTGCACCTCCAATCCAGTGGAGCACCTCATGAAACGCGCTGGGCTCTCTTCAAAGAGCGTACCAGCAGTATCCAGTTGGCCTCCCCCCGACCAGATGTCGATCTCAGCATTGGAGGAAGAGCTGTCCGAGGAAGATTCGGCCACGCTGCCGCCCCCCGGGACGGTGGCAAAACCTGAATCGGATCCGGAGATGACAGCTATGCTTTTCCGGGCCGCCGAGAGGGTAGGGCTCAAGTGGAAATCTCCACTGCGTCCCGAGCCCTCAAGGCAGGATGATTGGTTCTCAGCACCCCACCCCGGTGCCTTTATTCCCGGAAGTGCATGACGAGCTCACCAGGTTGTTGATGGTTCCTTTTACTGCCAGAAACCGGCAAGTGGGCTCCTCCTCCCTCACCACCATCGATGGCGGTGCAGCGAAGGGGCGATAGCGATGCAATTGTGTCCTAAGTCTGCCTCCTGCTAGCGGGGAGACCCCGGTGCTTCCTTCCCGGGCCTATAGGCATTCGTCTGGTCTAACAGGCAGAGCCTATATGACTTGCGGGGAAGCTGCTTCCGCCTTACACGCTATGGCGTTACTGCAGGTGCACCAGGCCAAGGCACTGAAGGACCTGCATGAGGGTGGTCACGATCTAGAAGTTCTGAAAGAACTCCGAACCGCCACTGACCTCGCGCTCGGAGCGACAAAGGTCACCACGCGCTCTCTGGGTCGTGCGATGTCCACGCTTGTGGTCCAGGAGCACCATCTCTGGCTGAGTCTGGTTGAAATGAGGGACGTCGACAAAGATCAGTTCCTTAACGCCACTGACCTCGCGCTCCGAGCGACAAAGGTCACCACGCGCTCTCTGGGTCGTGCGATGTCCACGCTTGTGGTCCAGGAGCACCATCTCTGGCTGAGTCTGGTTGAAATGAGGGACGTCGACAAAGATCAGTTCCTTAATGCCCCTGTGTCCCAGACCGGCCTCTTCGGTGACGTGGTCAAGAACCTGGCCCAGCAGTTCTCAGCTGCATGGGAGCAGACTGAGGCGGTCCAACCTTCTGCCCGGCGGGCAGCTGCTGCCACCACCCATCCGCAGGTTGTGCAGCGCTCCAGCCTGCTCGTCGCCGACCCTGCGTCCACTCCCCCACTCCCACCCCCCCACACCCGCATCCGCAGCAGCCTCCAGCAAGTGGAGCCACAGAGCTGGGCGTAGGCAGGACGCCCCACCCGTCCTGGCCCCCGTCAAACCTGGCGGTGAGCGGAAGAGCAAGAGGCCCCAGGACGTTACACCCAGAGAGAGGTAGCTGCTTTCTGGGGGATGGTGAAGGCACCTCTCCCTCCCCTGGAGGAGGAGAGCCAGGTGGAGAATCTGGAAATCTCAACAAGAGAGCGGTTTTCTTTATCTCTGGGTCCCTTAGGGCACAGAGAGTTGCAGACGGCCAAGCACCGGACCTCACTCATCCTCCTCCTTCGCCCGATGGCAGCAGTGGGCGGTTCGAGAGCGTCAACGAAGGCCCTACTCGCACCCTCTGCCAACCTGTGGAACCAGGTGAGCCTTGCACCCCACACTCACACCCCTCTCCGGTCCGCTCACAAGCCGCCTGAGTTGGGTCCCTGTGTTCCACCTCGCTGCCCCACTGCAGGTATAGCTGTGGTTCTGCTGGTCCCACTTGTACGGTTTTTAACCACCTGGTCAGCACTACCCAGCCTGTCTCGCTGGCTTCTGCGGACCAACAGCCCCGGCTATGCGATTCAGTTCGCCCGGCGTCCCCCCAAGTTCAGCGGTATCCGCTTCACTACAGTGAAAGCGTCCGATGCCCCTGTTCTGTGGATAGAGACTGCAGTCCTACTGGCGAAGGATGCGATAGAAGCCGGTCCCCTCCAGCCGATATGAAGAGACGGGGTTTTATAGCCCTTACTTCATTGTACCCAAGAAAAGTGGTGGGTTACGACCGATCTTGGATCTGCGAGTTTTGAACCGGGTCCTTCATCGGATACCATTCAAGATGTTGACGCAGAAACGCATCTTCGGGTGCGTCCGTTCCCGAGATTGGTTTGCAGTGATTGACCTGAAGGACGCGTACTTTAATGTATTGATCCTTCTGCGCCACAGACCTTTTCTGCGGTTTGCGTTTGAAGGACGGGCATATCAGTACAAGGTCCTGCCCTTCTGGCTGTCCCTGCCTCCCTGTGTCTTCACGAAAGTCGTGGAGGTGGCTCTTGTTCCCCTCAGAGAGCAGGGTGTTCGCATTCTCAGCTATCTAGTCGATTGGCTGATACTAGCACAATCTCGGGATCAGTTGTGCGAGCACAGGGACCTGGTGCTCCAGCACCTCAGCCTGTTGGGCCTTCGGGTCAATTGGGAAGAGAGCAAACTCTCGCCGACACAGAGGATCTCTTTTCTCAGTATGGAGTTGGATTCAGCTGAACAGACAGCACACCTCACAGAGGAACGTGCACGGTTGGTGCTAGCCTGCTTGAATACGGTCAAGGGCAGGACAGTGGTCCCATTGAAACTTTTTCAAAGGCTCCTGGGGCATATGGCGGCTGCAGCGGCACTTACACCACTCGGCCTGTTGCATATGAGACCGCTCCAGCACTGGCTTTATGGCCGAGTCCCGAGGTGGGCGTGGAAGCGGGGCACTCACCGGGTCCAAGTTACACCGGCCTGTCGCCAAACCCTCACCCCGTGGTCAGATCTTGCGTTTCTCTGGGCAGGGGTGCCCCTAGAGCAGATGCTGTGGTTTACACGGATGCCTCCACCACCGGCTGGGGGGCCACATACAACGGGCATGCAGTCTCAGGGGTTTGGACGGGCCCTCAGCTGCAGTTGCACATCAATTGCCTAGAGATGTTAGCAGTGCGCCTTGCCTTGAACCGTCTCAAAGTTCGCATATGAGGCAAGCACATGCTGGTCCAAACGGACAACACAGCAACCATTGCGTACATCAACTGACAAGGTGGTCTGCGCTCCTGTCGCATGTTGCAACTCGCCTGCCACCTCCTCCTTTGGAGTCGGAAGGTTCTGAGGTCACTTCGTGGTGTTCACATTCCGGGCCTGCTCAACCGTACAGCCGATGAGCTGTCTCGAATTACCCGGGAGAATGGCGACTCCATCCCCTGACTGTCCAGCTGATTTGGAGATAGTTCGGAGCCGCTCAGGTAGACCTGTTTGCTTTTCTAGAGACCTCTCACTGCCAGTTGTTCTACTCCCTAACCGAGGGGACACTCGGCATGGACGCACTGGCACACAGCTGGCCGCAGGGCCTACGCAAATATGCGTTTCCCCCAGTGAGCCTTCTTGCACAGACACTGTGCAAAGTCCGGAAGGACGAGGAGCAAGTCTTGCTAGTGGCGCCGTATTGACCCACTCGGACCTGGTTCCTCAAACTAGTGCTCCTCGTGACAGCCACTCCTTGGCTGATTCCTCTAAGGAAGGATCTACTGACTCAGAGATGGGGCACCATTGGCACCCACGTCCAGACCTTTGGAAACTCCATGTCTGATCCCTGGATGGGACGCGGAGGTTCTAGGTGACCTACCCCAGGAGGTAGTGAACACCATCACTTCAGCAAGAGCACCGTCTACGAGACACGCTTACGCCTTGAAGTGGAATCTGTTCATCGAGTGGTGTTCTTCTCACCTAGAGGACCCCCGAAGATGCCAGATTGCGGTTGTGCTTTCCTTTCTGCAGCAAGGGCTGGAGCGAAGGCTGTCTCCCTCCACCCTCAAAGTTCAGGTTGCTGCTATTGCTGCGTACCATGACCCCGATGAATGGGAATCTTTAGGTAAGCATGACCTCGTCATCAAGTTCCTTAGAGGGGCCAGGAGGTTAAATCCTTCCAGGTCCCCCTCTATACACCCTCTTGGGACCTGACTGTAGTCCTAAAATCACTACAGCAGGGACCATTTGAGCCTTTGCATTCAGCTGAGCTAAGGTTTCGTTCATTGAAAACTCTGTTCCTGCTTGCACTGGCCTCCTTTAAGAGGGTAGGGAACCTGCACGCATTTTCGGTCGACGAGTCATGCCTAGAGTTTGGGCCGGCTGACTCCCAGGTAATCCTGAGGCCCTGGCCCGGCTATGTGCCCAAGGTTCCTACTACACCCTTCAAAGACCAAGTGGTGAACCTGCAAGCACTGCCCCTGGAGGAGGCAGACCCAGCCCTGACTTTGTGTCCGGTCTACGTAGCATCTCAATGCTCAGACGGGACAGAGCAAAGCTTCAGGACCTCAGACCAGCTCTTTGTCTGTTACGGAGGCCGGCAGAAGGGGAATGCCGTCTCTAAGCAGAGGATGGCCCACTGGATTGTGGATGCCACAACCCTGGCTTATCAGGCACAGTGTGTGCCCTGCCTGTTCAGGTTGCAAGCTCACTCAACTAGAAGTGTTGCATCTTCCTGGGCGCTGGCTCATGGTGCCTCGCTGACAGATATTTGTAGAGCTGCGGACTGGGCGACCCCTAACATGTTCGCTAGGTTCTATAGCCTTCGTGTAGAGCCGGTATCCTCCTGTGTTCTCACCTCAAACGGTTAGTGGCACCGAGAGGCCCCGGTTAGTGTCGGCTTGCTAAAACTGCTCCAGAGTGTCCATACTGTAGACCCTGTTGAGATCCTCCATCACCCTAGGCAACTGGACGCAGCGGAACGTCCAGCGCCAGGCCTTTATGATGAATCCGTGAGAACCGTGGAAGGCTGGGTTCCATATTAAGACCTAAGCGATACTCATATGCGTATAGTCCACGGTATAGCCTTAGAGCCCGTGTTTCCCTGGCAGACTTCTGCCTTCCCAAGAGGATTTGAATCACCTCAAATTTCTCCATATATACCTAAACGGATGCTATATGTGTATTTGCTTCCAAAACAGGACACTGGAGAGGCAGCACCCATGGCGCTTTGGTAGGGATCCCAATTAGTCGGTCACCAACGTGACGTCGAGAGTGACCAACTGAAAGGGAACATCTCGGGTACGTATGGTAACCCTTGTTCCCTGAAGGAGGGAACGGAGACGTCACGTCCCATCGCAACAGTTGCTGTACCACCACTGAGCCGCCGGCTCGGCTCCTCAGCGAAAACCTGGTATGCATTGCACCTGCTGCCTTATTATACTCACGCTGTGATCAGCGGCAGCTAGATGCAATAATTGCATGCAAATGGCTCGTTTAGTTTACACTCGAAGTAGGTTGGTCTATCGAAGCGATATCCCAATTAGTCGGTCATTGACGTGACGTCTCTGTTCCCTTCTTCAGGGAACGAGGGTTACCATACGTAACAGAGACGTTCCAGAGTCTTTAGTTTAGAAGACAAAATTGAGCACAGTATGTGATGCTACTGAGATCTTGTTTCAAACTTTAGAGGACATAAATATGAGACCACCAGAGTCCTTAGATTAGAAGAAAAATCTGAGCATGTTTTGTGACGTTATTGAGAGCTCTTCTAAACTTTAAAGAAGACAAATGTGAGACCACATGAGTCTTTACTTTAAGAGGAAGATCTGAGCACAGTGTGTGATGTTATTGAGATTTCTTCGTAACTTTGGTGGTCTCATATTTGTCTCCTCTAGAGTCTTTAGTTTAGGAGAAAAATCTTAGCACAGTGTGTGATATTCTTGAGATCTTGTTTGAAACTTTGGATCTCTCACATTTGTCTGAGCACAGTGTGTGAAGATGATGAGATCTCTTCTAAAACTTTAAAGGAGACCATTGTGAAAGTGTTAGAATTTTTTCTCAGGAGACAAGTGTGAGAAGCAAGAGAATGTAGCAAAAAAATCTCCATTTGATGTTAAAGAAAACGAATTTCTGTCTAAGAAATATTTGAGATGTTACAGAAATCCCATTTTTTGATTGCTGCATATACAATGCTGGGCATTGAAGATAAATTTAAGCCAGTATCCATTTATATTCTGAAATGAGTAATGCTTTTAAATGTATAATGCTAGTTATTCTGTTTCTTTCACCACATTCTCAGTTTTGACTCCTTTTCTCTCAAATATTTATCATTTCTCAATTGTGTCTACTTTTATTTCTCCCAGGGAATTATGGGGGGGGGGGGGGTCTATTAGTCAGAAAGTCCATAATCCATGAGTAAAGGTCCATGTCTATTTCCAGATTGTTCAGTTTAAATACAATATTAAGAGGAATGATAGTGTTAAAAGCAGAACCAACATTAATGAAAAACACCCTAACATAACTCTTTGGCTGCTCCAAATATGTTAAAGCTATATGAAGTGCAACTGAGACAGTATCATCAGTAGATCTGTTTGCCTGATAGTCAAATTGGTGATTGTCCAGATCCTTGGGTATGATAGCTTTGATGTGCAACAGTACGAGTCTCTCGAAGCACTTCATAATAACAAGAGTCAGAACTCCAATTCTATTATTCTGGTCATCAAAGCAAGCAAAAAAAAAAGAAAAAAAAAAAAGGGGTCATTACTGATGTGCAAAGAACTGTTTTTATAACCGGTAATGGCATCGTAAAAAGAGTGGTAATGGAGGCTTGTGATTTTATTATGGATATTATGTTTCAATATTGTTCTGTGTACTTACTGTATTTTAAAATATTTAAAATGTTTAATTTTATGGCTCTTGTAAAAGAGATTTTCATCTCAATGAGACTTCCTGGTTAAATAAAGATACATAAAATAAAAATAATAGCCTTTATTCCTTTCCACATCACTATTATTTTAGTCCTGAGATGGGCATGGCGCAGCTGCACACATTTAGTCCTTGGATAGACGTGGGGTTTCTGGGGTTGGGGGTCCCTTAGAACAGGTCTAAAGATGTATTGTTGTCACAACAGATGCATCCATCCAAGACAGGCTGGAGTGCTGTAAGCAATAGGCTCGCAGCCTTCAGGACCCTGGACAGGGTCTAGATTGCATTGGCAAGTCAACTGTCAATTGTTGATCCATGGCAAACACATGTTGGAACAGCAGCAGTACATATGTCTTGGCAGTAGATCTGCTTGTTTTGGGCAGGCTATGTTGTTCTGTCCTGTCCTGTCTACTGCCATTCCATGTTTGGGGATGTATGTCTTGCATGATCAAAGCAGCTTGTCTGTTGATATATTGGCAGAAACAAGTTTCTCTGTCCTAATACTGCAGCAGCAGCAATATCCAACAGCAGCAGCAGTGTTGTAGATCTCTTCTGCCAAGACCAAATATATTATCAGTGTCATAACCATTACCATGCTAAACTACTTTTGAGAGTTGTCATGATTGAAACTCACACATGTATGTTATCAATAATGACTCACAATCTTCAATTGATTCAAACCGATCCTAAAGCAGAAGTGATAATGTCAGTCAGAACATTTAAATGAAAAGAGTCAAATACCGCTTTGTTGTTCTGTTTAGATCGGTCATCTGTAATCTCACTGGTCAGTGCTGTGAAGGTTTGTCTTCAGCTCTACAGTCATCAAACTCCTGCCTGAGAGAGCTGGACCTGAGTAACAATGACCTGAAGGATTCTGGAGTGAAGCTGCTCTCTGTTGGACTGAAGAAATCTTACTGTCAACTAAATATACTGAGGTATTTATGAACACAGTAAAAATTAAGCCATTTTTTCAGCCATACATGACATGAAACAGTAAGATAAAAAGGCAATGAATGCTCTGCCACATATATATAATCTATTATACATGCACCTTCCATTTACAACGTCTCCATACCTAAACATTTCTCCATTAATAATTATGGACCTTTGAAAATCAGATCTATTCTAGAGTTGACAAACTTGAGCTATTTCCAAAGGTGATCTCACCATGTCTCTTCTCAGTAATCGATCATTGTGCCATCTATATTACTGGTATGAATATAATTTAAAGTTAACCTTCACACTTGTGTACATTCTGGCCAATGTTAACATACCTCTCAGGTGCTTTGAACAGAAGCACAGAAACAGGAGAAGCAAGTTCAACACACTCCAGTGTTTTCAGTGAGTTAGCACAGTGTTTCTCAACCCTGGTCCTCAAATGGGTGTATCAGATAGGGGAGACATCAAAAATGGATTGAGAAATGCTGCATTAGCACAACCAAATGCTTTTGTTGCTGTAGCGGCTCTGGAGTAGCACAAGAAGTATTATTTAAGAAATACATAAAACTATAGCTGAATAATGAATAAACAGAAATTGTAATTTTTACATATATTTAATGTTGTCCAAATAAATTAATCAAAATTCATCCAAATGTATCTTAATGCATCTAGATGAAAACAGGACATTAATGTTCTTGTGAACTTTTGAAAATAAAATGGATTCTTTTCTCTGATGTATTCTGACAACATATTGACGCTGCAGAAAATAACAGCTGCAAATATAAACTGCTGTATTACTCTGTGATACTTATTGATTCACAAAGTAATGTAATCTGAAATGTTGCTGTGTGGTGTTTGTAGATTGTCTGGCTGTATGGTGACAGAGGAAGGCTGTCGTTATGTGTCTTCAGCTCTGACTTCAAACCCCTCACACCTGAAAGAGCTGGATCTGAGCTACAATCATCCAGGAGATTCAGGAGTCAAGCTACTCTCTGAAAGACTGGAGGATCCAAACTGCTCACTGGATGCACTCAAGTATGTTGAGCAAGAGTCATCGTTACACTGTTGTGTGTGTGTGTGTGAGAGAGAGAGAGAGATAAATGGTTTGTCTTGTGCACCTTGTAAACCGAGGGGTTACGTAGGTAACCTAGTTCTGTGAATGAAGTCGACACACCACAGTATGGATCAGTCTCACTAAGGATAAGCTGTCAGGAGACAGTATATCAAATTAACCACGCCCCGCTTGCAATCACAGTCTATAAATACATCTGCGAAGTAGCTGGCGCTTTCTCTTTAGCCAACTAGTGACAAGTGCTCCTCGAGTGACTACGTCGTGTGGCGTGTTGATTTCATTCACAGAACTAGGTTAACTACGTAACCCCTCGTTCTATTTCATCTCAGTCAACACGCCACAGTATGGGTCAACTGTGTACCAGATAAGGTCAGGAGGGGAGAAAAACCCAAGCGGGGCAATAAACTCAAGGAAACCAATTCATGCTAAAAGAACATTAATTCATTTTCCTGTAATTTACAGTTAAATCAGTGGGTTCATCAGATCATATCTTTTCTGCTGTTTGCAGGACAGTTAATGAGACTGTCGTAGCAACATTCAGACGATAGAATTTGGTAAATGTCATAGATGATGACCAACCAGCTGCAACACACACTTCCTCCAGAGAGGCCCCTCTAAACTAATCCACTCCTCTTGTAGAGTGGGGAACCACTCCATTTGGAGGAGGCATCCCTGCGCTGTGATAGGCTAGCTCTATCACCCTACTCTTTTTGCCAGCCTCTGCTTGGACACTGCATGGCCTTGCACAGAGTCGCCCATAAGAGACAAACAGCTGATCGGTATGCCTTAACTCCTGTGTGTAAGAAATGTATCTTCTCAGTGCCCTGACTGGACAGATTAGATGCAGTCTGGCTGATTCCACTGAATTGTGAGGAGGTGGATGGAAAGGTTCTTGCACCAAGGGTCTGGAATGGGGCAGAACTTTTGGCAGAAATGAGGGGTTTGGAAGAAGAGAAATAGATGGGCCTTCTTCTCCTAATCTTAAATGTGCAGGGTGCACAGAGAAGGCATGAATTTCACTTACCCTCTTAACTGAAGAAACAGACAGAATAAATGCAGTCTTCAGTGTGGGAAATTCAATCCCTACTTCATGTAACAGTTCAAAAGGAGGTTCTGTCAGAGCCTTCAAGACAATACCCAGATCCCATGATGGAATTAGCCGAGCTCGAGATGGACACAGTCTGCGAGCCCCCTTCAGATAACGGCTGACAAGAGGTTGAAACTGTGTAACCTCCATAGCCTTCATGATGATCAGATATAGCAGTTACATACCCTCTCAAGGTTGATTCTGTTACTCCAGTCTCCAGCAGGAACAGGAGAAATGACAGGAAAGAATCCATTTGACATGAAAATGGGTCTATCTCCATGGACTGACACCATCTAGAAAACCTCCCCCATCTAGACGCATAAAGCCGCCATGTAGACGGGGCTTTGGCTGCCTGCAAAGTGGCTAGAACTGCTTCTCCGAGATGGGACATGGCCAGACATGTAACCTGTACCACCCTGGATTTGGGTGGGAGATCTGACCCTGGGCCTGAGACAGCATGTCCTGTCTGACAGGGAGACACCATGGTGACCCTCCCAGCAAAGCGATTCAGTCTAAAGTCCATTACTGTTAAGGCCAATCTGGTGCCACCAGCAGCAAAGTGCTTCAAAATTCTCACCTTGGCTAAGACTGCAGGCAGAAAGGAAAGGAAAGGAGGAAATGCATACAGGAGTACTGGGGGCCATTCATTTGCTAGAGCATCCACCCCTAGGGGCCCTCTGGGGCCAACCATCAAATACCACAGGGGACAGTGTGTGGTTTCCTGTGTGGGAAAAATATCTAATTTGGCTTTCCTGAAACAAAGCTAAATTGCCTGTACCACTGCTGGGTGAAGTCACCATTATCCTGGCTTGGGCTTCTGGGATGTTTTTCTCCTCTGTCAAAGTCTCTAAATAAACCAAGAGGAGACAGTTTGTGAATGCAAGTCTTGCCAATAAGGCAGAAGCATGATGCAGGCTTTCTGCAGGTGATTGTCAATAATTCTACTATGCATGTTAGGGTGTGTAGCATCTCTTCCAGTCCAGGCCATAGCACCAGTCAACATAGTAAATGTGATGTTGAAGCAGCCTGGGAAAGCAGTTTTGCACACTCAGAAGCTCTGGAAATCACTGCTTTATTTGAAGGGTCCAGTGCAATAGCCTCTGAGGCCTCAGAAGCACTATCCCCTTTTTATGACTCAGAGATATCATCTGGTTCTGAAGGCACATCATTTTCATCCCTTCCTAACACTCCAGACGCTGCCCCTGAAAGCTCTTCAGTGTGGCAGCATGGACATTTTGAAAATGACACCCCCAAGTCTTGAGGTTCTGCCACCCATTGCTGAGCCACTAACAAAGTGTTCAGGGTCTAATGCATACCTTGCATTTGCTTCTAAAGCTGACTAATGTCCCCTTATGAATGCTTGCATTTACTAGCTTGTTTACGCTTGACACCTTCCTCCTGAGGATCCCGTACACACCAAGAAGCTCCTCTCCTCCAGCAATCACATAAGATTCTCCTCCTCCATCATAAAAAAACAAGGAAACTTAAATTCGTTAGATAGCTTTCATCTCCAGAGACGAAGAGGCATCTTTGTCGGCATTACAATAAGACTCCCACGCTGTAATCACAAACAGCTCTCCTCTACTCGGTAGCTTTCACCTTTACAGGTAAAGAGGCCCCTCTTTAGCTGTTGGTTATGAAATGCCTATTATATATATATATATATAATATATATATATATATATATATATATATATATGTGTGTGTGTGTGTGTGTGTGTGTGTATATATATATATATATATATATATAATTTATATATATATATATATATATATATAAATAAATTAAAAATATAAATATACTCACCTTACGTTTTAAAAATGAAACACACACACAACCATGGTAGCGTTCACCCTAGCAGGCGAAGTGGCTCCATTAATCTCACAACACACTTGTTTACAGAAGGCACATGCCAACGCAGCAGTTTAAAACCTTGCGGGGAAAGAGACTCCAGTCAGCCCAGATACAACAAAAAAAGCTCATCCTTAGCAAGGCTGACCCATACTGTGGCATGCTGACAGATGAAATATATAATAACTGCTGACTTCCTTGATTAAAAGCCAGCTGAATCTCCAGTTAAATGACAGGGGCTTTCTGACATAATGGGACAAACAAGTTGTAATAATAAATAGTCCTGTACATATCGTCGCTGCCCGATGAAACTCACGTATGTCCAAAACGGTTACTTTTCAGGAAGTGAAAAAAACACCGTATTTCAAAAGCAGTTGAATGTAGCGTTGTCATACTTGGTACGGCATCTTTACATGTAACCATATTCTTGCCAGTGTAATGATATAATCCACATTTGACCAAAATTGAGTTTAAATGGACATACTTGCATATTTTACAGTAACGGTGGTCGATACGCATTCTTCCGATCATTAATTAGAATGGTCAAGTCGCGTTTCATATTGACAGATGAATACGCTCAGTTTATTAAATAGCCTACGTCTTAGTTTATTAAATACGAAGAACTAGATTAGAACTAAACTTCAGACAGCTTCAAAAACATAAAAACAAAAAAAAATATCACAAAAAAAAAAAATAAACAAAAACATTCACCGACAACTACTCCATCAAAACCATCCACCGATAAATAATAGTTGTGAATATATAATAAACTTGAGAACAGCTGTCAAAAACAAACGTTTGCTGATAGTTTACCTCACATTGTTATTCGGCTATCCAGTGCTGAGCTTCAATGAAACTTCACGAGACCGGCGAGATGCTTCCACAGGGCGGGAGATACGCAGCGTGATTGACAGCTTTGACACCAAATGGATATACGTGAAAATCAGATGACATAATTTCACAACTTTTCATTGGCCATTTAGATATGTGAAGCATACTGTATACGGAAATGAACCTGGACATTCAATCCGTCGAAAAATCTCAAAATCGGCAAAATGGACATACGTGGTTTTCATCGGACAGCGACGATATAGTAGGTGGACAACCAGAATGGGTAATACCGCCACGTGTACCGCCGCTGCAGGGCCACGGCATTAACTGCAAGTCAGTCACGTGTTAATATCATTTGCGAAATTACCGCCAGGTGGCGCAAAGGGACGGATTGCGAACTGAATGTAATTGTAAAATGTTGTTTGTTAATATTTTGTAACAATAACATTATAATGTAACATTGTAACATCCTTAAAAATCATTAGGAAATTTACAGTGAGTTAACCCTCTAAGCGCCAAAGTCGCAAAATTGCGACAAGACGTCATACTTAATAAAATAGACTGTAGTTCCTAATAAGGTGTAATATCTTATTTGTATTCCCTACCATTAGATGGCAGACATGTAGTACTTCGATTCTAGACCATCATTACGTCATGTTCCTATTCAAAGTGTTCGAGGAAATAGTAGAGCAAGTGAGCTCTCGTGTCATTGATGCGGAAGCAGTTCAGTTCATAGCGTGCGAGTAAATGGTGAGATTTATGAGAGAAAATCGTGAGGATGTATTGCAAATGTTATTCGCTGATTCTGACTCTGAAGGGGAATATTTGCCTTTTGGAAATTACGATCGGTCATCTAATGGTCGCGCTTCTCCCCGGTACATCTTTGCAGCGCAATGGTGCTGCCGTACAAGGCGAGAGTGTTCACGAAGCACAAACAAATGATCATCTCGACCCTTTTGCCCAACGGGGATGAGGGTGGCAGGGGTGAACGTGGTCATAGTGTCCATAGGAGAGCTGTTGCTGATCGCGAGCGCTCTAAAGGCCGCTGGCAGACAGTACAGGTGCGGTCAGTGAGTAGGTGCGCTCTGCGCTGTGCCATGCAATGAGAGGAACAATACTCTCAATAACTATAAACTGTGTCGCCTAGATACCTGATTGGTCAGATAGCTGGTCAACTGATAAAAAAAAATAGGCACATGCATTTTTACTATGGCACAGTAATATAGTAGTAATTTTGGAATGAGGATAAAAAGACAAAAAACAAAAACAAACATGATCATTTGGAATGAGAATAAAAAGACAAAAAACAAAAACAAACAAACAAAAAAAAAAAACTTGCAAATAATTTCAAACATCCATTCAATATCTATTATTTCCTGAATATTACTGATGAACTGATCAAAAAGTAGGCTACTGGTCACATGCGTTTTACTACTATATAGTGTAGTAATCTAGTAATAATTTAGTTCTTTTTGTTTCCTGTTTTATTGTTGGATTCCTCTTTTCTGATCATTTGGAATGAGGATAAAAAGACACACACACAAAACAAAACATGCAAATAAGTTCAAACATCAATTCAATATCTAATATTTACAGAATATTATGAAATTCGAGATGGCCGCCCCCCCGGTGACGTCACAATATGCAAATTAGATGCATATATTTACACCCCACATAAACTTTCAGTCATGCCCAACATTTTTCTAATTCACAGTAGATTTCTATCTTTAAGCCCTTTCAAGCCACAAGCTTTTGAAATCTTGATGTAAAAATACAGCATTTTTTCCAAAAAACCCTGGCGCCTAAAGGGTTAATTTCAAAACGTGGGATAGTCTTAGGTTACAGTCTACGCATCAAAAATTTTAAGAAAGACCTTTACACAAAGGCTCTTATGCATGCTATTGTTATCAAACATTACATAACATTACATAATAGGTCTATATATATATATATATATATATATATATATATATTATATATATATATATATATATATATATATACACTGATTAAAAGCTAAATGTTTTCATTTCACTTCATTCTTGTAAAAAAAAAAAAAAAAAAAAATCTTCAGGTTCCATATGCAGAGCGAAATGAGAACGGTCCAGCATTTACAAATAATTCTTATTAACTCTGTTATTATTCTTGATTTTTCAAACTGGTAACAGTTTGCATTTTCAAATTCTGCCTTAACTGTGTGACCAAAAATTGAGTATTATCTGTTTCAGCTGTTTGATCGCGCTGGTGCCTCACGCGCACATATTCATTGGAAACAGCAGGCGTTCACTGTGACATTCGGCGCGAGCAGCGGTCCACTGGTATATTTTTTGCTAATTATGATTTTATCCGTCGACAACACACAAAAACACGCGAAAAACAAATCCTATTTTACCTAATGAATAATAGTTAAGCTTCAAATGGGCAACATCACAAATATGGAAACGTTTGGATTTGTCCCGAATGAGAGAGCCCAACCTTACCTTATGTTTCGCTTTAAATTATTACAATTATTATTATTTTTTTTTTTATAGCTAAGCCTATATTATTATATACTGCAATTATATTTATCCATTAGAATTATATATTTTTAATTCTTGTTCTGTTCTGATAAATTTGTTAAATTTAAAGGATTTGTTGTAAAGTGAAGGGAACTAAAAATACCCTGTTGGTACATTAGCCTATAACATTATTAGGCCTGCCGTTATTATTTCTGATTGTAATAAAATGCAACTTATACATGACTTATATTTTTTTTCCTCTCACAAACTTAATTTATTTTTAGCTTGTTTTTAAAAAGACATGCAGCACACGAAAATAGGCGATTAATCGGTTAAAATGTGTTACTGTGGGTTAAAATAATTACAATATATACTTAGGAACAGAGTCTGGGCCTAATCTAGTCTATGTTGTTCACTATTTACAAGTTTTATGTATGGTTTCATCCAGGTTTTTTTTTTTTTTTTTTTTTTCATTGCATCTGAAAATGACTTTGTGCATGCGCATTCACTTCATGCATGCCTCCCGCGTTGCTCAGCTGTGGACGATTTCTAAATGTTTGACATAAAGGTTGCTGTCCCATTTTATACAGGAATTGTTCATTTAAAAAAAAAAATCTAATTATATTGTTAGTTTCATGCTAACATGCAATCAAGGTCTTCGGATACTATAAGATACAAGTTAATTTAGGCTAACATGCACTGTTACATTTTACCGTTTCAATTTATAAACTCCTTGGGATTTTAAAGTCAGTTTAATAGTATTGAAATTCAGGTTGAATCTAGTATAAAAAAGGTTTTAATTGCTTAAATTATTTCTATAAATTAATAATATGTTAGCATGACTTTTTCATCATATAATTTTTTACGAGCTTTATTCGTTTTCCGAAACCAAGTACCCAGTTTTTTTTCTTTTTTAAATCTATTATTCGCTCGCATATCTCCTATAACTGAGGAATTTTTGGGGGGTTTTTTTGAGCAAGGTGCCACTGTCAGGGGAGTCAAAAGATAATTACATCATCATTAGAGTTGCCAGTTCACTTCAGAAATGGAAAATAAGGGCTAATTGAGATTATTTCTTTTATACTTTATTTATAATGTTTATTCTTGTAGAAAATAAGGTACAGAATAAGGGACAATCCAAATATTTGTAAAAATAATATATTTTTAATAATAAAGGCCTATTATCTGCCCGCAGTTAAAAAGTTATCATATTTGTTTTGCTTTACCCATTTATGTACGCTACAATTATTCTAAAAAAATAAAATTTAAAATAAATAAAAAAAAAGTCATAAAAAAATGGCATCGGCATGAGTAAATTTTACCATTATAGAATTGGGGTAGTAATTTAGGAGGTGAAAATATTGTGAAATTACAAATGGCATGGAATTTTAAAGCATAACAACTGAAGGTCTATGAAACATTAGTCAATAAAAGAATTTTTTTGGCACTTAAAGTTTTCTACTAAAATATTACTTCAACCATATAGCCTGTGATAAAATGCATACTTTTCAATGAAAGAACACTTAGAGAGTGTAGGTTGCTTCTGGGGTTTGGATTTGTACTTCAATATAATGAGGTCCAAGTTTAAGAATAGCCTTCACTAGTTTTTTTTTTTTTTTTTTTTTTTTACTCTCTAGTTAACAGCATGAACTTACAATGAAATACGTCTTCCTTCAGGTAGGCTGAATGTTTTCCTGCATTGCTAAATGTTGGGCTCATGATCAATAAGTTGTATTCGCTTTAAACTGATTTTTTTAAATCAAACCGCGGACAGTGAAGCTGGGTCAGTCAGTCACGCTCGCTGTGAAGCGGGAGCAGCTGACGGAGGATTCCGCTTGGTCTTAAAGCCTTCCTCAAATGCCTACGTTCACAAATAACAATGATTTTCGTAAAAATAGTGATTTATTATCAATTGATAATTTGTTATTATTATGGTCTTGTGAAAATAATAATATGGGCTGTGAGAAAATAATGAATAAAAAGAATACAGCTGCTTTGAGTGCAGGCATGTTTCAACCCAGTAACATGACAACACACCGTTCCTCGCGGCCAAAAACAGACCGGCTGGAGGGGGTTGGGGTTTTTTGGGGGTAGTTCTGTATAGCTTGTCGGGGTCGAAAAAAAGGTGTGAATTTCTTGCTCTTTCATATGGACAGTGTCTTATGAGGGTTTTAAACTTGCAGAGCAGGTTTAGATAGGACAGATGCCTCGTTATTTTGGTTTTAGGACAACTTTCAAGAAAGGTTTTGATCCACTTAAAATGTTGACTACTAACGCAATATAATATATTAGTTATTATAACTTAATTTCAGAGGAAGTTGCCTTAACTCAAAAAAAAAAAAAAAATGATGCAAACTGTTGTGTTAATTTTATTTTGTTGCATCCATACAATATTTTTTAGAGTGTGAAATATAAATTCTCACAGAATGTAGCCTATTCATTACCAATATAATAAACCATCTCTTTATGTTTTTCTAAATCCCAAACAGAGCAGACATCAGTAAAGTATCCGTCTATGAACAAGTTTTATGGGCTATTTTATACTTGGGAAATACACTTGCGTTACAGACGTGACAAAAAAACAGTTTTGGGAGACATATTTTGTAGACTTTCTGTGATTTACAATGCACAAACCAGAAGCAACAATATCTGCAGAGAAGGGTTGGCCATTCTCAAAACATAAAATATCAAATTTTATTTCAATTTTCGTTTTTTTGTGTTTCAGAGGAAAACCAATGTTAAGGTATCTCTCCATTACGGACCGTTTTGAAAGCAGAACTTGTGCAAATGCATATAAAATGATTTAAAAACTTTAACATAAATGTCTAGAGGGTATTTAATAGGTCTGCCCCCATGTAAGATTTTTCTAGTTAGGCTAATAGTCGTTCATTTGTCACTCTTCAACTAATCGCAGGTTTATATTAAATTTATATCTATAATCCAGCCTTAATATATTCCGCGCTCAAGAACATGCATTAAGTTTGCCACAAGGCACAGGCAGAAGTAGCTTAATAATTGTGAAAAAGGAGACATTTTAGTTATTTATTAATAAACAAATGTTTTCTTGTCGGCTGCAAGATGAAATTCACAGTGCTGGCTCTCTCCACATGGACGTACCTTTAAAGAGAAATGCAACCTTCAAAGATTACATAATGCTTTCTTTCTGAATTGATTCATTTAAAAGTAGACATTTCAAGCTTTCTGTAGAGACACCCCAATTTTAAGTTATTTCATTATCAGGAAAAAATTCAAGTGATCGAGAGGGCGCCTCCCTGTCATGCATGCGCATTAATAATTTTCGCACAAACACTTGAATATGAATAATAATTCACATTTGCATATGCATTACAAAGTAAATAATTTTTACATGCAATTATCCAAAATAAAACCAAACAAGATTTGTAATGAAGATAAAATATGTAGACAAATAAGAATTAATGCTGCGCGTCACACTCAGCATCATGCGCGCCGCGTACTCTGATATTTTACACACCTGCATTTAAATGCGGCTCCAATTTATTTATTTATTTATTTACTCAAATTATATGAAAACAAAAGGTAAAGAAGGCTCCCTTTAAAATCACTGAAGTTGTCAATTAATGAAGCTCTTTTTTTTTTACATTGTGTGCATTTTGTTGATTATAATGAGAGAACTTGAGTTTAAACGTGGGGAGGTTTTATTAATCAGTCCATTCTTTAGAGCTTCAATGATTTAGCTAAATCGTGCAGGCTTAATTCATTCGTTTCTTGTTTTAATTAGGCCTAAACATGGGAGCGGAAATTATACAGTGCCTCACGTTTTGCTAAAATAAAGAAAATAATTTATAAAACACGCAACAATTTCTTAATCATTTCTTAATCAGTGTACAGACAGATATCTTTTTCCCAAGAAGTTATCTGTCAAAATAAAGGACAGTTAACGAAAAACAAATTAGTGCGTGACAAAAATGCATGCTGTTTTTTTGAAGGAATTTTAAAATATAAATTAAAATATAGGCCTAATATGTGAGAATGTATTGACATTTTGCATATTAATCCATGTAACCTAGCTCACTAAAATAGGCTACCTCTTTTAATCCTCTTTTTAAAATAATATAACACATAATTCACATTATATAAATAATACTGCACACTTATTAAATGTGTCAAATCTAAAATATGGTGTAATACTGAGCACAGGCTCATAGGCTTGACATTTATTCTGCTTGAATTCGTTCTAAAGAAATGCACATAACTTCAAGTAATAAACCTTTTATCTGTGAATATATAATATTTTTAACTACAGTGTTTTTCTTTAATTTGTTTTCCCTGACTGCAGCCTCAAATGTAACACATTGGTGAGGCAAAGGTGACGGCTATTTGCGAAAATGTGCTTTGATGTGCTTGTTTGATAACTTGTGGTTAAAGTGGCACTCAGCGGTCAAAAGCTGCAAATGCACTTTGTAGACGAGGCTGTGGCGGCAGAATGATCATTTTGGTTGGCCACCTACTGTAGCATGATAATTAAAAAAAAAAAAACAGATGCCTAAATACATCAAATTGACATCAGTTGTTTTAGGTACTTTCAAGCTCTAAGTAATAGAATAATTGTAAATAAAATAATAAAATGATTGTCTAAGTGTTGTAACCTCTTCTTGTAGTCATATTTTTGACAAATTCCTTTCTTATTCAGTAGGATGGTAATCGTGCCATATTTTCTATTTGTTACAACAGACTTAAAGACTTAAGTCAATTTCTCTTTTTTATTTTAACATCACATCAAAATTCATCAGGCAGCTTTAACCAAAAAATTAAAGGCTGGTGGATTTTGTAGGGTAAATTTGTACTCTGATTAACATTTGAATGTGTTGTCATGAATGTGTATAACTGTGCATGAGAGAATATTTAGTTGTTTTTATTTCTTTGTTTATATTTTACTCATAATAATGTTAAATGTGCAAAATGTGAAACTGTGTTTTTTATAGTGTGGATCATGGAGGAGAGTTTCGGCTTTCAGCAGGTCTACACAAATGTATGTCTACACACATACACCCCCACACACCCCTTTAGAGATTTGTTGTTGTATTAAAAATGTAATTCTTCTTGTGTTCAGATGCCCGTTTTCTCACACTGGATCCAAACACAGCAAACACTCGTCTCATTCTGTCTGAGAATAACAGAAAGGTGACACTTGTGGAAGAGTATCAGTCATATCCTGATCATCCAGACAGATTTGATGAGTGTCTTCAGGTTTTGTGTCGAGAGAGTCTGTCTGACCGCTGTTACTGGGAGGCTGAATGGAGTGGATGTGGAGTTATATCAGTGACATATAAAGGAATAAGCAGAAAAGGAAGTTATGACTGTCGGTTTGAATCTAGTGAGAAGTCCTGGAGTCTGGAGTGCTCTGATAACCGATTCGCTGTCTTTCACAATAATAAGAGAACTGATATCCATATCTCTTCAGGCTTCTCTAAGAGAGTAGGAGTGTATGTGGACGTATTGGCCAGCACTCTGTCTTTCTACAGCATCTCTGACCCACAGACACTCACACACTTACACACATTCACCTCCACATTCACAGAGTCTGTCTTTGCTGGGTTTGGGGTTTATGGTTCCTCAGTGTCTCTGTGTGAGATTAAAAACCTGTGAACAAAAATGAGATGTAGTGCTCACACCTGACTGAAATATATACTAGTATATCTTTGAGACACACACACACACACACAAACCTGCATATGTACCCACGTAAATTTGTAAACCTGATCATCTTTGGTGATTAATTTTCCAAGAACTATATTTCTTGAATATTTCAAGAAATCAGCTGTATGGTAATATGTTTGATGTAATGTTTGTTACATAATGCTCCTCATGTTATTTGCAAGTTTATTTTTATTTTTTTACAATCAATCACTTGAAGGTTTAAAATGGAGTTTTCAAATTTTTCAATTTAAAGTCATAATGCCTCTTTCTTACCAATGGAATATTTTTATATTTGCAAGATCACAGAAGTGCTAGTAGTGATTAGGGTCTATTGCAGGCCTGGCTGCCTTTATAGTGCAACTTGTCTGGCAAAATGCTTGTTTAAATAGTTTGTGCAGTAACCAATATGAAGTATTCAATTTATTGCATACTACAATTTATTAATAATGGGTACAAACTAGGATTGTCCCGATCAGGTTTTTCTTTGAATACTGAGTATCTGCCAATACCAAATCCCAGTCCAATACTTGTGTTGTCCTGCTGCTTAGTGCACAAATCAATTACATTAAATACATGTTATATCTTCTTCTTATTGAATTTTTTTTCTCATTTTCACTCTTAGCTGCTATATCTTCCAGCTACGTCATAATCAGCACCATAATTATCTTTATAATCTACATTCAAAGAGTTTACCCAGTGATCATTAACTCCATGTGATTATCAATATCAAGAAGTTTGCACAGATCATGTCTGTCTTGGTGAGACACAATAAGTTGTATATTCACAATGGCCTTTATATGTTAATTTTCATTTCTGTTTTATTCTTATCATGTGGTCACCACATTCATTTTGTGGATGAATATTTGACACATCTGTTGTATTAACTCTTTCCCCGCCAGCATTTTTTTTTTAAAAGTTGCCTGCCACTGACAGCATTTTTGATGATTTTCAACTAAATTTGATGGCCCTCAGAATATTTTCTGCTATGAATATATTAACATATTTTATATAAAAAAACAGAACTGAGCCTCTGCTTTAAACAAAAAAACTATTTTATTCTATCGTCATGTGTTTATGTTTGATCACCACTTGAATGCAGATAGGTGTAGCGTATCAGGCCTGAACCAGACAAATTAAACCAAGATAACCAACCAACTCTTTCACAGAGCAGCTTTCAACATTAACACCATTAGAACAATTATTGAAAATTTCAATTCGGAGAAGAGATTGTCAAATTTGGGGCAATTAATCCAGATTGATGGTCAAAGAGATGCACAGCCTTAACATCACATGTAAACCCATGATAGTAATCATCACAAGCTCTTTGGATTGACTTCCCCCACCTTGAAGGAAACTAGACTGAAATTCCTAAGGAGACCTGTTAACCTCTCTGGTCTTCACAGGACATATCCTTACTCCACAGAATGGCACAGAGAATGCCTTCCAATGCATATATGCACCAAAAATGAACTCAAAAAAGACTTCTAAATGGATATCAGTCCATTGCTTAACTCCATATCATACATGTAACCCACACATTTGATTATAATGTTTCTAATCACTTATTGTGTATGTCTTTTTAAATAACTCTTGAATAGCTTAAGGGATCATATTCATGTTTAGTATGTGTGTGCTTCGAATCTTCTTGCTTGAAACGTTTCTGACCATCAGTTATTTGTCAAATGTATCATATTCTTGTTATAGGAATCATGTCCAAATTATACCCTGCGAGAGCGGGAAAATTCGGACCATGTGCTTGATAAGATAAACATATGATTTTTGAATGGGTGGGACAAACATCGCAACACCCCGAGTAAAGACAATATATAATTGGTCAAGACAACATTTGAGGTGTGGCCGAAAGGCCAGTTCAAATACTCAGGACACCATCAAATTTTGCTTTTTAGCTTTTAGATTGGGTTTAGCTTTTGCTATCAGTCATGCCTGCTTTTAGCTTTTGCTTGTAGTTTAAGCTTTTAGTCATGCTTTTTGTCATCACTTTTAGCATTCTTTGAGCGTGGTTCCAGCATGCTTCGGCCTGCACGCCTGCTGCTACTTAGCCACGATGAGAAGAAACACCACCTAGTCTCGTCAAACTTTACTTCTATTTTTTTACTTTAGTTTCTTTTTCTTTTTCCGTTTGAGAGTTTCGTGTTCTAAGTTAAGTTTTGTAACGCCGTGTCTCCGAGTCTGACCTCGAGTGCCCGTCTGAAACTTCAACCAGCCCACAACTCCGCATCTTCAGCCAACGCCCAACCACGGGCTGCCCAAGACGTCACTTCAACGACTACTGAACTTCCAGCCGATCAGCAACCTCGGGAAACCTCCTTTTCAGCGACAACAAAGGGAACCCCATTACACAGGCATCACAAGTAACTTTACCTCCAGACTCTGATCTGTACTGGTGTTATCTAATATAATTTTAACCTCATTGAGGAACTCAATGCGAGGGTTAATTAAATGATTGATGGTTGTTCATGTCTATGCAATTTCACATATTGCTGTAAACTTGGGATTCCACATTTTCATTCTTTTAAAACTCATGCTTTCCTAACTTTCTATCCTCCTGCAACTTGTGTGAATGTGAGTACGTGTGCTTATGTGTTAGATTAGTTTATATGTCTTAGATTTATCTAATAAAGCCTTATTCATATTGAAAAGAGAAGTATCTTGTGTTTTGTGCTTACAATTAAATGTCTTAAACTGCCGATCTTGTTACTGTGCTAATTAATAGTTGTTTTCACTATACTTTGGATATTAATATCCAGCGCAGATTGATGTTAAACGGCTCGTTCAGTGAATCGCTGGCCGTTTCAGTGATCAGCCGTGAAACAGTGATTCTGTTCAAATTCCCTTTAAAATCTTAAATGATTCCCTTTGAGCTAAATTGACCTGTTTCCCTTACATAGGCTTCATCAGAAAAGCAAAATTTTGGACAAAAAAACCCTGAGAAAAATGCATTTTTATCAAAGGAGTGCATTTTCAAGCAAAATGCATTCAGATGTCATATTCTTTCACCTGTAAATAATTATATGAACAATAATTGAAATTGTATTCAATAAATCAACGAATGAATCAGCACCTCCAAGTATGAGGCCATGGTTCTCAGCCGGAAAAGGGTGCCTTGTCCCCTTCAGGTTGGTGGAGAGCTCCTGCCTCAAGTGGAGGAGTTCAAGTATCTTGGGGTCTTGTTCACGAGTGAGGGAAGGATGGAGCGGGAGATTGACAGGCGGATAGGTGCAGCTTCTGCAGTCAGTGTACCTTACTGTCTTGGTAAAGAAGGAGCTGAGCTGCAAGGCTAAGCTCTTGATTTACCGGTCGATCTACGTTCCTACTCTCATCTATGGTCATGAGCTGTGGGTCATGACCGAAAGGACAAGATCTTGGATACAGGCAGCCAAAATGAGCTTTCTCCGTAGGGTGGTTGGGCGCTCCCTTAGAGATAGGGTGAGGAGCTCGGCCATGGAAGAGCTCATAGTAGAGCCGCTGCTCCTCCACATCGAGAGGAGCCAGCTGAGGTGGCTCGGGCATCTGTTCAGGATGCCTCCTGGACGCCTTCCTGGGGAGGTGTTCCGTGCATGTCCCACCGGGAGGAGGCCCCGGGGAAGACCAAAGACACGCTGGAGGGACTATGTCTCTCGGCTGGCCTGGGAACGCCTCAGTATCCCCCCAGAAGAGCTGGAGGAAGTGTCTAGGGAGAGGGAAGTCTGGGCGTCTCTGCTTAGACTTCTGCCCCTGCGACCTGGCCCCAGATAAGCGGAAGAAGATGGATGGATGGATGGCATTCAATAACCAGAACTAAAAGACACTCACACACAAATAGGCTACATACATACATATTTACATATACATATGCCTACATACATACATATACATACATATATATATATATATATATATATATATATATATATATATATATATATATATATATATATATATAGATCATATAGACAAATAGATCACACACACAAATACATATTCATATTCAGATCGATGAGTCTATCCATAGAGATGTTTCTGTGTCTGTAAAGGCATCTCCCTCACTGACTACATCGTCCCGATTAGATTGAAAATGGTCAAGACATGATCTACATATATGATGATCTACATTTTCTGTGGTCCTTTTTTTAATGCCGATCGTCTTGTATTCGCACCCGGAAGACCTGGAGACTCGTAACTCATTCAGGACATGCGCTAGGGCTTTCCTTACCATAATACACCTAGAACACGGATTGCCGTAAAAACTCATCTTTGATGGGGAAGTGTTGTCTATTAATTGACGAGATACAGGTCCATGGCAACCTTTCTGTTTTCCAGGAGGAAGGCAAAGCAATGTTATAAAAGGAATTTTTTTGTGCAATAAGATGTTCTTCCAGTGCGTTCAGTTAATTGAATTATTCATATAGTTTCACATAGGGCTCAAAAGGAAAACATAAATTTAGTCATTCTAAATGTTGGATATATTAAAGCTTATATATATATATATATATATATATATATATATATATATATATATATATATATATATATATATATATATACTTTGAACAAAATTATAAACACAACACTTGTTTTTGCCCCCATTTTTTCATGAGCTGAACTCAAAGATCTAAGACTTTTTCTATGTACACAAAAGGCCTATTTTTCTCAAATATTCTTCACAAATCTAAATTTGTGTTAATGAGCATTTCTCCTTTGCCGAGATAATCCATCCACCTCACAGATGTGGCATATCAAGATGCTGATTAGACAGCATGATTATTGCACAGGTGTGCCTCAGGCTGGCCACAATAAAAGGCCATTCTAAAATGTGCAGTTTTATCACACAGCACAATGCCACAGATGTCGCAGGTTTTGAGGGAGCATGCAGTTGGCTTGCTGACTGCAAGAATGTCCACCAGAGCTGTTGCTCATGAATTGAATGTTCATTTCTCTACCATAAGCCGTCTCCAAATACGTTTCAGAAAATTTAGCAGTATATCCAACTGGCCTCACAACCGCAGACCACGTGTAACCACACCAGCCCAGGACCTCCACATCCAGCATCTTCACCTCCAAGATCATCTGAGACCAGCCACCCGGACAGCTGCTGCAACAATCGGTTTGCATAACCAAAGACTTTCTGCACAAACTTCAGAAACCATCTCAGGGAAGCTCATCTGCATGCTTGTCATCCTCATCGGGGTCTCGACCTGACTGTAGTTCGTCATTGTAACCAATTGATGACGTCTGGCACTTTGGAGAGGTGTTCTCTTCATGGATGAATCCCGGTTTTCACTGTACAGGGCAGATGGCAGACAGCGTGTATGGCGTTGTGTGGGTGAACGGTTTGCTGATGTCAATGTTGTGGATCGAGTGGCCTCGCTGGAGGGGTCAGGCTGCATAATCATTTCTAAAACTTAGGTACAAGTCTAGCCCTTTCTCATGTTGCTTGTTGCTCTTCTCACCATCAAATGACCAGCAGGATGGCATTCAAGTGTTTAAATCCACTTGTTTTTGTTTGGTCTGTACTTCTCACCATCAAAAGGCAGCAGGTGCATAAATACACTTATTTTGTTATTGTTAACTCAATGTAATTCTGAGAGCTGAGGTGCATATTTTGATTTTTTCAGATACATCAAGGTAAGTGCGCAAAGGTCTCTCTCACACTCTCTCTCTCTCTCTCACACACACACACACACACAATTTAATTTGCTGTTATACTCCATATAACTCCATATACAAGCCAGAAACTCAGCTTTTTTTTTGCACAAGCCTATCTAAAGGGTTAATGGTCCCACCTAGTGATCAACTGTAAAAATTACAAATTTTACCTCTTCCCAACAGGGAAAACCACCAGCAATCAAGAATGCATGATTATATGGTGTCATGGCTTAAATTATTTGTATATGTACACAAGTCATTTATAACACTTTTTTGCATCCCCTATTCTAAAGTGAAAACTATTCATCACTTGTAAATGTGACATATCATTTGCAGATCTTCCTGTTATATGATCCCATCTTATTACATCACTTTATCCAAGCTTGAACTTGAATTTTTTTAAGAAAAATTTATAAATAAATTAACACTCTGCCCCCATTTAATTAGCACTTTATTGTTTATTTTTTATTTTGTTTACCATGGGACAGCTGCTCACCATAACATGAAAATGCACCATAAACGTAGTCCATTATTTTGTGCATTTTATTCCAAGTCTTCAGAAATCGTACCACCGTGTGAGAAAAAGATTTGTTTGCTGTAATATAATCATTATACATTAATAACAGTAGATAGCTGCCGTCTCATCCATTAAAACTTTCAAAATTGGCACTTCAACACAGCGACACCAGTTTGCGGCAGTGACGTCAAACCTCGCTCCTTATTGGCTGTGACTTGTAATTTCCGATCACCGTAGATTGTTTGCAATGTGCCAAATTGTTTTGAGTGAGATGCAGTGCGATGCTTTGGAGAATGGAAATGCAGATCAGGAGAATGTTTTCAGCGATTAAACACTAATTTCATTCTGTAACTCACACAATATTGTTTTGCTGTCAGAACACTGGAAATACAGAACAACCATCAAATTATCTGTTCTTTATACTGCTTTTTTGTAATTTTTTAAATAAATTGTGACTAACGTACATTTATCTGCCTGTTACACTTTGTATATTGTCAAAATGGTTATGTTTAAGATTATAGGGTGGAGTAGGGAGCTTAAAATTATACTTTTTATACAATAGTATATTAACTAAGATAACAGTCACTGTCAATATATCTATATTGTGTTTTTATTTTTGTAAAGTGGCTAAAAAGTTGTATAAGGAGTGAGTTAGTGGCTCGAAGATATCTATATAATAGTAAAATATATTTGCATAAAACATACTTATAATTTAAATATCATATAAGGGATTTGTATAGATTTGTATATCCTGTAACTGAAAGGTATACCAGAACCTTTGCATATGGCAAATACATGGTAAATTTACAAACTGCAGTTTGTACATAATTTATAAAGATCTGTAAATGATATGTACCATATTTACAAGTGATAAATAGTTTACACTTTAGATAAGGGGATGCAGAAAGTGTTATAAATGACTTGTGTACATATACATATAATTTTTAACAGGTAAGAAAGGTCTACAAATGATTTGTAATACATTTACAAGTGATGAATAGTTTTCACTAGATTAGAAGATGCAGAAAGCTTTGTAAATTATTTATCCATGCGTTTACACATCATCTATAACAGGTGTTGAACACTTTGTAGTGTGTACTGCAGTATAAATGCTGACTGGTGAGAGTATAGACAGCTGTCTTCTCTGACACACATGGAGTCTTTAACTCTGTGCACCTGATGTGAGCTTCAGTGGAAGGTAAAAGCGGTTGAGAGATTCACTTTATCACTAGATCCCACACACTCCACAAGTCTGTGCTGATGAGTGAAAGGATTTAACACAACCCACTGGAATCACCTGAATAGGGAGTTTATAAATGTTTATCCACTTCAAAAAAAATGAATTACTCTTCTTAAAAATAGTGCTTTAGCATACCTGCATATCTGTGCTTTTGAACACAGACCAGCTTACAACTCCGTCAATAAATCATATACTGATCATTTACTAATGGTTTATTCATCATTTGTTCATGATTAACAATTGTTTATTGAAATAATTATACAAAACAATTTTGACAAATACATCATAGATTTATAATTGATAATGTATCAATTAATAACTTATAAACCATCTACTAATGATCCGTTTGATTTATTTCATGATTTAAACTTTAAGACAACACATTTGTAAATCGTTAGCATACCACTCATTAATCATTCATGAACATATAGTCATGTTTTGTAAATGATTCGTTCATCATTAACTAATAACTTATAAGTGACCTATAACTGAACATTATTATAAAGTGTTATGCAAAAGTGCTTCTCACTATATGAATCATTGCAAAGCAGCTTCACAGAAAATGTAAGTTTCTACATTATATTTAGGCGTAGTTGATCAGTGGTGACTATGTTAAGGTGATGTCCATATGGCAGAAATGTACAGTAAAAATTATGCAGTTAGTTAATGACGTATTCAAATTAGATGGTGAACACTGTTAACAGCAATAATTATGTTGCAATCAAACTTACAGAAAAATTTGGTAGTTTTGTATGTTGGTTCAGGGTTGCCATCATCTCTTCTCAGGTGTTTGGTCATCTCAGATCTTTAAAGGTTGGATCCAGACTAAAGCTTGAGTAATTCCTAGTTACCTCGGGATGCCCATCCTAAGACTGGCATGTCTTAAGTTCGGAGCACGAAATCACTATTCTTTCAGTGCGAAAACTTCATCTCATGTTCATAAAATAAAGTGCTATAGTATTTAACTTTTCCTCTCCATCAGTGAATGATGATTCTGAAAGAAAACGCGCCCAGGTTTTTTCTTTGTACATTTGGTTCAATAACATTGTTCAAACACATTTATCATTCAATGGAACTGTGCGTATGCTTTAGACACTGACATTTTTGCTTCATCCATGCAATAAATATGCAGCTTTTGACTGCTCAGGTAACATCATCAGTAAGATGCCAAAAACCATTGAAAAACTACAGAAAAGTAAAACTACTTCACTTTAGCATTACTGGCCACAAGTACTAAGGAGAGATATATTTTGAAAGCATTGAATCACTATTGAAATCGCGATTTATTCGATTCTTAGCGTTTTAAATCGATTACTGTCCGAAATCGGTGATTCACGGTTCAAAAATCATGTTTCAAGATCGATGCATATGCATCATGTAATTGGCATGATACAATTTTACCTGACAAATAAGAAATTGTTATATTTGATTTATTCTGATCTCTTTTGAAATAATTTTTCAAGTAAATTATTGTTTAGTCTAAAATTTCCGCAAATCTGCATCTAGGGCAGATCATATTTAAGTACCAATAAGTGGGACGGGGGGCTCTCCATTAGGGATCTTCTGACTTCTGTATGTCACACTGACTTAACAAGTTACAGTTTTCATGACCATAGAAAAAAAAAATACACTTTTTGTTATTTGCTAGTAGGGTGCAGCACTTAAATGTATTATAATCACCCTGTATCCCCTGAATAAGTTACAGAACTGGCAAGTATATGTCCGTGGGTTCACTAAACGGCCGAGTAAATTTCTGAGTGATGTTAGGTTCTTAATGAACGAATAATTGAAAGTATGGGATTTATAGAATACTCAAATATCTAAACTGATATAAAATTGATATCTGTGATTAATTAGAAATTTTGGCTAAATTTAATGATCACTTGAAATTGGAGTCAGATTGAACATGGAGCTAGACTAAAATTGAAATTACGTCCTGAAAAATTCAAAAGCGCAAGTAAAAGACTGAATACACATTAAACCTTCGACCAGTCCGCTGGATTCCACTGTTTTGGGCTGGCGGGTGGATTCTTACACAACCCCTCAGAGGACCTCAGATGACGATAGCAACAATACTACAGCAAGAATCAAAGTTACACCTTCTTTCTTTGTGTACACATTTGGGCGGTGTTATGCAAATCTTCCCACACAGTGACGTAGACATGTTGGGGCGTGTTTGTACGAGCAGTTTTAGGAAGGCGTGGATGAGCCTTAACTTTTATAAAGATTATATCTTTGGGTTTGAGTTTTAATCTTTGTGACTTTACAGATCTTCTATATGCACAAACAGCTTTTAACACTCCAAAGACAAAGGAAAACATGAAATTGCATCATATCACATCCTACCTGTACAATGAAGGAACAACAATGGAGAATAAGTTTATAGTACCTTATAATACCTTGAGGGTATTCATGTCTGACCCAGAGTATTCATACCACAATCCTGGACTACCACCAGTATGGATACCATAATGCTTGGAGAAACATTTAATTTGCAATGTTTTTGTCGCCAGTGGTGCAAAAATGGGGTATGCAGTATATGCAGGGCATGGGGTGCCATTTTACTGAAATCATTCCCTGTAAATCTTCTTTAATAAAACGGTTTTAAATAATCAAAATCTTAGTTGTCAAAAATAATGTAATGAAACATTTTTATTTAACTGTTTTTAGCATGAGTTCAATGATTTATGATTTAATGAGTTCAAACATTTATTTATTATAAAATGAGTACAGACTGCTCAGCCTTCGACACAAATTGATAAAAATTTATTATTCATATATATTCAAATTACCTAACTAAAAAGTGAGCAATATTACATGTGTTTCAAAAAAAAAAAAAAGAATTAAAAAAAAAATGCGTTCTCCTGTCTCACCATCAGGATTTAAATGGGAACACACTCTTCTTATATTTTTTGCATTTTACTTTTTTCCTCTATGGTATTGAAAATAGGGGAGTTCAAACCTTTGCTACATTTTTCACTCCTGATGAGTTTGTATCCTTCAGTGCACAAGCTAGTTAATGGGCTTTTGGTCATTGACTTGCAGAAAGTTTTCTGCGGGAGTGAGTTTATCTGGCAAAAGTGGATGGCGACGACCAGCTAGCGGCCTCACAGATCTCACTGATAGATATGCCGCTGGACCACGCCCATGAGGAGGCCATTCCCCTTGTGGAGTGGGTTCTCACACCAATAGGGCATTCCAGTCCTTCTGATGCATAAGCCAGAGCTATTGCATCAACAATCCAGCGAGACAGTCTTTGCTTGGTAACTGGCAGACCCTTTTGGCGGCCTCTAAAGCAAACAAACAGTTGTTCAGACTGCCTAAACAGTTTAGAACATTCCACATAGACTGAGACTGTTCGGTCCCTGCTCCCTGTCTGCAGCGAGGAGCGTCAATAGGGATATTATTTGTGCTCTAAAGGGAGTAGAGTGCACTTTAGGAACATAGCCATGTCTCGGTTTCAAAATTAACTTGTAGTCATTGAGCCCAAACTCAAGACACGAGGCGCTGACTGACAGGACTTGTAAGTCACCCACACACTTAACCAACACCAAAGCAAGGAGAATAAGGGCCGCATGTCAGCCAAACTGAGCGGCTCATATGGGGGCCTTTTTAGGGCCCCTAAGACCATGGATAAGTCCCAACATGGCACAGTCTGAGGGCGAAGAGGATTCAGTCTCCTCGCGTCCTTCAGAAATTTAACAACCAAGTCGTTTCTGCCTATTGAATGTCCGGCCTTGAGAGAATGATTCGCCGTGATGGCCGCCACATATACTTTGAGTGTGGATGAGGCGTGCCCCTTATCCAGCAGCTTTTGCAGAAAAGTCACGCAGGACACGTCACATGAAAATGGGTCCACTTGCTGTGCAGAGCACCATTTGAGGAATACTGACCATTTCTGGCCATAGAGCCATCTTGTAGACAGAGTCCTTGCCTCAAGAATGGTGTTGCTTACTCTCGCTGGGAGCCTATCAGACTCCCTTTGAGGCACCAGACAAGAAGGCTCCACAGCTCTGGGCGGGGATGACAAATCATGCCTTTCGTCTGCAGGAGAAGGTCCCTCCTCAACGGGATGGGCCACGGGGCCATCGTCACAAGCTGCATCAGCTCTGGAAACCAAGGCTGATTCTTCCAGAGCAAAGCTACTAAGAGGAGGGAGCATTTGGTTTCCCCGACTCACCTTATGATCTGGGGAATCAGGGCGATAGGAGGAAACACAGTCGTGGGCCAGGGCATCTCTTCATATCAAGAAAAATGTTGGGCAATGAGAGTGGTCTTCCGAGGCGAAGAGGTCGACCTCTGCCTTCCCAAAGACCGCCCAAATTCGCTGTACCGTCTGAGTGCCCAGTCGCCCGGGGCTACCTTGCCTTTGGACAGCATGTCCGCTCCCAGGTTCATCTTGCCCAGCACATGAACCGCCCTTTGTGAGAGGAGCTCTTTCTGTGCCCTGAGAAGGAGGCAGCAAACCAATCTGTATAAGGCGTGAGACCTGAGACCACCTTGGTGATTGATATAAGTCACCACTGCCGTGCTGTCCAAACGGACCAGGACATGGTGGCCTTTGATGGCTGGACAGAAGGAATTCAGGGCTAAGGAGACCGCCAACATTCCCAGGCAGTTGAAATGTAGGCATCGCTGCTGAGCTGTCCAGGAGCCGAATTCCGGATTGCCCTCCAACAGCGCACCCCAGCCAGAGTTGGACGCGTCTGTTGTGATCACTTTACTTCTGGAGGCCAAGCATCCTCTGAAAAACCGCAGGGGGCGTGTCGTCCCCAGTTTGAGGGAAGCCGTCAATCGGTGAATTGTCAGGGATTGATCCGGCGAGATCCATGCCCGCATTAGGGCGGAGTCTAGAACCGTTCCCAGAAAGACAGTTCGTCGTCTGGGCAACAACTGGCTCTTGCGTGGGTTGATGACCAACCCGAGGTGCTCTAAGTGACTGAGCAGCAGCTCTTTGTGAGCGTTCAGTTCCCGTTCTGATCTGGTTAGAACAAGCCAATCGTTGAGGTAGTTCAATACACGGATTCCCATCTGCCTGAGAGGAGACAGAGCCAAGTCTATGCACTTCATAAAAGTGCGTGGGGCCAGGGACAGTCCAAACGGAAGGACAGCATACTGAAAGGCCACTCCCTCAAATGCGAATCTCAAGAATGGTCTGTGACAGCAGGCTATGTGGATGTGAAAGTAAGCGTCATTCAAATCCACAATCAAAAACCAATCCTCGGGGCAAAAATGCATGATTGTCATCATCTTGAATGACCAGCGTATAAGCGAGCTGTTCAGATGTCTGAGATCTAGAATGGGTCTGAGCCTGCCGTCTCTCTTTGGGACAGGGAAATAGCGGCTGAAAAAGCCTGACTCGCTGTTCGCTTGGGGCACTATTTCCACAGCGCCTTTTGCAAGCAGTGCTTGCACCTCCTGCTAGAGAACAATAGCTTTGTTGTCCGGGACAGAAGTTTGAACAACACCTCTGAAGCGGGGCAGTCTGCGAGCGAGTAGACTCGTCGAATTGTTTCCAAAACCCATCTTGACCCATACTGCCCAGGCCGTATAATGGGAGGCGAGAGGTTTTATTTTCTTGAACGAGAGCTCGCCTTGAAAAAGCGAGGAGTCTACGTTCGTATAAGTGATTGAGAGAGGATGAGGAATTTTGCTCTTTAAAGTATGTGGGTCCGCTATCACAGTGGTAAAATATTCGGGTATGCGCTGCACTTGCAGAACATGACCCGCTAGAAACAAAACTCCATATCTCAGAGGTGTTCGAAGAGGTGAGGAGTGAAGGCAAGCAGTTTTGGGGGGCGTTCCAGCCAAGGCGAGAACCGGGCCCATCCTTTTCCTCTCTAGCACCTCAGGACGGCTTCGGCAGCTTGGGGTCCAGCACAACTTGTGGGCGGGGATCTTGACGCTTTGGGAAAGGCCCGGGGTGCTGTTTCTCGAAGGCCATTTTCTTTGCGTCCCTGATCTCTGTTAGCTTTAGCCAGAGGTGGCGCTTCAGCACCACCAGGCTGGCCATGGTCTTGCCGATTGCTTGCGCTATGGCCTTTGTAGCGCAGAGCAAGATCTGTTGCTGTGCACAGCTCCTAAAAGGCCTCCTGGTGCTTTTGACCAAACTCGTCCATGCTACGGAGAAGTTCAAAACACAAGAATCACCACCATTTTAAGCACCGATAAGCCCTCTCTTCCAGCTGCTGCATAAGCCTTGGCATCTTGGCGATGGCCGAGGTGGTCCTGCAGGGCTTAGATGGATGTGCTGCATGGCCCTTTAAGCCGAGGGCAGATGGTGGGCACAGATGTGTGGTGATCGGTTCCTCCAGGGGTGGAAGTTTGGTATACCTCTTTTCATCAGCGCCGTCAACGGTAGTAAGAGCTGCTGCAGTAGAGGGGTTTACTTGTGCCAAGTAGGGGAGTAGCTCGTCGTGGATGGCTGGCAAGAATGAGGCTGGGCGCTGGCAGGAGGATTGCTGGCGGGTCTCTGGCAGGAACCATTGGTTTAGTAAGCCATGGGCAGACTTGTCCGGAGCTGACCGCTCGAGGCCCAGATCCTCCACAGTCTTTGCGAGGACACGGCTTAGCTCGGCGTCTGGCTTTGGCCTCGACACCTGAGGGGGAGGGGCTGCTTCAGGCTCCTCGCCGAAATCACCCCATTCCTCCATTTCTGACGCCACCAAGGAATCAGAGTCATTGACCGCGACAATCCTCCTTAGGGGAGGAGAAAGACAGGAGGGCCTGGTGGGTGGGGATCACCCTGATGGGACAAGGTGACCCGTGAGCCTAGACGAGAAAGGCTCATGAAGAGATGATCCTCATCGATGAAGGAGAATAATCTGATGAAAGGCGCTACAGGCCGACTTATATAGCGGTTGGCCCCGCCCCTTTTGGCGGGCTGAAGCGCCATTGGTTTGTGCGGCTACACAAACGTGAACAAATCAGGCTTCAGCAGAATGGAAAAAAGAGAGTTTTCCCATACATAATGAAAGTGAACTAGGGAAAGGGAACTAACACTTAAAGGGCCTAAGTGAGTCAAAGTGAGTTTTCTGGTAAGTGAAAGTGTTGGGTAATGTGATGAAGCATAATAAGTGACATAGTAGTTACAGAAAAGATTGCTTTATTTCTTCCACTGAATAGATGTCTCTCAATATGCATTAAAAGAGTAATGTTGGTAAAGGAACATTTCTTTGGAAAAATGTCAATGTACAAAAAGAGGTATTTATGAAAAGCATCATTTCAAATGATCATTTTATTATGTTTTTTAGAGCATATACATTTAAATTGGCATGAAAATGATTTATTTCAGTCCACCCAAGATTATAAAAAGGACAAAATATTGCTGGTAAAGTAAAATAATGTGACTGCTTCGCTTGAATCCAGTTGTACTGATAATTTTAAGCAACTGGTTTACTATAACCATGGAGCTCACATAGCAGCCATAAATTCACCATTGTCATGACAATCATGACAGTAAAAAAAAAAAAAAAAAAAAAAAAAAAAAAAAGTCAGGCTAAAATAAGAGTGAAACTGAAATTTATTCAAGCAAAAGTAAACTTTCTGCAATAAAAAGTCTTGCTGCTCAACATTCAAATACTTGGCTAGTGCTTGCAGTAGCAGCTGCAGTGCACTTCAGAAACCCTCCACCAGCATGTCTGGGGATGTATTGGCAGTAGAAAGTCTTTTTACTTCATCTGCCGCAGCAGAAGTGCAGCAGATCTATTCCGCCAAGACCAAACACATTAACTTTGTTCTGTACATTATCATGCTAAACTTTCAGAAATATTATTATAGAAGCTATGCTTACATGGTATGTGTTTTGATGGGAAAAGTGTAACATAGTAGTAGAGTGTGCTGCCTATTATAAATAAGAGCATATGACAGGCGTGGCAGCTAGTGGTCAAAGGAGTACACATGTAATAACCTAGAACACTGTCTAACACTTGATGGCTGCTCTGTTAATTCTTTGTCATCAGTTAGGAATCTAGGTGTGCTACTTGATAGTAATCTTTCCTTTTTACAAATGCTAGAAATGTGTTTTTTTTAAACCACATTTTTCCATCTTAAACCATCTCTAAATTATGACAAATGCTCTGTGTCGAAAGCAGAGATGTTAATTAATGTGTTCATGACCTCAAGCTCTGTGCGCTGGAGCAAATCAGCTCAAAGGGGAAATATGAATAATCAATCATAACTAGTTATGAGTAATTATAAATATTTAGATCCGCTGTAAGTATTTACTTGACCTCTCAGTGTCAACTGTCTGTCAATTCTAAGAACGTTAATTTTCTGGTTAAGGAAAATAACTTTCTTACTGTACAATACTACTCAGAGCATGTAGCAAAAATCTGCATGATTAGGGACTTCAGGTGTGAGCAAACAATGAACAACCTTAAATGTGATACAAATAAGACTTTATTAACTACATAAACACTTAAACTAGTCTAACATACACACACATACAGTTGGCATAGGAAAAAGGGTTCAAGCTTAAGCAGTAAAGAGAAGAGAAATAAAGACATGAAACTATGGTACAATATGATATTCAGCAGATCTACAGCCTGAAGGAAACATCAGTTTCTTAGTTCAAACATGACAGGTGCATATGATACTTAATGTATCAATAAGACTAAGTTTGATACTTGCATGTCTCTGCTGTTTAAAAAAAAGAGTCCTGATGCACTTTGGGGCTCCAGTTGGTCTCTGCTGAAGTGAGTTTATGAGACCGGTTCGAATCAGAGGATCTTGATGAATGAATAGTCCAGGCCGAAGCCTGGCACAAGCTTAGGGTGGTTTTTAAGGCTCTTAGCTCAGTGTCTTCTCCTGGAATTCCTGAATCTAAAAGAAAACACCCTTATCTGGTGATCAGTGATCTATATAGGGGGATGATATCACACCCTCAGGATTTGAGTGAGCCAATGAGGAATGGTACCTTTTGGAGGGAAGTTTTACAACTCTTTGTTCCTAGTATGGTGTCTTGCATATGAAATTAGATTGGGGGATTCAAGAGAAGAATCTTTAAGATTCTTATAAAACTTTCTCTTTCTTTCTTTTCTTTTAAACGCCATACCAGCTTCTAAGGCTATATTCATGGCGAGAATAAAGTGTAATCAATCAAAGGAAGACTAGAAAAGATGTTTAAAATTTATTTCCTCTAGAAATCTTAGGACTATGTTCGGATTCACTTGATTAACATTTTTTCCAAAAAGTATCAACGGAATAAAAAAGGTTTCTCACAGGGGCAGATGTAATACAATCTAGAAGGATATGTTTAATGGACAATGAATTCTTACAAAATGAACATTTTGGAGGATTTTCTCCTAAGAGTAAAAATTTATGTGTAATTTTTGAATGTCCTATTCTGCATCGTGTATAGATGACTTGATTCCAACGATTCTCAAAACAGAGGTTAAGTTTTTTCTTCACATCAGGATTTATTTCATGCAACTTATTATTTAGACATTGATCCCATTCTGATTGCCATTTATTTCTGATGTATTCATTTATCGTTTGTTTTAAGTCTGTAAAAGGTATAGAACTATTTACTAATTCTGTGGATAGTGCTTCTTTTGCTGCATTGTCCACTTTCTCATTTCCAGCAATTCCTGAGTGTCCAGGTACCCAGCAAAAGTAGATGTTAAAAGCCTTTGATTTGAGCATTGATAATTTAACGAAGATCTTGACTACTGTTGGATGATCAGTTTTCATTCTTTCCAGTTAATCCAGGCATGATTTTGAGTCAGTCATTATTAAGAATTTCTTCTGTGAAGACGTTTCAATAAATTTTAATGCCAGCAATAAAGCATTTGCTTTTGCTGTGAAGATTGAACTTTGATCTGGAATACGTATACCTTGATGTACTTCATTCGTTGCAAAAGCTGCCGCTACCTGGTTTCCAGATTTGGATCCATCTGTGTATATCAGAGTATACTGAGGATACATATCTCTTATTTCTAAAAATTGTAGCTGATAATCATTTGGATGCGTTTCCGATTTTTGATTCTTTGATAAATCCAACAAAATAAGGGTTGATATTTGATATCCCAAGGGGGAATTTTTGCAAAAGTGGGTTTGTTCCAAGATGTTTAAATCTACTTTGAGATTTTGCAGATGAGGTTTTATACGTAGACCAAATGGACGAATATGATTTGGTTTTCTTTCATACATTATTGAATACTGGACTGTAAAAACTGCCGGATATGCTGGATTTCCTTTATTTGTTTTTAATTTGATTGCATATTGTAAGGCCAACTTTAATCGTCTGTTTTCCAAGGAAGGTTCATTGGCTTCTACATATAAACTTTGAATTGGTGATGTTCTATATGGTCCCAAAGCTAATCGTATGCCTTGATGATGTATAGTATCCAATGATTGTATATATGATTTTCTGGCAGATCCATAAACAATACTCCCATAGTCCAGCTTCGAACGGATCAAAGTTCTATATAAGTTCATAAGTGATGTCATATCTGCTCCCCATTTAGTTTTGGACAAAACCTTTAAGATGTTCAGGCCTTTAGAACACTTCTTTTTAAGCATTTTAATATGTGGAATAAATGACAGCTTATTGTCGAAGATTATGCCAAGGAATTTAGTCTCCTTTGCGACTTCAGTGGGAGTTCCATCCAAAAATAATTCTGGTTCATTATGCAATGAACGAAGTTGACAAAAATGCATACAGACAGTTTTTGTTTGTGAAAATTTAAAGCCATTCCGTATTGACCATGAGAGCATTTTATTTATTTTTAGTTGGATTTTTCGTTCAATAGTGTTTATATGCTTGCTTCTATAACAAATGCAGATGTCATCTACATATAAACTACAAAGAACATCAGAACCAATAACCTGAGCAATACTGTCAATTTTAATACTAAAAAGAGTTACTGATAAAATACTTCCGTGAGGTACTCCAAGTTCTTGTTTATGCGGGTCAGACACAGTATTGTCTACATTGACTCTAAAGATTCTATTCCAAAGAAATCTTTCAATAAAAATTGGCAAACAACCTCTAAAATTTAGTCGATACAGATCCTTTAAGAATCCATACTTCCAAGTGGTATCATAGGCTTTTTCCAAGTCGAAAAAAACAGCTACAGCATGTTCTTTCTTAATAAACGCATCACGGATATAACTTTCAAGATTGACAAGGTGATCTGTTGTACTTCGACCTTTCCTAAAACCACATTGATACTTACTTATAAGATGTTTGGATTCCAGGCACCAGACTAGACGATCATTTACCATCCTCTCCATAGTTTTACATAGACAACTGGTTAAAGCTATAGGTCAATAATTTATAGGATCACTATGGTCTTTTCCTGGTTTTGGGACAGGAATAATTTCAGCTTCAAGCCAAGAAGATGGGATATTTCCTGATATCCAAATAGAGTTAAAAGTTCCCAGAAGCTTCTTCAGAAAGAGGTGAGGTAAGTTCTTTATAAACTGATAATGAACTTTATCTGGTCCAACCGCTGTATCATGGGATTTCCTAATGGCTTGTTGTAGTTCTTCCATGGAAAAATTCTGATTGTATGGCTCTAAATTATTTGAAATAAAATTGATTTTCTCTTTTTCTTGTTGAATTTGGAATGTTCTAAAAGCAGGAGAACAGTTCTCAAAAGATGAATTCTTTTCAAAAGTTCTTGCTAGAATATTTGCAATATCTTGTTTTGAAGTCAAGAGAAAATAATGTTGCTTGATGTGTTGTATTTGCGAACCAATGGTTTCACCCTTCATTTTCTGTATCAAATTCCAGATTTTGTTTGATGGAGTATTAGGTGATATACTGGCAACAAAATTTCTCCAGCTTTCCTTCTTAACTTCATTGATAGTTCTTCTTGCTTTTGCTCTAGCAATTTTGAGTTTAATAAGATTTTCAGTTGATAGATGTTTGTAGAAATATCTTTCAGCTTTTTTCCTTTCTTTAATAATTTCTTTACATTTATCATCAAACCATGGGAGCTGTTTAGATTTTTTGTTTAACCCTCTGGAGTCTAAGGGTATTTTTGGGGCCTGGAGAAGTTTTGTCATGCCCTGACATTTGTGCTTTTTTCAGTTTCTTATAAACATCTAAATGGCTAAAGTCTAAAATCACTGTAATCAGCACAAACTGGGCTATAATAATAATAATAATATGTGAGCAGCATGTATGTACATGATTGTGTTTTTGAGAAAAAAAAAATGTTATCATGAATATCTTGTGATTAACACCTGAGAAGACAAAGGCCCGCATAATGAGCTGCATAATGAGCCATTCAGTCAGCTGTGTCACTGAGAGGTATGAGTTACAAGAAAGAATGTGAGGACAAAATAAATGTATATAATTTTATGTTTGTAGTTTATTTAGAATATATTTAATTATCCCACAACACAATTTAATATCCAGTTGCGAGTGCAGATAAACAGTTTATTAGGAACAATCAAAGCTGACTTTCAAAGCTGATTTTTTGCATCATTACTCCAGTCACACAATCCTTCAGAAATCCTTTCAACAATCAGATTTTCTACAAAAAAGAAAAAAACATTTATTTTTATTATTATTATTATTATTATTATTATTATTAATGTTAAAAAGAGCTGAGAATATTTTTTCAGGTTTTTTTTGGGAGGGGGATAAATTGAAAGAACAGCATTTTTTGATACATTTGTTACAGTTACATTTATATTATTTACATCAAGCTTTTGAATGGTATAGTATTGTATACTGTTATTGAAACATTCATAATGTTTCACTTGATTATACATTTAGTCAGGAATTATAGTTTGGAAAAAGTCTAACTAGTAAAATGTTTACACGTTATGTGAACACTAGTACAAGTATATAAATAAATAAAAAGAGACTTACTCATGTTTATGATCTCTGCTGAATAAAGTGCTTCATTCTTTTTTCTGAGGAAATCCAAATCTCAAATCCTCAACCACATCACATCTTTTTGGGGTGAATTATGTCTTATTCCTCTCATCGCGAAGCAAATATGGCGTTATATTTGTGCCTCAATCCTGAGCGAGTAATTGTAAGTTTTGAGCACAGAGAACTATATTTTGCAAGCACATTACATTATATTTTGAACAGAAATTAACAATCGCAAAAAAAAAAAAATTCGTTGAGCAAAGCAAAAAAAAACGATTCCGTGCTCAATAAATGTATTTGCTTGTTGCTATTATCCATATTAACGTGCAGTAATAACCCCCTCTCACGCAGTTTACTCAGGTGCTCTCTCACAAACTTATTCTCTGCGCTCTGTCAAGTCCCTCTCTCTCTCTCTCTCTCTCTCTCTCTCTAACCTCTTAATTCTGTGCGCGCTCAACTCTTGACACACGCTCGCTCAACTTACTCAACAGCGTTACAAGTGTGCCACAAAAATCAACCAATCGGAAAATTTAAGGTCAATTGTGATTGGCTGTTGGTCTCCAATCACCACGCAGCACAAAGAAGACGAAAAATGGATTTTATGGATAGATGTCTACTCTAGCCACCATCAAACATGACAGAGTCAAATGGTGAAAACGGCTACAATATGCCACAATGTCAGGTGAATTAGTAATTTCTAGTTTTATGATGTTACGGTTTTCTATGCCTTTGATGAAACCTGCTATTATCCGACCGTTTCGTAAAAGTGAAGTTTGCTAGCTAGCTTAATATATAGTTATAACTTAAGGTAATAACCACCGGCTAGCGTTAATGACAGCAAGCATGGCTAACTCTTGTAGAATATACTTGTAACTTATTTATTGTAATTTTAATGATTTAGGGTCATGGTGCAGTTGAGTCAGCAGCCAGAAATTTGGTGTCTGTGCTGCTAAACAGTATGGCCACAAACTGCCCAACACGGCCGTCAGAGACAGAGCTCCCTGTCCCTAGAAATGTGCCTGTAACAGTTCAGCAAGAAATGACAAGGTTCGTTATTCACCTACAGTACTGTAGATATGCTTATATTCAATTTTCAAATCATGACGATTTTTTTTTTTTTTAAGTCCACGTGTTAAATGCAATTTGTAACGTCCAGTTGGTTTAATTACTTGGATGTCTACTGTATATTCAAAATAGGCATTATGATTCACCTTGAGACATGAACTTGATTTCTAGGCCAATTGCCTTAAATAAATATGCTATTTAGAATATTAGCTTGATTGTTATATTTACTGTATATATAATAAACTAATATAAAGCTATAATTTAATTCCACAGATCTTTTCCAGGATATTTCAAATCAAACTTCAGTCCTGGTAAAAAGAGGTGTTTGACTGCCACCAAGCAACTTGTAAAGACAAGTAAAACAACTGCTCTCAATTTTTATCTTCTTCCCAAAAATACATCCCACACACCGTTGCCAACTGAGGAGCTTGAACTCCTCCAGGCGGGTATGAGAAGACAAACAGTGTCTCTTCCAGAAGATGGTGACCACACAGAGGTACATATCCCAGTCCAGCTTTTTGACTTGAATGAAAGATAGTTATTGTAAAATATACTTAAGTCTTGTCACTGTCAAGGATTTTTCTGTGGGTATCTTTATTTAAATTTTACTTTCTTGTTAACCAAGATTTCAAAGCACCTGGCTAACACATTTGCAAAAATGGAGGGTCTTTGTGGAGGATGGCTCTTGCATAAGGCAACAGGTCTGTAAGTCTATGATTGTTTTGTTGAATTGTCATATTTACTGTTAATCAAATGCCAATCTTTTATTTGTTTTTGGTGCATGTAAACCCTTATGGTGTATTAATTACTTGCTGCAAGCATTAGAGATGACAGACGGACAAAATGTAATTTTTTTTTCTTCAACAAAACAAATCATTTTAAAACATTTTTCTCTCTCTCTCTTTGTCTAAATAAAGGTGGCAGTGGTCGACGAAAGCTGACTGTCATTCCACCAGAAGCAGAGGGGTATTCTGTCAAAGCTCTGCGAGCTGCGTCATCGTTTTACATCGTACCACTCCAGGAGACTTTAGACACCTCTCCTCTGCCTTCTGACTCATTTTCAAAAATGCCAAAGAAGACATGCTACCAGTGTAATGAGGCGATGCCTTTGCATATGCTTGCAGTACACATTAAGACATGCAAGGGAAAACTCACCTCCGATGAGACTGGTGAAGAGGTGAGAGCAAGTTTGTTTGTCTAATGTAAATGAAAATACAAATATTATGAATACTTTACTTCAAATACTGTTTTGTAAATCTGCAGTCCTCTGATGAGTTATGGGTTGTGGAGAACAAGTGTAAGGTAAGGCCATAACTAAAATCACTTTAATTGCCTTTTGCACCAGTAATCTTTGTTTCAGTTGCTTGTAACATGGAGCGACTTTCTTTCAAATTTCAGGTAGTTTGTCCAATTTGCACCAAAGAATTCCCAGACGATGAGATCACATTCCATGCTAGCCTTTGTGGAGAGAGGTAATCTGCTTTGTTACGCTCTCTGTATAATACTTTTTTTTTCAGGTTAAAGTCTATGTATACATATACAGGTGTTTGAAACTGCATTTGTTTTCATGTACAGCTTTGAATCTATAGTGACTTCTGAAGCAAATAGCAGTGGCCCAAGTACCCATGCTCAAACTCCAGTATGTAAATCACTAAGGTATGTTTTATTTAGATGCCTTTCGTGTTTTCATGTTTTTTAGCCATCTTATCTAGACATCACATACTATCAAATTATTTAACACAGCACATGGTGCAGTAATTCATAATCACATATAATTTAATTCTTTTCCAAACACTGTTCTGCACACTGCTGGATGGAACTATGAAATGGCAATAATTTATACACATTGTTTTTTGATAATTTGGGACTATTTTATATGTTCTCTGTCCTCTTTAAGTACGGAAGATATATTGGACTTCCTTGAACATCAAGTTGACACAACAACAGAATTTAAGTTGTGTGTGGACAGAGAAGACCTTCCAGACAGGGGCATTCTGCAGTGGAAAAGAAAGAAAGCTGCATCTCCTGCCAGTACTCTGAAGGTGGTGTATATAGGAGAGGCAGGTATTGATACAGGAGCCCTTAGGAAAGAGTTTTTAACTGGTAAGTTAGTCATTTAATTGTGTTCTAATATGAAACAAAACCAATCAATCAGCTAAAACTGGGTATTGCTGTTTTGTCTAGATATGGTTTCAGGTATTGAAAACAGATTCTTTGAAGGAGCTGGAAACCAGGGTAAAAATCCCAAGTACTCTTTGACAGACCTTGATAACGAGAACTTCAGGTTTGTACATACTTTTTTTTTTTTTATTTTCACATTACTGCATGTACTGGATGTAAGGATTTTATAACTGAGATGTTTTCTACCTTGCACACAGAACTATTGGTGAAATAATGGCAGTCAGCCTGGCACAAGGTGGCCCACCTCCTGCTTTTTTGAGAGGGTGGTGCTACAGCTTCCTCTGCACAGGAGAAGTGGACTTAAATTCTCTGTCTAAGGAAGATGTGGCCGATCTAGAATCCTGTCAACTCATCAGCAGGGTTAGCACTCTGTTTAAGAGTTTTCAGATATAAATTAGATAAAGGTTAGTTTTAACATTTATTTTATTCGCTGCTTTATTTAAAAAAATACTTATTTTCATTTTTTTCAGGTTGAAGATTCTGCAGATGCTTAGTGTCTGATGTTGAACACTGATGAAATTATAAACTGCGGATACACGAGCCACAACAAACATCAAACCAAAGAAAAAATAAAAAGCATAATTCGGTAAGAGTTTTAAAAGAATATTACATTTCAAAATTTTTTTCATTTAAAATTGTAAACATTTAAAACCATGTTTTTTTTTCTCCAAAGAGCAATTGTCCTACATTCTACTACAAGACTGATTCCAATGCTGCAACAAATTCGAAAGGGCTTGGAACTGTATGGCCTGGTGGACCAGATGGCTGCAAACCCTGAAGCTTGCCGCTCCCTGTTTGTTCCTGGGAACATTATCAAGGTATCAATTTTAACTGCCACTTAATCCTTTCTTACATTTGCCTAGTAATATATTGGAATTTACATTTTGTATAACCTTTACAAGCGTATATTTCAACCAAATATGCATTCACTGTTTCTTTATAGCCTGATGCTGATTTCATAATGATGAGCGTCCAGCCCAATTTCAGTGAAAAGGGGACTTCTAAGGAGAGAACTGAGAGGAAGATCATAAACTTTCTACAAGATTTCTTGCAGGAGGTTGAAACTTCAGGTACTATATACTTTATAGTATGCATACACAATTACACATAACAATTTGAATGTACTGAGCACATTCGTGAATAATTTATTTTATCTGTAAATAATAGCTTCTCATGTTATTTGAAATATACATCAATCACAGATGGGGAGACAGAGAGGGCAGCTGGTGACGCAGAGCCTGTTGCAGTGCCACACGTGCTCCAGTGGATGACGGGGCAGTCCCACATCCCTTCCTCCCTGATGAAAAGAGACATTTCAAAATAACATGCAACTTTGACCACAACTGCAGGGAGCGACTAGGAGATCACTCAGTTTGCTACCCAATTGTGAGTGCATGCACTCAGACTGTGACTTTTCCAGTACAGCATCTTAGCACTTACATTGACTTTAGAAGAATCATGAGTGAAGCAGTAAAATATGGTGGTGGATTCCACAGAGTTTAACACAACGAGATCTACTTAAATCAAAGCAATAACTAAGCAATCATTGTTTACTGATTTTATTTAGAATATTGTACATACAGAGATGGCAAAAGTAAAAAGTACTCTTCTGGGTGCTGCTGAGTTTACAAGTTTTGGGAAGTTCCATATTCAGACAAAAGACTGGTAAAAGTAGTTCATAAAAAAATCAGTGATCTGTGAAATTATTACAAATTGTAAACCAATTATTGTGGTAAATATGTAGAAGTAAACTACCATTACCTGTTAATTTGTTTTTTATTTAGGGACTTCCCAAAATGGGTGAACTCAGCACTTTTACTTTTTTCACCACTAGTTGTATAACATCTTTAGTATTTCTTTTTTTAGAGCTAGATAGAACTCATAACAGTTGTTGCTACTGTTAGTTATACATCCCAAAGGGTGGCACTCCTTAAGTGCCTTTTTTTTTTTGCTGGTTCATTAGTAAACATAATGGGATGTTTTTGCCAAGTGCAATATTGTAACCAGCTAAGAAGTTCAGGTTTAAATGTTATTGTTGGTTGGATACTATGTTCAAGTATCGTGTGTACAAGTCACGACCATGTGACTGAGAATGTTCCATAGGATCAATAGTTCTCTGAAGTTCTTCCAGGGCTTCATCATCCAGTGGGCACACAATTTCGGGAACCACAACTGTACCGTTAGTGTCTCCTTGCAGCATTGCACTCTCCCATTCAATGCCTGGATCTTGAAGTTCCTACAAAGCCAGAAAACAATTCAAATAAATTAAGACTTTGAACCTTAAAACCTTTTTCTGATGTTTTCTGTCTATTTAAAATAATTTAATATTTTTTGGGGGTAAAAATTTACAAAAAAAGGTGCAAATGTTCATTGAAAACATTCAATTTAGAAATAAAAACTGCTGGTAATTGAACAGATGGCTGTTGCCAAGGATTTTATATATTTCTCAGTGTATTTAAAGGCATTTATAGATAAACTATATTTAACCGCAGCATTTACACAAGAATGACGGTCTTTTTTTGGCTAATATGCTCCAAAAGTCATGAAACAAGACATATCTGTCTGCCAAATTTTTGCAACTTAACTTTTTTTTTATATATATATACATTTTGTGAACTGTCCTTTTTATATTTGTGTACCTCAAGACTCTCCCCTTCGTCTAGATCTTGGTGATGTCCCATATACCACAGCTGTTCAGGACTGAGACCTCCCTCTGTCCGTAGAGGATGATTATTCCATCCTCCAGTGAAGGTATCAAGGTCTGCTCGGAGTCGAGGGACAAAGATGTAGTGGACACCAAAGAGATGAACCTCATCAGAGATATCAAGCAGACCGTCTTCCTCCAGAGAGTGAAGAACATCGTGGTACTTGCTAGTGACTGCAACCCAGACATCCCGCCAAAGTCGCTCTATTCTAGAATGATATTTTAATTGGTTGACTTGGATTTATAAAGCAATTTGTACTTTATTTAAACAATTAAACTGCAAGTATTTATGCAGTCAAAAATATCAAGACTGAAAACACAACTTACCTCTGATTGTGGACACTCTTTCCCGAGATAAAGCTGGCTCTTCCTGTTCCCCGTGTGGCGAACATAAAGTGTGCGATGTCCACGTTCTCAACACCCTGATCCCCCCTTACTCTAAGATAAAAAACTAATTTAAATGACATTCAGCAAAGTTTACTTTTACTTTAGAATATGAAGTTATAATTTCTGGTATACAGTTATAAGTTACTAAAAAATTCTGAAATATAAAAAACTGCCACTTCTCCAGATGTGTGTTTTGTCATGGCAAAAATACCTTGATGGTAAGCCATGAAGCTGGGTTGATCTCAGGAAGAATGAAAATACAGTTGATGCTTTGTTATTTGTTGCAGCATCCAAGTACAAGATCTAATAAAACCACATGAAAAATGTTAATCTTCTTGCAGCTATAAAGTTCCATCCTAATAGCTGGCCTTGAGCTTTTAGTTTTGTTTAGTGAACATTCTACGGGCTTTGGTACCTAAATTATTATGTGTTCATATATTTAAAAAAATAACTTGGTTACCTTGCATCTTAGAATACTACATATATTGTAGTGCAATGCAAATTTGAGAAAAAGTACTGCTTCAACATGAAATTCTATAACTTTTTCTGTACTTTCTGCAAGAAATATGTAAGGTTAATGTTTAAGCATTGTGGTTTCTGAGCACTTAGAATACTGGCAGTTGATGATAAAATTATGATCAACCATCATTACACTCTAGCTGAAGATAAAATATACACTAATTGTTCGAACCTACAATAATAACGAATCTTATGTCTTTAAGCAGCTGATTACAATTGGATGCTTTTGTCAAGTCGAATGTTATATACCCCATAATCACAATTTGTGTCAGGAGGCTTTAATCTGTACACCCTCTGTCCTTAGACCCTCAATTTGAATTAGTTCCCTTAAGAATTAGAATTAGACCCTTAATTAGGAATTAGTAACAATTTATGGTAAGGGTACATCAACTATCATGGCTTCATGCAAAAACAAAATGTATTTGTTGTACTTCAACTTTGAGGAATATGAAAAAATGAACAGTATCTCATGCACGCCTTAATGCAAGAACAATATTATAATGCAACAAATAGGTATTTCAGTCATGATGTTGGAGTTATTAATGATGTTCATCTGTTATTCTGATGTTATTTATCAGTGTTAGAGATGGACTGTTCATGACTTTCTTGAATAGCCACAATCATGCTGTAATAAAAAAGTAATGCTAAGTTAATCATGATTACAACACTTGGAATTCATCAATGTGCACACTGTGACTGGTCAGATTTTTTTTGGCTGTCCTTAACAGCAGCCCTACCTATGAAGAAGACATGATCATTAATAACTCAGAAATTAAGCCATGCATGAGATACTGTTAATTATTGTACATTACTGTTAGTTCATGAATGAATTCATTCTGTTTTATGCACAAAGTATTGATGAATTATTGTAACATCCCCCCCAAAAAAGAAAAACCCCTTCATACAATATGTATTTTATGGTCCATTTTATCTAAAAAAAAAAAAAAAAAAAAAAAATCTATATTAGGCTGATAACATTAACAAGAAAAAAAAACAAGAACACATAAATTACCTTCCTTGAGTAGCCATCCACTCCTCCAAAGAGGACAATGTTGTATCTGTGCAAGAGGGAAAAAAAGTTACAGTATAACTAAAAGCTGTTTGTATGGGATTTGAATGACATGCCTCCTACACCACAACATTCTGTGTTTAAATAATTAGATCAACATTATATTTGAATCTACCTGATCAGTTTGTGATTTGTGTCAATGTGGGCCAAGGACAGAGGGCCTCGCACAGAATAACTTCTTCGCACAACACAACCTAGTTCTGTAAGCCGTAAGAAGATCCCTGCAGCATCAACCCGATGCATAGAGGCCATCATTCTCCACCACTGAATGCAGAGACCCATTGACACCAAATGGCCTTGAACCATTCGATAACCAGCATTTGGCATCTGACTTTTAATGGCTGAAATCATGTTGTCAAGCTCTTGGTCAGTCACTGTGCTGTATGATCCTCTTACAGATAAGCCAAATTCTTGCATTCTTCTGTAAATTGTTCTCCTTGAAACACACAAAAATTTTGCAATGCAGGAGACTGGCAGATGTGTGTCCAGCAAATTCTTTAGTTTTTCTTTCTCTATTACAATTTTGGGGTGACCAGAACCTGGACCAACCTCTGTTTCCTTTTCAACAATGGGCATAGATCTGGCATTAATTTCCCTTTTGATAACATCATAGAGGTTTTGTAGTGCTTCTGTAATGTTTGATACACTGCCTATCTGCTCAGAGAACGATTCAAACAGAATAAGCTCATGGCGTGTCAGAAACTCCAAATAATCCAAATTTAGTGGTAGTTGGTTTATGGCAGATTGCAGTCTGGTAAGAAGTCTCTCCATCAAGTGCTGTCTCAGCAAATCCTGTTAGACAGAAAACGCTCAGATTAGCAAAGAAGAGGGATTCATAGTTAGCCATATACGTTTGAGAATAAACTACTGGTACATGATTAAGATAAGATAACGTGTGGTGGAAGATAGTAATAAATGTATCCCTTATAGCATCCTAGCCATAGCAAAATAGGAATTTGTATTTAAACTTTAGAATAAGATGTAGAACATGCTGTCTAAAAACATGTTTTTTAGATTATAACTAAATTTCTCTGATGATAGTTTACTTTGGCTATGTATGTGTAGATTATCAGCATGGTTGTGAAGGGTAACTTTTACTTCAATACCAAATATGCAATTAAAGACAAGACAAAGGGAATTTTATTTCAGTTTATTCTATAAGACAACATACCAATGTAACATTAGAAGAAAATAAAATATTTTTCATGAAGTAGACCTAAATTCATGCAGTATTTTCAAATCTGGAAAACTGTAGTGAAATGTCCACCAAGTGAAAACATTCTTTCCAATAGAGGCCATGATAATAAAGATGAACTATGGTTTTACTGGAGACCAGAGGTGTTGTGAGACTCGTGAAGTGTAATGTGTTTGACTGCGCATTTGCATGGTAGTACTGTATATATACATGTTTCTTTTAAAATGAATTACTATTTTAATTCTGCTACTAATCCAAAATGTTACTAAATGTAACTATTAACATATCTATTCCTGCTCCTGTAATGGAATACATGTAATTTGTATCCTGATTGCGTAACTCCCATACATCCTCCCCAAGCCTCAAGTCCAATTTCAATTTAACATCTGTAATGTCTGGCAGCAACGTGCATTCTAGGTAACGTGTAAGTTTAAATAATGTTTAAATCATTATGGAGAACAAAGTTAAGCCTTTATTGTTCTCTTAGTTTGCCAACTAAAGTTATCTTGGGAGTTAGCCTACTGCTTTTTTATATAAATTAGTTAATGAAATGTAGTTTGCAACCTAAGAATGCAGACAAACAAAATAAAGGTAATAAACACAATAACTATGTAACCGAAATATTACAAACTACTCACATGTGGCTGTGGTGGGACATTTAGGTGTTGCTGTTCTGATGACATTGTCTGCGGCTCTGCTAGCGTTAGAATGCTTGTAAAGGATAAGTCAAACTAACTTTAGTCACAATAGGACATATAATATTGTAAGTTAAACAACACAACAGCATTATAACACACAAAACTATCAAGTCACTTTTAAGTTATTAATAATAATAATAATAATAATAATAATAATAATAACTTACCAAAATGTGTTTTAATCCATTAGTCTCGCTGTAGTCAGTTATTTTTGTAGATTTTTTTCAGTAAGATTCCGGGATGCTGTAGATAGTTCTACCAGACGGTCTTTGGTTCTACTAACGATTTGATTGGAGACCAACAGCCAATCACAATTGACCTTCAATTTTCCGATTGGTTGATTTTGTGGCACACTTGTAACGCTGTTGGTTGTAAGTTGAGCGAGCGTGTGTCAAGAGTTGAGCGCGCACAGAACTAAGAGGTTGAGAGAGAGAGAGAGAGAGAGACTTGACTGGAGCGCAGAGAATAAGTTTGTGAGAGAGCACCTGAGTAAACTGCGTGAGAGGGGTTATTACTGCACGTTATGGATAATAGCAAACAAGCAAATACATTTATTGAGCACGGAATAGTTTTTTCTTAGCTCAAACGATTTTTTTTTTGCGATTGTTAATTTCTGTTCAAAATATAATGTAATGTGCTTGCAAAATATAGTTCTCTGTGCTTAAAACTTACAATTACTCGCTCAGGATTGAGGCACAAATATAACACCATACTAAAAGTAAGTTTCTAATGTCGAATTTTGAGATTAATTATTGTAACTGAAAATCATATTTAGGTCAAAATTGTCATTTGTTTGTGAACTAAATCTGCTGTAAAGGGTGATCTATTAAAGCCCACTGAAATGCTTGAATGCAAACACATCAGCATCAGTGCCTCTTAGGTCAAAAAATAAAACATTAAAATAACACAGATTAAATATAACTAATGCACGTTCAAATTCCCCGCTGCCATAACATTAACAGTTCTATTAAAATGCTACGCATTTATCCCTATGTGACGTCTGTTTTTATATTGTTTATCAACAGTATAAACGTTTATATTGTTTGAATTAACCACCCAAGTAGACAGATATGAATGTTTATTCATAACCATACTTGAAAATAAGTAAATATTGGTAGCTGATGCTAACTCTCTAGCTAACAAGCTTGCTGGTGCTAAATTGAGGTAATTTAAAAAAAAAAAATAATAAAGTCCAAATATTTTTATTCAACCACCTAGATATATTATATCTGGGGGAAAAAGAAAGGCTGTGATGTTCAGAACATGGTAACTACAGTAATTATCAAAGTGGAAAGTGATGCCCTCTGGGGGCATTTGGCCAGGGCTGTTTACACCACAGACAAGGTTTGAGAAGAAAAAAATCATTATGAAAATATAATTATATTTTCCTTAAAATGTTCTTCCTAACTTCAGGCCTCATTCTCATGTCATATATAAATGTAATGTTCTGCAAAACTACAAATTTTAAAACACTTTTTTTCTTACTGGTGAAAATCTGATGATCAAATGTGACCCTGGAGCACAAAAACAGTCTTAAGTCGCTGGAGTATATTTGTAGCAAAAGCCAAAAATACATTGTATGTGTCAAAATGACTCATTTTCTTTTATTGCAAATATTATTAGGATATTAAGTAAAGATCATGTTCCATGAAGATATTTTGTAAATTTCCTACTGTAAATATATCAAAACTTATTTTTTGATTAGTAATATTCATTGCTAAGAACTTCATTTAGACAAATTTAAAGGTGATTTTCTCAATGTTTAGATTTTTTTGCACCCTCAGATTCCAGATTTTCAAATAGTTGCATCTCAGACAAATATCATCCTTTCCTAACAAACAAAACATTAATGGAAAGCTTATTTATTCAGCTTTCGGATGATGCATAAATCTCAATTTTGAAAAACTGACCCTTATGAGTGGTTTTGTGGTCCAGGGTCACAATCTGTTTTCTCTCAGGTACATCACAGTGTAAGCTTCACAGTGAATATTACTACATCACTCTCGTCAACTTAGTACATATCAACAACAAAAATATATCTTGACTCCATATATTGGTTATTTTGGGAAAATTCCAGGTATTTTGCGCAGTAGGATTATATAAAAAACAAAAAAACAAAAAAAAAGTGCTAATATAAAATTAAATAAGTCGCCTATATAAAAATTGCAAAAATAAATATATCTGTCAGTACTTTTTTTACTTAAGTACATAAAAAATAGAGTACTTTTGTACTTTCACTCGAGTAAAATTGAAAAAGGAGTACTTTTACTTTTACTGGAGTAACATTTTATTATATGTATCTGTACTTTTACTCAAGTACTTGATTTGTGTACTTCGTCCACCACTGGCAAAAGACAATTTTAAAAGACGCGAGAGAGACATCCTTTATACTTACTTCTACATAGGTGGCATTTTCCTCTAAATGGATTGTTTTTCGGCCCAACCCAGCCTGCATGTGAATGAGTTGCTCACTCTCTTTAGGCGTTTGGTCAAAGAGGTGAGGCAGCAAATAAATGTTCACAGGGAATATTTTAGCGGGTTTGCTAGTGGTTGTTGAAGTAATCCGCCTTTTACCCCGCCCTTTATTAAAAAAAAAACAGGAAATGACCTGTTGGCAAAAAAAGTACAATTAAAAAAAATAAAATAACTACCATCAAATAATGGCATGTTTCTTTATGTCAGTATTAAATAAAAAAAAGTAATTGCAAAACCGGGTCATCTCAGTTTGGATGGTGGCCCTCTGCTGAACAAGGTGCTGCTGAACAAGGTGCTGCCTATGGAGGCGGAATCATGAAATGAATGCATATACTTTTTAAGTAATTTCAACATAACCATGCATGCACAAATTCATTTATATAACAGGGTTTTATTTTCTCACAAACTATCCTTAACGCAATAAAAAAAATACACAAAAAACCTGGCATTTTCCTGACTGGGACCAGCTGTACTGCCAGACGTCAGCAATGACAACAAGTGCCTGGCTGACCTTACAACTTCACTGTCCTGTAAACACAGTTTAAGCAGAATAATTTTTTATCTCGTTCATTATTGGTTTAACGGTCCACTGCTTTTAGCTAGATATCAGTTCAGGGCGCAGGGTAATAATGGTAGTCTTTGAACACGACGGTCTGTGACAACTATTTGTTGCAGTTCGGCGTGTGAATTAGCCATTAAATGTCTTACAATAACCCTACATAATGCAATTGTCCTTTCAATATTTAAGTCTTCTCTACTGACTAATGACTGACTCAGTAATAAAGACTGTCTTTGCCGCCATCTAACATTACAGGTGAAATATTTTAACTTCTGCTGCTGCTCACAGCCAGGGACTATTTTTTTTTCCAGCGGAAGGTTGGCTTTTGGTGATTTTATTTCATGAAAGTTGCACTAATACATTTTATTTTTACTTTAATATGACTATTGAGTGGTAATCTCTTTAGAAAAGCAATAAGGTACTCAAGGCTAGTGCTGTCTCGTGAATAAGTCACGTCTGAAGAGGTTGCAAGCACCCCCAATTCGCGTCGTATTCACGATACAGCACACCCTCTCGATGTACGACGCAGTCTAGACCGGACGCGAACGGTGCGACGCGACCCGTGAAATCCCCAACAGCACACAGATTCCCCATACTATTTCTGACCTAGTCCCAGCTCTTTGCAACAGTCGCTTCAAGCACTGTGTTGCGTCGCGCCGCTGGCGTCCTGTCTGTGTAACTTAGGGCTAGTAGACACGGTGGCGTTCTAATCAATTTTACCTTTAAAACATACTTAAAACAAACACCAGAGGCCTCTTAGACAAATGTCTCACGTGCTGAGAACGCTAACCTAACATATAAACACAAAAATCATTCATGTTTAAGAATCACTTACCTCCGGGCGATTCATGATCAGAGTCAGAGAGTGGCAACCTCTTGAACCACCACCACGTTCGCGCTGGAAAACTTGCGCAGTCCCCAATTGGCCAAAATGCTCTGTTCGACTTTTCTGAGATCATCTACTCTTCCCTGTGGATGACCTGTGACCTACTTTCTGTAAGATCTGAATTTTTTGAGTTTGAATTTTAGAAAACTGAATTTGAATTTCTGAATTTCTTCACTTTGAAAACTTGAATCTGAATTTTTTTAAACTGAATATATGCAGTATAAGAATTCAGAACAAAAAAACTAGCTGTTTGAAAATACATGTCTATAAAATTCAGCCATAAAAAAATTTCAATTTCTTAAATTTCAAATGTTCAAATATTCGTTTTAAAAAAATCAAATTCAGAACTATTTAAACGGTCCGTGTACTTTTGCGTCCATTCGTTTTTCTTTTTTTAACAACTATATAAAAAACAAAAAATGTGCTTTTCTTTATATTTGTTTTCAAGTTAATGGAGAGATTAACCACAAACAAAGTAAATTTTCTTATTTAAAATTATTTTATAAATGAAAATCAAATTATTGGTATACAACTATTTTTTCAGTTTTACAAAAATGCAATTTTTGATTCTTGCATTTTATTTGAGTTGACCCGGAACATTTATTTGATGACCTTTTCGTCGCCACGTTGATTACGTTTAAGGTGAACCGCTACACGTGCAGGATTAGTTCAGCAAAAAGATGGAGCAGTACGTTCTTTTTAAAGGAAGCAAAAGGGTAACGTTGAGGGACGATGACATGAGCGCGGAGAAAATAGGTCGAATTTTTCAGGTGAGTACAAACATCAGTATTATTAGTTTACAGAGAAAAAACACATGATCTTCGAAATGCACGGTAACTTTTTTCGTTCAGCTTTATTACTAACGTTACATGTTTCAAACTAGCTTTACAGTAAAAAATCAATAAGAGAAAATTAGCTAATCAATGCTGGATAGATAAATGTAAGCAAACAGTGTCGATACTGGCAAAGTGTAATCAATTATGAAATGAAAACAATTCGGCCATAAATCAGTCATAAAGACAGTGGTGTTATCACATGGAGTTGTGGTTATTAACCTTGACCTTGCTATTGTTTTTAAGGTTTCATCGCAGACTCTGTATTTGACAGATGATTCGAATATAGCAATTTTCCCGGCACAGTCGGGTTACTTCAGTGCCCTAGACTTCACTGCACGTGGGCATTATGAGGTCCATGGGGATGAAGTGGAGAAAGGGGTTCTCACCCCAGGAACACCCCTCTCAACCCCAACAGCCTCCCAGCGTTTCTCCTATACACGCAATACTCCACCCTCTGCAGCTGCTGGTTCACCTGCGGCGGCTGTTGCAGGACCTCCGAAAGCCGCCATGACTCGATCATTTCAGAGGTAACTTATCGTTATTTTATTTATGCATGTTATGTTAGAAAGATTCTCAGTAAAGCTTTGAAAAACAGCTATATTTCATTTATATTGATAATTTTCACAGTCAAAAGACACTACTATTTTATTTTAGACACTACTATTTGTATCATGGGCACCAAAATGTTGAAAAGCACACAGGTTCAGTTGGCTCCATGTAGCATAATTTATTAACAAAAACGCCTAAAAATTTAGTGATTTATACTTTAGTTTGTGTGTGTGTGTGAAAGAGAAATTAAATTCTGAATTTGTCATGTGCATAATGTCTCCAGATCCATTTACATAGCTGATTTAGTAAACGGCAAACTGAGGCCAAGCAGGATGGTGGTAGTTCGTTTCATGGAATGTGAGGCTACAGTACATGGCATTATTGGGAAAGTTCAAGATGCTCTTGGCAGTTATGATCCTGTAATTCTCACCGATGCCCAGGGCAATGAGATACTTGACTCTGAAGGAACTAAAGGTGCATATTTGTCAATTTTGTTTTGGCATTTTTAATCTGTTTTGAACATCAAAAGTAATATGACAATTTTTCATGGCATGTCACCTCCACGTACTCAGGATCCATCTACTGGAAGCAAAATGCCCGCAAGGTATTTGCAATTGCAGAGCACGACTTCACAGAATTTCAAGGCAGCAAGAGGAAAAGAAGGTACAGAATTAGTATTTGTGAGTAAATATTTTTTTCAAATGCACAAGTCAATTCTAATTTATTTTAAACTAAATTTAGCTCAAGTCGGAAAGATGATGAAACATCAAGTCTACAAGATGTCTATGATAAGATAGAAGAAGTGGTGCTGGCGTCACAGGGCCTTCAGCAAGTTATCTCAACTATCAAAGAGCTTTCTGAGCTGTCCAGTCAAACACCTGCCAAAACCTTGACTGAAGTCCAAACAGAGAAAATAAAAGCAGCTTTCACTTGCATAGTCTGCAAAGGTAAGAGGTTAACCATATCTTTATAAACTGATGGAAGGGTTTGGATGTAATCACTTTAAAATGAGGGACAAAAACCGCTTGCATTTCATAAAAAAATTTAATTTGCTTTCTGAAAATGAATAAAAATCACAAAAGAGTTTATAACAATATGAGTAATTATTTTGGGGCTTTGATAGCATGAGATAATCATTATTTGTGTTTATGGGGTGGTTTCCCAGACAGGGCTTATCCTAGTCCCAGAAAATGCATGTTAGAGCTGCCTAAATTTAAAAACATCTTGTAATTGTATGTCTTAACATATATCAGTGCCAACTAAGGCCTAGTCCTGGATTAATCTAAACCCTTTCCAGGAATTGGAAACTGCCCCTTTATGTACCTTTTTCCAGGTAGTTGGATAATAAAGTTTGCCTTTTTTAAACACCCCATCTCTGCACAATAACTGATTTTTTTTTTGTAACATTTTGTTTTTTAGGACCCATTGATCAACCAGTATTTGCCACCTGCTGTAGAAGCCTGATCGGATGCAAACTTTGTGTTGATCAATGGATGGCTACTTCATCACAGTGCTTAAAATGCAGAGAGGAAGCTCTTAGCAACCACATCTTTCTTGCAGCAGGTCTCTCTGAAGCTTTGTTAGCTCTTGGTGACATCATTAGGGTAGAGTAGGCCTACATTACCCAGGAAAAAATGTTTAGCTGTTCAGCAATTCAAGTTTAGTTCAGTAGTTTATTTGACAGTTGTTGTGTAAAGTTTTGTTGCACAACTACTTAAAACAAGAACTAAAAAGAAATACTTTAATTTATCAGCATCATGTTGATGCTTAAATTTGTGTGTAATATTTTGTTTCTAGAAAAAACACTTGATGGAAAGCAGCATTGAACAATTAAGAAGGCATGCTCTTTAAGAGTATCTTTGAGTTTAAATTTACTAAACAGACCAAAGCCTCTTTAAAAATGTTCTGGCCAAAATTAACTCTGATTATTATTAATGACCGTTATTATTGAGCAAGTAAGTGATGTCTGGCCACTTTTCTGAAAACAGTTGTTCCACTGTAGCCTTCTCATGTTCACTTGTAAAAGGGTCTGTTCCAAAGGCCGAAACCCTTGTCAAAGATGATCCCAGTGTGTTCATGTACAGATCAGCTGCTTCAGTTCCATGAGGCAGTAGTGCTGCTGAGATTTTTTTTGCACAACCACCCTGTGCAATCTGGTTGGGGATTCCTTTTCCTGTAGTAAATGGGACATGTTAACTTGTAATAAATGTTTAAATGTCAACTGCTTGTCAAGAGTTTTTAAACATTATTTAGCATACCAGGAATCCTGTGGTTGTTCCATGCCTCTACTACCCTGCTAATGCCCAGATGACACAGCTGACAGACAAGGTTAGACACACAGTATCTTGTTAGGTTCAATCAGTTCTTGGTCGACCAGCTGAACAAGAGCCTCCTTCAAAGGGTAATTAACGCTGTTGTTTATTTTAGGCCAAATTCTCTCAATTGTGTGATTCTGATGAATGAAAGGAATTAAACGGGCTGTTTTATAGAGTAAAATCATCAGATTCCTAAAATTATATAATTTTTTATTAAAATAATTTTTATTATGAACATGTCATCTTATTTAAGAAAAAAAAACTAAAATTTGGAAACCAACCCCTTAAATACAAGTGATTGTTTAAAACAAGTTTGTATACGTTTTAATTTTATTAAGTTGTGAGTTTTCAGTAGTTCAAATTTGAATGAGTTACATTGTTTTTATTTTTTGTGACCCTGGACCACAAAACCCGTCTTCGAAGCAAAGCACGGGTATAGGCTATATGTAAAAGCTAAAAATGAATTGTATGGGTCAAAATGATTATTTTTTCTTTTATGCCAAAAATCATTAGGATATTATTTAAAGATCAAGTTCAGTGAGGATATTTAGTAAATTTCCTACTGTAAATGTATATAAAAATTTGTGAGTGGATGCAGTTAATGACTTCATTTGGACAACTTGTATAGTATAATCTCAATTAAAAAAAATGCAGAAATGATGTAATATAATAATAAAGCAAATGTTGTTGTAGCAGTAATTTTGTGGTACGTAATGCTATTTAAATAGCCTGGGGCAATATAAGTATTATTAATAATAGTCATAATAACAAACTAACTTACACTGCATCGCATTTCATGATATGGTCGATTTATTGTCCGGAGGGCTCGTCCAACCCTGCTTTCTGCTGCTCGAATTCCCTTAACCGGTCATCAATTTACGACCGTAGGTTGGTCCTGTCTAGAGGGATGGAAAGAATAATTTAAATCAATTTTGTTTACAACAGGCCGTGTGCTCGCCAAAACATTTCAATGAGACTTAAAACAGGCGCTCTTCTGAAAACACCTTGGCCGCTTGACATCGTTTCTTTTTTCGAGATGCTTTGTGGAATATCCGCTGAAACGATGTGTATCCTACAGTACTTAGCATGCATGGATGGAAAGGGCAGAGAGTGGACTCTAGTTGGGGACTTTTTGTGTATTTTTTTAAACCATAAATGCAGAAAATATCTCCATGTAGCGTAGCGCTTTACCCACAGTTTTGGTAATTTTACCCACATATTTCAACTCTCCCGTCACAAGATAGGCTAAACCGCAGAGCTGAGCGTGAAATGGTTTATTTTAAACGTTGCGCTTCTAATAGAAGCGATAAAAAAATAGGCCTACATGTTTCGTCCTGGTTCTCAGAGTAAGCCACCCGCGTAGGCTACGGATCGGATCTATTTAAAACTGGCCGGCCGTGCCCATGTTCGAAGTCCGACAGTATATGTTGCTAAGCCATCTTCTGGGTCAAATCCACAGATTATTATTTACATAAAATTACATTAATTTTTTTGCAATTTCTTTTTTATTATTTAAGAATTGAATTTCATGACATTCAAAGTGGAGTTATCGCAGCCAAATCATCGCTGTCAAACATTAAAATGCCATTTAAAGCCTATAATAAGAGCATTTACTGCTACAGTTTAAATAATTCTTGTCTAACTTCTGGATAATTATTTAATGTAATGTATATGCAATTTGTGTTAGTTGCACTACGGATAGCTCGGGATCATGGCATAGTACCCACGTACACAGATACTTTGCAAGTGCACCATGTCCCCACCACTTTTTGCCAAAGTTGACTTACTGAAAAAAATTTGAAAATAATTATTGCGGCAGGTGTGTTAGGGTTACCATCTTATGAATGATATTGCATTTTATTACTTACCTCTTGTACTGCTGCCGATACAGCTATCTCCAGCTGAGTGTCGGAAACCTCCCGTCTCACACCATGACTGGCACAAAATTCTTCTAACAGTCCTCGCCGAACAACCTCGACCAACACCAATTTGAGACAGATGCTCAGCAACGTCCTTGTGTGTGTGGTGTTTTAAAATCATGTCCAAAATCACTTCTCTGTACGGTTCCAGAGACATGGTGCTTCGCATTCAATGGTGCGGGAAAAAATATTTCCGGGTCACTAATTTGGCCTCAGAAAACTAGTACAATTCGCTTTTATTCGATATTAATTTGTGTATTTTATAAATGTAAAGTAAAGGTGCAAAAACCAATAAAAAAAAATCAGAAAAAAAAAAAATATACATTTTTTTCGTAGAATGTTCTGAATACAGTTCTAATTCAAAATTTTGAATGTAACTTTTTTTGCTTAAAATACAACAACCGTTTATATTTAATTTTTCTCGTCATGGTTAAAAAAAGAAAAACGAATGGACGCAAAAGTACACGGACCGGCAAGCATCACTTCATGGTACTCTGGTTTTGGAAGATTTAAACACTGCATAGTGAAACAGTTTTGAGAGTTTACAGATATTTCATCTTGAGCCAGTAGTTCTGATGGCAGATTCAGATTCAAAGTTGTTAGCTATTTGTTTCAATAAAAATGATTATACAGTTAGCATTTGTGTTTTGTTAGCAAGAGGCCAAAGTTATGTGAGACATTTGCGTAACATGTTTTGGTGTTTATTTGTTACAAGTTTACATGAAAGTAAACAAAATAAAATTGTAACAGTTTTGAGAGTTTACAGATATTTCATCTTGAGCCAGTAGTTCTGATGGCTGATAGCAGTTTCAGATTCAAAGTTGTTATCTATTCGTTTCAATAAAAATTATTATACAGTTATAAACAAAATAAAATTCAAATGTTTTCAATGTTTTGTCTTTCTGTTCATTTCATTTAATCATTGGGTTGTTTACCCACTGCACATTTCTGGCATTTAATCATTCATTATATTGGACAATATGTCAACTGTTTCACTGTATGTATTTATTACACTGGAGAAAGAACCATGGGGATTTGGTAGTCTTTGTAATTCAAGGTCAGTCAGTTGCCTTGGAAGGTTAACTTCAGGGACTGCAACACCCTCCTCATGGTGACCACTTGGACCCTCCCAGTCGATTCCGTGCTCCAAATCAACCTAATGTAAGAAAAGAAAGTGTTGGGTAATATCAATGCTGATCATATAGAATAGGGGTAGGCAATGCTGTGTTAAAGGGCATTTCATTTCCGACATGTTGAGTGTGGGGTCTCTGTGGAAGTAAGTGGCCTTTTCTGAATTAGTTTTTTCCTTTCCCAAACGGGATGGTTTTCTAAATCATGCTGTGACAGTGATCCCTTTACCCTACCCCACCCCAAAACACTACCCACACTCTGACGTGGGAAAATCAGGTAATGCTCATTTTGGAAACATTCCAGAGTCCTGATACTCATGATAACTTTCGTTAACTATACATTTAGTAAATCCACTTAATAATTGCTCTGATAATGATGCCATCGAAATGCATTAAGCTTACTGCAAAAACAGAAGTTCAAAGACAATATTTGAATGATGGCTGCATGGTTTGTTTCTCTGGAGAGTGAGGTCTATACTTGTAAGTGTGCCCATAAGGTAAACCACAATCACAATCTACTGGGCCCTCTGACCAATCATTGCAATCATTTGCAGAGGGCTCATAGAATTGAACTGATTCATACAAGTCGTCTGAGAAACCTCAAAAAAAATTATGAAGCTTTAACATAGCATAATAGGGACACTTATTTGGACATTTTTTTTGTAACTCAAGTACATAGGTTGAGAAAGTGGACTATGTACAGAGGACTATAGAAAATATCTTTCCTAAGGCCCTGGCACAATACTTCTATTAGCCAGTACAGGGTGCCCAGTTTTACCTTTGGCACCAGTCATTGACAATGCTGTGGATAATCCTGTTTTCTTAAGCAAGGAACACACCAAACCGACACCATCCAACTAGTAGAGATGAAAAGCAGACTGCAGAGTTGGCTCACGTTGGCAGCATCTGGGTCCAAAGTTGCCCTAACACACCAAGCCGGCAAATCATGTCGAATCCGCTGAAAAATAGCCGACTAGGACCCAACGTCGGCTTGGTGTGTTTCCGGGCTTTAGCCTAATCTGATAAATGCATCTCAGGAGATACAAATATTTTAAAATACTGTAAATAACTACATGACCAACATCTGACTTAATTTTATTCAACATCTTAAAGTGATAGTTTCACCCAAAATAAAAGTTCTGTCCTCATTTACTCACCCTCATGGTGTTCCAAACCTGTATAAATGTCTTTGTTCTGTTGAAAACAAAAGGAAAATATTTGAAGAAAGTTTATACGATTTTTTTTCTACTATGGAAGTCAATGGTGGCCCAAAAGAAGCCTGATTACAAACTTTCTTCAAAATCTATTCCTTTGCATTCAGCAGTAGATGTAGCTTTGTAACAACCTGAGGGTAAGTAAAATTATGACAATTTTAATTTTTTGGGTGAACTAACCTTTGTTACTATTACTATTAACCAGTGTATTGCATTTTTCTCCTGAAATCTAAAATCTGTGGGTGGGCATGTTGGCTTTAGGTCAAACTGACTAAACAAGTACATGTTATTTGAACCAATTCACATTACCCACATACTCCAAACAGACTCCACCTATGATATAACTGACAACCATCTTGGATTAAATATTCTCTCACATGCCTCCTACATGGAACTAAATATGTATCCTGTGGTGCACATTGCCTGTTTTTTGGCGTCAACTATCCTTTTAAACTTAACACTGTATTCTGTAAAAACCATTGTGGATTATTAGTTACACAGAAGTTCCCAAAGTTTAAAGGTACAGACCTGGAGGGAATCCTGGCCTTCCTTCTGATTTTCACACCATAACTGATGTGGTGATTGGTGCCTTTCAGTACGCAAAGTATGGTAATTCCAGCCATCTTTGAAGGGACTGTAGATGTTGGTTTATGTGTGGAAGAAATGTCCAGTGCAGTGCATACATATGAAGTTCATTATCAGGGTTAAGCAGGCCTTCCCTCTCAAGGTTGGAGAAGCAATTGTAGAAAAGATATAACACTCCACCGAAAACATCCCTCCACAATCGTTCAATGCTGATTAAAATCGAATACAACAAAAGGGAAAAAAACATTAATGTTAATAAGGAACAAGTACTTGAATATTGTCATACATTTTCACTGACTTAATTTCTGTCTAACAATCCTAATACACACACATATATATATATATATATTATATATAAAGTCTCTTCAATATATAATTCATGTAATATATATATATATATATATTATACTAAAAGTAACTTTATATTTATTCATGTAATGCCATGTTTACAACAAATTCATTTACGTATTTATGTACTTTAATTAAAATAACCTGCAATTGTACTTTTAACATTCTAAACTGATGTACTTAAAGTCTCAGTACAGAACAACTAATTGGAACAATTCATTTGTGTACTTAATGCACTTTGTGCTGAGCTCCAACTAAAGATATATTTAAGTATATTTGATTGTGCTAAAGTGGAAATTGTACACACTGATATTATTCAAAGATCATACAAGACTTAAAACACAGTACCTATAGAGTATAAAGGGGGGGGTGAAATGCTCGTTTTCAATCAATATCCTGTTAATCTTGAGTACCAATAAATTAGTTTTATTATATTCATAAGAGAAAGATAATCCTTTAGTTTTATTATATTCATAAGAGAAAGATAGTCTGTACCGATTTTTCCTGGAAAAACACGAGTGGCTGGAGGCGTGACGTGTGGGCGGAGCTAAAGAATCACGAGCGCGAGTAGGCTTTTGTGTTGAGCGTCTGGAAGCTGTGACACCGTGAGGACAAAACCATCCAAAACAAACCATGGCTAACAGTCAGATTCAGCGTATATTTATGATCCAGAATCAGATCCAGAGGCTGAAATTGAACAAGAGCAGCATCAGCAATCAGTCTCTATGTGGTATGTACATAGCTGTCAACATTGAACATTGAAATAAGGGAGATTTCCCGGAATCCATCCCCAAATAAGGATATTTTTTTTTTACACGATTCTTATCCACAAACTTTAAAAAAAGCACTACTCATTAACAGTCCTAAAGATGTTTATAACTACACATATATATTAAAGAATGACAGACAAATGTTAAAGTGATTTATTTAATGAACAGGTAAACATTACTTACACATTTTTCATTTGCTACAACATGTTTTAGCTTAATGTTGTGTGTGACAGAGTGAGAAAGAAACAGAGAGAAAGAATGTAAGAGGCAGTTGAACAAATGCGTTATCGGAATTGAACGCAATAAGATTTTTCCAGGGAATGCCACGATTCCTAAAACCAGGAGAAAAAGGAAAATGGAGCCACAATGTCTTTGATAAATACTGTATGTAAACTTAGGCTGCATTTACACTGCAGGTCTTGATACCCAAATCCGATTTTCTGACTATATCCGATTTTTTGACGACCCCCCGCTTACATCATCTTTTAAAGTGACCGTATCCGATTTTTTGCATTTACACTATACACTGCTGAAACTACCAACTTAGACGTTCTGACCCTAGGAAAAGGAAGTAAAACAGCACGAAATACAATGATGCAGATGCCAAATAATATTATTATACAGTGTTTTGCTTTCCACAATATTTTGAAAAGTCAACAAAAAAATCAGCAAAGAACATTGGTCTCGTACGGCGCGGCGGAGAAAAAAGCGCTTAAACCCTGTGCCTCCCCATATCTCGTGAAATGTACTTCAAACATGGATTGGTGACTATCTTCCTGGTAACAACCCTAGCATTTTTGCCACTGCACTGTCTCTTCGCCCCAAAGACTTAAAAGACATGAAACCTTGGCATATGCGCTCCTCCACTAGTGTGGATGATCCTTATCTATTCTTCCTCCATCGCCTATAATAAGGTCCTGTGATCTCAGTGGGTGGATGTCCACCCTGAGTTGAACGTCACTTTTTTTAGCAGGCTGTGAATGCGCGTAACAGACTTCCGCAATTTACCTTTACTGGGAGATCTTCCGACGGGGGATAGTATGTCCTAGCTTACATCACTACACGCAAATGCCACTATTCCCTTCATATTGAGGCCGATTATTACCAGGTATGTTCCACTATTGAATGAGAAAAGCTGGACATCCGTATCTGAGATTAGAATATCGGAATCCATGGCGGTTTTTTTTTGTTTTCCCCTGCTTACAACGCCACGTAGTGTCACTTATCCGTCTGTGCCACATAGAGGAAAAAATGCACGTAATGTGGGTCAAATTGAACCCATGCGGTCTGGATAATGGCCCTGAGTGCCTGATGCAGCTGTACCCTGTTGGTCGTCAACTAAGAATAGTAGCACAGCTATGCCGTTCTGAAAGGATGTCCAGGAAAAGATATTTGTTAGAACCAACCCGCTCTCATGTCAAATTACACCAAAGCAACATTTTGACTGTTGTAAATATGATTTTATTATAATATGTGAATTCGTTTGTATGGAAGACCAAAAAAAAGCAGCCACTCACAGTCAGCATTATGGGGTCTTCTATCCAAACTATCTATACACTTATTTTAACTCCTAACGGATATTACAACTTCTTTCCACGGATCGGTACAAGCTGGTATGCTGAGACTGGTCCACAATACACTGCGCAAAGCCTTACACTAGAGCACGATGAAGGTTTAAGTGTCGCCAGAAGGCCGAGACTATTAGTAATCGCGTAACAGAGTAACGAAACGATGCTTGAAGCCAACATCGGGGGGGTGGTCCAGGGGGATACGGAGGAACACACGTATGTCTACGTGTGACGCCGACACACACAGCGACTGAACAGACTAACTAGGTGTGACAAAGTACCTTGGGTACGATCACGGTTGTGTGGGTAGCAGTAGTGTACGGTTAATGTTAGTGGAATGACAATTGAGGTAGCAGCGCGCTGAGTGAACATCGATTGGTGATGAACAGAAACACAGTCTCAGTCTTGATCATCCCCGATTCCATGGGAACTCATCAACCAACACGGGACCAGAAATCTCTGGTCGTCAATTGGGCAAAAACAACCAAAAGTGTACCTCCCCCGGGTGTGGACAATATTACGTCTCCCCGCGTCTCGTAAGGTTGCATCCATGCCACCGTTATAACACAGATGAGGCTGGGTGGGAACTTAGGGGAGAGGTTCCGGTGCGGAGGACAAACTCCTTGGATGGGTCCGAGCAGACAGAGACCCAACGGAATGAAAGTAAGCCAGGGAGGAGACGATGGAGGGAGGAGACAGGAGGAGCCCAGCAGGACCCAGGCCACAGCCCATAACAGCCCCAAGGTGGAGCCAACGGTGGAAGGGGGCCATGGAAGAGGAATGCCCGCCGACTCCATGGGGCCGAGCAACAGCGGCAGAGCAGTGGAGGAGCCTGAGAACGGAGAGCTGAAGAGCCAGGGTGACGGGGAGGATCCGGAGGTCCTAGGCGGAAAATGATGGCTCTGGCGACGACACACAGAGGACGATCCAGAAAGCCGCAGTGGAGCCAGAGCGACAGAGGACTGATGTGGAGCCGAGGGAATAAGGAGCTGACAGAGCCAGAGGGATGGAGGGATGAGGTCAGAGGAGTGGAGTCCCGAGGCGTAGGATGGTCGACACCAGAGCAAGGCGGAGCCGAAGGTACAAGGACAAGGGAGCCAGGCGGATGCTTGTGGACTGCCGGGCCACGGCGCAGAGAGGAGGGAACTAGTCTCTTGCATTAATGATACAATGACAAATACATTAAACAGTTGCTTGTCCGCTGGTCTAACGTAATTGATACACATCTTTATTTGAAGCACCTTTATTTGAAGTTACTTTCAAAAAGTGATTTACTCTATTATTTTTATCACTGGTTATCCAAACTAAAAAACTTGTATCGCAGTTCTTTGATTATCTATGTTAATTTGAATAATTTTAACAAAAATAATGATACGGTGTGGTTGAAAAATACAATTTGTGAAGCTTTTTCATATCTATGACTCTCTGGGTCAGCGGCAGCTGTTCGCTGTGAGCGACTGTAACTTGCCCAAGGTTAAACAGACAGACAAATCTGTCTTAAATATAGGTATGATATTTTTGTGGGTGTTTGAAGCGAAGATCGCAATCTTTTAATGATTAATTGTGCAACTCCATTACTTCGTTAACAAGTAATAATTTCAAATTGATTTTTTGTGGTTCTGAGTTTGAAAACTGTCCTTAACCCTCCATCTCCAGAAAAACCAGTCCCGCCAGAATGCAACGGTCCCTGGTCTCTTGTCTCCTTTTATGGAGCCTCTTGGTGAGCTGAATTGTGGCTTGAACAGCTCCACAATGCCAGCAGCAGTAATTTTGGGCATCAGTTTTCAGGAATTGGTTGTCTTGAAAAACTGTTGGGTTGAGCCACAAGCTCATCTAGGAGCCCAAGGGCATTTAGACCTTCTTTGAACCTAAAGTAAAGATGGTAGTTGGAAAAATATTTTGTGTAAATATATCACAGAGTAAAATTTTTTTAAACCAATTTGACCACTCAATGGACATCTGGGTTCCAATGGTGCAATTTCTTTGAGAATAATTTAATATTAACACAATTTGAAGATATTTTTATTAACTTTGCATGCACTATAAAATCCATTTCACAAGACACAACACTTATTAAAATCACGCAGCTAACTGCTGTAAGGAAATTAAGAAATCTTATGGTAAAAAACAAGCTCCACCACCCTGAATCTGAATGCTTACAAGCTTCATTACGTCTCTTAGGCTGGAATAAAGACTGAATTGATGCATCTGCCACACAAGAAAATTAAACTTAAAATTAAACATGTTGTATAACATTTGGATGCCTACTTTTCACACCCGAATAAAAAAGACTGGTGCATCTACAAAACAAGATCATTTCTCCTCATTGTTTTTTTTTTCTTTTTTCTTACAAGTTACTTGGGCAGAAAAATATTTGACCTACAAAATGCAAGCATGTTGTGTTTTTAAATTGCTTAAGAGCAGTATTGTCTTTGAAGTAAGCATTCACCTACTCACTCTTCAGGTATGCAAAGGTGACAAGAGAGACATGGCGGAGCTTGGGGGAGAAATGATGGGCGTCGTGGTGGTGAAATGGTGAAATGACGGGTGTAAATATCCAGTCGATGAGATGTCTTTATTTGTAAGCAATTCCCTGAAATGATAACACATTCATCACGTTACATACTTATACATATATATAGTTATACAATATATATATAGATATATATTATATAATAATGATGCACAGATAAATACTATTTGTAGTAATCACCTAATATAAACACACATGTATCACATGTCCTTACCTGTACCTCATCCAAAGATAACCACGACACATAAAGAGTGGAAGGCCCATCTATGCCATGATCTTCCAGAGACTAGATTGCTCTATAACGGAGTTGGTGAGAGTGACAACTGCACTGAGAACACTTTTACTTGCCATGTCATCAACACAGCAACTGCAACCAGGTCCTGTCAGAAGCAAAATAAATTATCAGTAATTGAAACAACAACTTTCTTCAACAAATTAAAAAAAGTAAAAAAGTAGATAATTAATAGCAATTAACCTGAAATGACTGAGAGACATTGAATCTCCTCTCTCTTCAGGATTCTCCCATCTGGGTATTTAAATTGTATCATATGACCATCAGCCGGCATCAACAATTGCTGATATATGCCTCCGGTGATCATCTATTGCCTTTTTAAAAATGTAACCACCCAGTTTTAGTTACATTTTGGACGACATCATATTTGAACATACCTTTCTGCGTCGCCTTTCACACTCTTCCATCTGATCTCCTTTTTATCTCCTGTTACATTTTGAAAAATGTACAAACACAAAATAAGATATTTTGAATAACAGTTTCTTGTCCACATTGACTTCCATAGTATTTTTTTTCTAATGTGCATAAGTCAATGCTACAATCAAGTGCAGGGCTGAAAGTATTCCGGCACCGTGCCGGATCTCCGGCGTGTGGCCGTGAGGAAAAAAAAAAATGTTTGAGAGCCTGCGCGTGCGGATTAATATTTTCGAGCCAATTTGTTTCTACTTAGTTGTTGTAACTAACGTTACAAAGCCTATCAGAAGCAGAGACAGGGCGGGAGGTCCTTGTAACACCGTATGATTGACAGTCCACCCATACGTCAATGTCACGTTAGCGTGGTCGGAGAAAAAAAAATAGAGCGCAAGTTTATGAAGCCTGGGGATGATGTCCTAGCAATAGATAAAGGGCCTCAAAAATAAAATGGCGCTCGGGCGTGGATTGAAGAAAATAGAGATGGCGAGCCTTTTGGCAGTTGGTGCAAGAAACTGAGAGAGCCCGGGTGCTTGTTTTCTGCCCGATTTGCTCGAGGAAGCTACTGTAAGGCAGCAGCGATAAGAAAGTCGTGCTTGCTCGTCATGATTAATGGTGCGTTCACATCAGACGCGAATAGAGCGTCTGGCGCGAGTGATTTCAATGTTAAGTCAATGCAAAGACGCGAAAAGACAACCTGCGGCGCGTTTCGCGGAGGCGAATAGGCGGCGCGAATTGAGCGTTTCGGGCGTTTTGACACGCGAAACGCGCGAGTTGAAAAATCTGAACTTTTGGCGAAATTTTTGCGCCGCCATAACCAATCAGGAGCTTGCTCTAGTAGTGACGTGATTACGAAGTAGCAAGCGGAGGGAAAATCCGAAACAACAATGGAGGACACACTTATCATCGCTGTATGTGCATACCCTGTATGATACTTCTTCATACTTTTATACAATGACCAAAGGTTTTGGTGTGTTATTTTGTGCACAACATAGTAAATCATAATTTGTATTTGTTAAAATAAAAATATTATTTATATGTTAGACTAGAATACTTATGGCAAACATTTGGTACATTCATTTGTAATTATATCCTATTGCAAATACACTCACAATAGTATAGTAAAAAAAGTTATTTGTGATTAGACCAAGTGTTGTGGTACAGTGTAATGAGAATGCAGCAACGAGACAGGGATTCCTTTTTGGAGGCTAGCTCCATTTATCATCTGAAAAACAAGAAAACTATAACAATCTAAACTTGAACAAAAAAATAAAAAAATATTGAAAATGATGAAAGATTTACAAGAGTTAAGTATGAAAAAAGATTAGCAATATTTACAAGAGAGGTTGAAAAGATTATTTACAATATATAAAGTGTGTAAATCAAAAGAAAATTTCACATGCCACTCTTCCCTCTTCCAATCAAGAACCTTTTTATTCCTGCATGTAAATAGCACAGTAACTCCTGTCATAGAGCCGCTGCCCGTGCACTCAACTTACCACAACGATGCCGGGAGCAACTGTTACAGCTGACACACCGTTGTCTATGACTGACCGTGTCTGCGATTTAAAAATACGTTTGTGCACATTTATAGTAGAACATGATTTGTCATTCAGAATTTTTGCAGCCACTGGTCACCCTGTGTAGAAAACTGGCAGAAGACAAAAAAGCGTTAACTAGCCTGTCGGTTTCAAATCAACATGCGAGATACATGAACACTCATGGCATTGCACTACAGTTCAAAAAATGTTTGTCTGAGAAGCTAAAAAAATGCACGTTCTCACTCAATGGCTTGTTCGCTTTTTTGATAATGAAAGCAACAGAGTAATAACACAACAAATGGTTATCCAATGCTGCCAAGGCCCTCATGATAATGGCCTTGCCTGGCAGCAGAAAAGTCAACATTGCCAATGCACCAAACCTTATGCTGGAACTTAAAGATGTCATGCAGACTTATGGTCTTGAGTGGAGACAAGTTACCAGCATCCTCCTTGACAACTATGCAGTCATGAGAGGAAAAAACTCTGGCCTTGAAACTCAAGCAAGGAGGGAGAACCCATACCTCCTTGACGTATCTGGAGAGACCGTGCACATGGTTTCCAATGCTGCCAAGGCCCTCATGATAATGGCCTTGATTTCACTTCTATTCTTCAGTTTAGCAGTTCAGTTCTTTAGTTATTTGTCACTTGTTATTTAAGCACTTTAAGCACTTGTTATTGTTTAGAAGAAAACACTTTATTTGACATAGTACTTTAAATAAATGGTGCAAAGCATAATCATTGAAGAGAGTCATCTCTATCTCAGTCTCAGTTTACCAGTTTTTTAAGCACTTTAAGCTCGTTACTGTATTTTTGTTATTAACCCCCCCCCCCCCCCCCCCCCCCCAAGAAAAAAGTTCAGGCTAAGGATTTTTTTTTCCACTTTAACCCCCTGTATATAACTGAACTGCGGAGCAATAACCATTTTAACAATATAAGTTTATTTTGACTAATAGTCTAATTTTTTACCATATATAATTGATTAAAATAACAATACTGACGTTTATTAAGGCTAAATCTTGCTAACCATTAAAAAAATTGGGTAAGCACACTAATTTTAAGAGATTTTCAAAGCAAATTATTTAATTTTTTTAAACAAATTATTTAATTTTTTTAAACAAATTATTTAATTTTAACACAAATATATTTGCTAACTAACATAAACTACAATGAACAATACATTTATTACTGTAGGCTATTTATAAATCTTTGTTAATCTTAGTTAATAAAAATGCAGCTGTTCATTGTTTATGTTAGTTCACAGTGCATTTAAGTACCAAATACAGCTTTTGTTAACGAGTGCTCCACGAGAAAACTTTGATCTTCTGACCTTTTGCCATTGTGCACTGTCATTTGATTAAGATTATGTGCTTAGTTTGAAACATATAGATGTTTAAAGACGGTGATATCTCACTTGTCTCTCTCTCTGTCTCTCTCTCTCTCTCTCTCTCTCTCCCGAATTATCGTTGGGTGTGAATTGTGCTTAACAATAACGTTAATAAACCGATAAATCACTCTTTCTGTAAAACATTAAACAGATTTAAGTAGTTAAAAAACTGTTTGCCAATCTCATGCACTCTTTTTCAAAACTCTATTTCAAACTGTGATGCGCTTTCAAATGCTAAACAGGTGGGCGAAAGTTAAACGCAACTACAGCACAGTTGTCATCGTTTACACACAACGACACAAATGTGTTCACACTTACTTCAAATATAGCCTATAATACATAGCTCTTCCAAATTATTTTAAAAGGGGAAGGTAATATTATTATTATTAATAATAGTTTTACACAAAATAATTCAATTGCAATTGCAATATTTGATGATTTTATTTATTTATTGCAAAACTGTGCAGCACTTACATTTTATTGATCCATAAGGATGACTGGATGAGGGATGGATGTATGGATATCTATCTAGATGCACAACAATATCAAACTATACAGACAAAATAGTACTGAATTATGTGTGTTACACAAAAGTGTTACAAGTAACCCTGCATATGAGGTAGTTGTAACATTTTGCACTTCTGTCACTTTCCGTGCAACTGTAGGCTACGCTAATGGTTAGGTCCTAGAAAAAACTTTAAGTGTTCATTTGTAGCAGAGATTGGTATGTTGCTTGTGTAAAAAAGAGAATTAATCTAACTTGTTAATTTTTTTAATTAATTGAGGCCAAAAACCAAAATGTGTTAGGTTGTGCCACGCTCTCCTCTAAACAAAATCTAATGACACTGAATAAGCTTGGTGGGAATAATCTAACATAGCAAAAACTAGGCTATGAGGAAAATAATTCATAAAGCATAAAAAAAACAACGTAACACAGAACTTAAAGACGCTGCTTCTCTATCTGGAACGCAGTCTATCTCTCTCTCGTTTCTTCTCCTCATTGCCGCCGTCAACCTATGAGAAAGAGAGCTGCACGCTCATAGAGGTAGAGCGACTCCAGAGTAAAACAAGGGAAACAGAAAGATACATAAGACACGGACTATAACCACCGACCGTAATATATCATAGCCTATTACAAGAATGTTGTTGTATGGGTCTAAAGACAAAACCTCAATAGCTTAATATATGACATAACAAAAATGACATTTGGTACGGTCTACATGAATGATCAGATGCCCGCTCATTATACAATTCCAGTAGTTCTAGTGTTAAAGTGGCAAGTTCTATAAATTTCAAAACATCTTTTCATTCATATTTATCCTTTTCCACTCAATTATGCCCAAATTAAGATTTCTGAAGCATTTTAATCATTATAATGTTTAAAGTTTCTGCTTAGTAGTTTTCCCCGTTTCAGTTTTCTGCTTTGTATAGGCAGAAACTGAAACGGGAAGCACCCGCCCTCAGGACAATTCAGTGCTGGTCGGACCCAATCAGACGCTATACTACAAGACTGTTTTGATCACGTGGACTGGGACATGTTCCGGGCAGCGTCGGATGACGACATAGAGGCGTACTCAAAACTGTAACGTGTTTCATCAGAAACTGTGTAGAAGATGTAGTGCCGACAAAAACAATCCACATCTACCCCAACCAAAAACCGTGGATTAATAGCGATGTTCGAGCAGCCTTGTCAGCGCGGACATCCGCTTTTAAATCCGGAAACGCTGATGATCGCAAAAAAGCCAGTTACGATCTCAGGAAATCCATCAAAGCCGCAAAAAGACAATACAAAAACAAAGTTGAAGAACAATTCAACACCCGCGATGCAAGAAGGCATGTGGCAGGGAATCAATAAAATCACAGACTTTAAAGGGAACAAACCAGCTACTGTGAACATTGCCGCCTCTCTACCACCGGACGAGCTGAATAACTTTTATGCTCGTTTCGAGGCTCACAACACCGCCCACACAGAGAGCGCTCCCGCAGCTGCTGCAGAAGATGTGAGTGCACTCTCCGTCTCTGTCGCGGATGTAACCCGATCCTTCCGACGGGTGAATATCCGCAAGGCAGCGGGTCCTGATGGCATCCCAGGCCGTGTGCTCCGAGCATGCGCATTCCAGCTAGCCGGTGTTTTTACAGACATTTTCAACCTCTCCCTCTCTCTCTCTGTGGTTCCCCCGTGCTTCAAAAAAAATCCACCATTGTGCCCATACCAAAGAAAATAAAATCACATGCTTGAATGACTGGAGGCCTGTTGCTCTCACACCCATCTTCAGTAAGTGTTTTGAGAGACTCGTCAGAGACTACATCTGCTCTGTGCTGCCTGCCTCACTGGATCCGCTACAATTTGCATATCGTAGCAACCGTTCTACAGACGATGCTATTGCTTTCACTCTACACACTGCTCTCTCCCACCTGGAAAATAAGAACACCTATGTGAGAATGCTGTTTGTGGACTACAGCTCAGCATTTAACACCATAGTGCCTGCCACAATTGTTGCGAAGCTCCAGACTCTGGGACTAAACAGATCTCTGTGCAGCTGGATCCTGGACTTCCTAACAGGCAGAAGCCAGGTGGTCAGAATGGGCAAAAAACACTTCATCCCCGCTGACCCTCAACACTGGTGCTCCTCAGGGCTGTGTCCTCAGCCCGCTCCTGTACTCCCTGTACACACATGACTGTACAGCCACACACAGCTCCAACGTCATCATCAAATTCGCTGATGACACAACGGTGATAGGCCTGATCACCGACAACGATGAGACGGCCTACAGAGAGGAGGTGAGCACCCTGACTAAATGGTGTATGTCAGGACAACCACCTCTCACTCAACATCGACAAGACCAAGGAGCTGGTGATGGATTTCAGGAGACAGAGCAGAGAACACACACCCATCACCATCGACAAGACACCTGTGGAGCGGGTAAGCAGCTTCAAGTTCCTCGGTGTTAACATCAGTGAGGATCTCACCTGGTCTACACACACTGATGCAGTGCTGAAGAAGGCACATCAACGCCTCTTCTTCCTGAGACGGGCTGAGGAAGTTTGGAATGAGCCCCAGCATCCTCAGATCGTTATACACCTGCACTATAGAGAGCATCCTGACGGGCTGCATCACTGCCTGGTTTGGAAACAGCACCGCTGGCAACCGCAAAGCTCTGAAAAGGGTCGTGCGAACTGCCAGCCACATTGTTGGAGGTGAGCTTCCCTCCCTCCAGGACATCTACACCAGGCGGTGTATAAGGAAATCCCGGAGGATCATCAGTGACTCCAGCCATCCTTCCCACAGACTGCTCTCTCTGCTGCCCTCAGGAAGACGTCTCCGCAGCATCCGATCCCGCACTAGCCGACTGAGGGATAGCTTTTTCCCTCAGGCTATCCGACTTACGAACAGTCTGAACTAATACACCCTACAGCATACTCCACAATATGGTATGCCACACACTGCACTTTAACTTTGACAGTTCAACACCGAACTATTTAACACAATAATCTACCTGCTACCACTGGATTCCATCCAATGCACATCCATAACATTTCTGTATCCAGCCCACGTACACTTAGCATATTTTCATGCGTATATATGTCTACATAATCTAGAATGTGTACATTATGTGTATAGTGTATAATGTGTAGTGCTAACTGTATGTATGTACATATTGCGTAAAATGTGTAGTGCTAACTGTAAGTATGTCCAATAGTACACTGTGTGTACTGACTATATGTATGTGCATATTGCATATTTTCACCTGTTGAAGTCTGTATGGTTATATGTTAACTGTTTCTGCAATTTCTGGTGCACGCTCCCAAGAATTTCACTCACCAAGGCACATGTGCTGTGGTGATGTGACAATAAAGTGACTTGACTTGACTTGACTTGACTTATATTTCATGGTAAAGTTTAGAGACAGAGAGTGGGGACATGCAGAAAATGCAATTTTTTGTGTTCTATGTAGTTTTTATTAATGTTTTTAATTATACATTTTAAATTTGTGGTTAGCTTAATAAGCAGGACATTTAGCTTAATAATAAAATGTATTTTAGAGTTAATTTTCATGCAATTTTATATATATAATGTCCTGGGACAGAAATGCACCCTTTCGGTGGAATGGGCTATACTATACCATCTGATTATGTAATCCTGTCCGTATGAAATGCGGCATCTAGCCTACTTTACAGCGATTACATGGAGATAAATTTGCAGCCTACACTGATTTAGAATACACTATTAATAAACAATTAAAATGCTATGTTATTTTTTCATACACATTTATTATCATTAGCCTACTTTTGCCGGTAATATGTAGGCCTATGCGTGCGATTAGTCCTTGCTTGAATGACTAGCCTACTAGGAAAAATATTCAGTCTATGGCAACTCTAATCAATAGCCTACATTTAATAACTGAATTATTTAATTAGTAGCCTAATTAGTTCGCAGCTCTTACATTAAACTGAGTTAGCATAATTAGTTAATGAACTAATAAAATAACAAAAAATAAAGTTTCAGTTAAGATGCTAACATATTTCTGTATCGCATTGCTTATTCCACCACACAAAGGACTGTTTATAAGGTGACAATCCATTATACATGTAAAGATTGTAGGCTCTATCTTGAAGATTTTTGTATTTTATTGCATCTTCTGTTATAAAGATGAAGACTGATATTTCGTTAATAAAATAAATAATAACACAATGCTGTAAAAAATAACTCAGGCTATGTTCTGTTCTGACTACTTTTTGTTTTAATTATATCTATGATGATATAGCCTATTAACAAAAAATAAATATTATTATATTCATATATTATATTTAAAAAAAAACGTATAGGCCTATATAAAATATATTTAAAAAAAGGGCCTCACTGATTCATTTTGCCCTGGGGTTCGCCTCTGATTGGGGGCTGCTACTATCTGCTTAAGATTTTTAAATGTAGAAGTTTGATAAATGTGTGATAGGCTATTTTATGTGGATAAAGGCATATTTTGTACATGACTACACATGTCCTTATAAGGCCAAGAAAATATGTTGCATCTTGTTATTAAGAGAAAAAATGTATTTTAAGGACATAAGATCTCGCTATTACGAGAAAATGGTTTTCAATGGAATAAGAGCATGTCATTGTTAAACAACACCACCAACAATGTAAGAGGCCTGTGGAGATTTTGAGAAGAACTATGGATTCAACATTAATAATGATTTTCATAATGCACGGTAAGTATATATTTTGTGATGTAGAAAAAATTCTAGGCAGCAGATGTAAATAAATGGTCAATTAAGTTCAGAAATTGGTATATACAAAAGTAAATATTTGCTGCATTGTTTGTATTGTATTGTATGTAATTCTTCGGGGTAGAGGGGTAAAACCTGTATATCAAAACCCTTAATCAAAAACTTTCTGAAAAACATGTATTTTCATAAATACAAGGAAGGCTAAAAGTGCTGCACAGGTGTACCTTATCTCAGTATCAGTATGTGTAATGTAATATAATGTGTAAAGTGTAGTGTGTGTGAGAAGTGTATAATATATATATATATATATATATATATATATATATATGTAATATATATACTTCGAAAAACACTGAACAATCTCAGATTCATAAGGCTTAATGTGTTTATCAGAAGGGGCTCTCTAACAAAATAATGCATAGTGGTTAAATTATAAAAATATGCTTTAGAAATATGCTACAGTAGGAGTGTACATGAAAATACTATTTGAAGGAAATGTGTAATTATCCTTACACAACTTCTATTGTGATTGTGAAAATAGTCATGACTTTCAGGGCTTGAACTGTCTAAATAGGCCCATTTAAAACATGCTGTAGTTATTATATGTAGGCCTAGTTGTAGCCTATATTCTGAAAAATACATTGTTCAACATGTATTTTCACATTAAAAACTGGTATTTACAAGCTTAATCTAGTTAGGTTCTCTGTGTTTGAACGAGCACTAAACCAGTTGGCGGTGCTAATGTCCAAAAAATGTAGGTACGTGTTAACATGCAATTTACGTGTTAACAGTTATTACATTAAAAAAAAGCTTAATGTAGGCTTACTATGAAAGACTTATGTACACTGTTTTTTTTTTTTGTTTTTTTTAAGGTAAGTGCAAACAACTTAAGTTACATTTAAATAGAACAAAATGTTGAAAGTTAGTTAACTAAATTTGTTTATTTAAATGTAGCTAAAATAAATTGATTGCAACCACTTTTTTTAAAAAAAATGTAGTAAATTCAATGAATTTTTTTTTGAGTGAAATATAGTAAATATTAGTAAATGTACTTTTTTTTTCAATGAGCAGTGTTCTTTATCATTCCTGTAATAACACAACTCTTAAAAAAGAGAAATAATTCTGTTGTACAGTTAAGTGATGGATCATTCTGTGAAATGATGACCCTGGTGTCTTTCAAGAGTGAGGATGGGGCATCTTCTGCATCCACCACAAACAGATTCTGTGTTTAGTTAAAGAATTTTGTTTTAGAGATGTTCAGCTAAATACAGTATATCCTCAACGTTTATATAGTGTCTCATAATGTATTTAATGGAAATGCGTAATTATTAGGCCTAACGACAAGTGTTGAACAATGTCTGTTGAAGTTCCTTTTTACATGAATACTTGAAGTATTTCCAAAAAACACTTCCTTTCTGCATAAATACTTGCCACACAGACAGTTGAGAAACACAACACAGTCCACTACAGGAGAGAGAAACTAGCGTTAGTTTGCTGACACTAAAACACTCAGATAGTGTAAATGAAAATACAGAAAAGGTAAAACTCAGAAAATATGCAGAGAAGATGAAACAACATTGATCATGTCTAAGAATATGTGGATGTCTTAAGAGGTAAAGTCAGAAAAGAGATCACAGATTCAACGCCACGAGAATCCAGTCTTCTGAACTCACAGGTAACTGAGATTAATCAAGAATATATTTCAGTAGATAGTTCAATGTATGAATTTATAAGGTTTATTTTAAAATTATGTTCTTTCAACTGCATATATATATATATATATATATATATATATATATATATATGACTATAACCATTTCAACTGCACCATAAATGTCTTGTGTATGAAGGTTCAATAATGGACTCAGAAGACCGAATAGAAAGGATTGTTGATATCTAAAACAAATCAAATTCAAGAAAGACACAGAAGACTTCAACACAGCAAAACCCCAAACACCTCAACACACAGGTAACTGAGATTAAAGGAACAGTTCAGCCAAAAAATTACATTTTCTTATTACTTACTTCCAGGTCAGCCAGGTCATCCAGTATGATTGACATGCAGTCTTTGCATCATTTGTAAATAATGGGGTTATTTTTTATTTTATTATTTCCCTGAAAATGACTGATCTTTTTGCTTGAGAAGACACTTATTTGTCAACCGGGGTCATGTGGATTAATTTAAAGCTGCCTAAATACGGATTTTTGACCTTTAGAAAAGGTTCATGTTGTGCCCCGTTCACGTTTTCCTCCAAAACCTCCAAAAATGTATCTTTGGCTGAAGAAAGAAAGATATACAGTGAATCTTGGATGAGTAAATAATCAGGAAACCATTTTTGAGTGAACTGTTCCTCTGCATTTACTCACAAAACACAAGGACAAAAACAACACTAATAAACATCTGACAAGGGGTAAAGTTAGTCTACAGTTCACATGTTTCAGAAGATGTGAGTCGTATGATATGAGGAAGGGAAGAGAGTTACATCATATCTGTCATCTTCAGGAAGTGATGGTGTGAAGATCAGAAGCTCCAGAGCAGCTGCAGTGTGTTTGGAGCTGCTGTGTGTTCTTCTGCTGACTGCAGTCATAGTGCTGTGTGTCCTCATCCATACAAAGAGCACAAACTACACACAAGAGAGACAGCAGCTGCTAACTAAGATCACCAACCTCACAGAAGAGAGAGACCAGTTAAAATCAGAAAGAAATGAACTTCAGAAACGTTTAGCAGGTAAGTTTCTTCAGTCTAACCACTAACTTGCTTCATAGCAGACTCCGTTTTTTAAAGTGGAGTGAACTGGATCTGTCATGTGGCTATAATGTATGTATATATAATTATATAATATAATAATGATATAATGTGATATACTTATATAATTAATTATGTCATGTCTATAATTAATAATAATCTAGGGAAGTCAAATGAATATAATACAGTACACGGTGCCTAGTAAACAGACTACTTCACTGCTTAGTGAACACTAGTTTGATGAATATAAAAAGCAGTGACTAAAACCTCCTTTTAGGAATCAATCAGTAATTCTGCAGGTCAATGTCTCTAACAGTATACAGCAGACATAGAGGGAAAAAAACAGCAATAAGCTTTAAGAAAAGTTCATTTTCATTACACTACTCTAAAGAGATTTTGCAGTAGATGAAAAACACTAGAAAAGTTAAAAGACCAAATAATTATGAAGACAGACACAATCGAGTATGAAGTCAGTTGCTGTACAGTAACAAATAAATAAATAATTCAGCATCCATTCAGTTCAATACTCCCTCAGCAGTTTATTAGTCTTTAGTCTATCAGTTTCTTAGTCTTCTAGACTTTCTCTGCCTCTCCTAGCCGTCTCTCAGTCCTGCAAAAATACATGTAAGAAGTACTTTGCTACAAATCAATTCAACAGTTATGAGTTTGCGGGTGTACAGTATTTACTACACAGAAGAGTGAAAAGTTCTCTCATCTTAAAGTACAGCGACGATGTGCTGAAATTATACTGTAAGTGTAAGTAGAGTAAAACCCTCTAGATGAGTCTGTAGGTCACTCCATGAACATGATCAACTGTAGAGCTTTGTATTTCTACAGGAACAAACGTCCTTTGACCCTGTTCTCTTCATTTTTCTTTTCCTCTCCTCTTCCTCTTTGTCTCCCACCACAAAGATTCATTTACCAAAGCACTAAGCATCATATTATCCTGAGATTCTGACTGGTGTGTCATCAGTTTTGTTACTAATATTTACACATAGATAAATATGTGCTGTTTGAGTTCATATTGTGATGCTCAATGCAGTTATGTGTGTGTTTGTTTTTTCTGAATGAGAACATGGTTAAATCTGTTGAAAATGAGGGCATTTGTTGTAGAGTTCAGCAGAAAATACTGATCAAATTGGAACGTAATTTGTGACAAATTAATCAGTTAATTAATTATTATTAATAATGAATCAGTTAATTAATTAAGCAATCGAGAAAAACCGTAACCATCCAGACTTGAATTGCTCGGATCAAAGTTTAGTTCATGTCTTATCTGGTTGTGTTTATAGATGGATGGAAGTGCCATCAGTCCAGACTTTACTTCATTTCCTCTGAGACGAAGAACTGGACTGAGAGCAGAAGATACTGTAGAGAGAGAGCAGCAGATCTGATCATCATCAACAACACAGAGGAACAAGTGTGTGTGTGTGTGTGTGTGTGTGTGTGTGTGTGATTGTGGTGTTTAATTTATAAATGAAAGATAATGTGCTGAAATCTGTCAGTGCTCATTTAATAAATCATGGTATTGTTTGACTTCTCAGGAGTTTGTGAAGAACATTTCTGGTGGTTCTGGATATTTCTGGATTGGTCTGACTGATATTGAAGTGGAGGGCAGATGGAAATGGGTTGATGGTAGCAACATCACCTCTGGGTGAGAAATCACTGAACTGAACTGATTATTATGTAATAAATGATTGTCTCAGTCAGTATCATATCACACAGAAAGCAGCTCTGAAGATCTAAAGCTGATCTGTTGATGCAGGTTCTGGGCGTCTGGAGAGCCAGACAGCAATCAGGGAAAAGAGGAAGACTGTGCTCTAAATTATTCACCAGGATGGGCTGATTTTCCATGTGATTATATGTATAAATGGATCTGTGAGAAGAGTGTTCTTAAATGACACATTTCAATAAATGTATATATAGTGTGTTATGAACATCTAAATATGTGTTATGATCCCTTTTCCTATTATGATCTTGTTTGAATAAATGTTGTGACTGCACATGGATCCTGTTTTCCCTTTTCCCGTTTCTTTTTATTCAGTATATCAACAATAATTTATTCATACCCAACACACATATCCTTTAATCTAATTCTAATTCTAATTTAAATTAATATCTCATTTATTTTACTTGCACTTTAAAGTTGTCCTCAACATCTCATGATTTCAGAGCATGTGAGTTCCTGAACCAGATGAATGATGGGATACACTTAACGCACAGATATACTGTACTTAAGAGAAATCAGTGAAAGACCTGGTGACTCTGTGTATAATTATGTTGTTTTATCCAATTAATTTAAAATGTAGATTTAATAGAAGACATCTGAGGAAATTAAGACAGCCTTTTAATTACTACTTATTTAAAAAAAAAAAAAAAAACATAAATATAAAACACTGGTCAATAGCTTTGAAAGTCTGAACATTGACAAATTCTGCCCTCAACAGGAAGTTTCTAGTTAACCACAGACCGAGTTCCTTCTGTCCATAATAGGAGAAAAGCTGTCAAAACATCTACTTCCCATATTCTTAATAAATTAATATCCAGATAAGTTGTATAAACAATGCTCATAAAAATTTAATGCATTATAAATATTTAAAACCATAATAAATATCTCATCTGAAATCACACTTCATAAAATGCTTTTCTTAGTATTTTTGTCTTGTTCTTAAATCAAGATGCATTTACTTGAGAAGCAAAACAATTTAAGATATTGTCTTGTTTTGTGAAGAAAAATATCACAATTTTGTTAGTTTTCGCTTAACACAAGAAAAAATAAGAATGTTTCGATATTTGTAATGGGAAACAAGACAAAAATAATAAGAAACTTATTTTTTTTGCAGTGCAGAAAACAGTGTCTATCAGTATTAATATTAGAAAACTAAACAACTAAAAACAGACAGGGATCTGTTATAACTAAAAAACTAAAGTATAAATGTTGAAATTATGAGGAAATACTAGGGTTGTGAGTAACATAACAATGCCTTGAGTAAGTGCAGGGGAAGACAAGCTTTCATAATATTTGCTTTGAAAACTTGCAAAAGAAAAAGTTTTTATTGTTTAGTGACCAAATAATAAAGCTTTATTCATTCTCAACATGAAGAAAGAACATGTGTTACAGAAACTGTTATAAAGCTGATCCTGATTGATCCTCTTGAGTGCATTCAAAGTGCTGATTGGCCCACAGATATAACCTTATAGAACCAAGTTACAGTTCGTTACAGCTCTTTGTAGACAGAACCTTATTGTTTTCTGTATAAAAAGTCCCAAAAAATTACACAGCTTAAAAAACATCACATAATGTAAATCAGTGGTCACAGAATAAGAATGTGTGAATAACTAAATTTTGACAAAATAGAACCTTATAATTCCAAGGCGGCAAAATGTTCCAGAATGATGCACTTAAATCATTTGAAAAAATAAGAAATTAATTTATGCTCCCAAGGTCTGATTTTTTTTTTTTTTTTATACTTGCAACTGAGACATTTCCTCAGGTTGAAATGAATAGAACAATTCCTCTGGAGACTTAAGAGGAAGCGTGTGGTGAGGCACATCTTGTGACAAACTCTAATATCTGGAGGGAATTCAGATGGAAGATTGTAACTAGATTTTTTTTTCAAACCCCAAAGATAGTAGCAAAATGGGATCCTTCCTGCTCTGACACGTGTTGGAGAAACTGTGGACAGCATGTTGGTAACCACATCCATATTTTGTGGTCATGTCCAAAATTAATTACATTACATCTGCCATCGACAGAAGAACTCCGCAGAAAAACCATGTGTGGTTCTTTCTAAAAGTTCTAACTTGTGCAGCTGGAGCAAAATTTAAATCAAAAATCATAAGACAAAACATTGGATTACACTTTACAACACAGTTTACCATTAGTTAATGGAACCCGGGACTTCTGGGTGAACACTGGCGCTATTAGCTGCCGCTGCTCAGGGAGGGAATTTTAAACTTTTTTACTACTTCTAAATCTACATGCACTTATAAATGCATGAATGAATTTATGCACTGTTTTGAACTGTTTTTAAGGAGTCACTCTGATTTGTGTATCTGTGCTAACTCGGTGGGTTTGTACGCTGGTTGATCTGCGTGTGCTTTCTACAGTTGCCGGTCTGCCTGCTGGTTTGTACCTGTTTCTCCGTGGTACCTCTGGCACAGGGATCAACTATGAAGATCATTGAGCTATTGGTGAACTTATTAAGCTCCGTTTGCGTCCTTTTTAATCTTCCGTCAGCTCTACATCTTCCCTCGGATATTGTGTACACACCACGTCAGAAATATATACATTGTGGGTCTCGGTGGAGTTATAACATCGATGGCACACCTCAAATACAGTATGCTCACACGGACTGTCCAGGGGTTCCCAAACTTTAAGCCCGCGACCCCCATGATAAATGCGCTGCTGCCCCCGCGACCCCGCACCCCCACCCCCCACCTCAACAACCCCTTTTTTTGGAGCCTCCAAACACCTTTAACTTTAGCAAACAGTGGGATACGTTGTGTTGCTGCACGTGATGTACGTACGTAACTTGATTGTGATTGACGCTGACGTAATCTCGTAATGTCTGGGACCAAATTACAAATTGAATTAATATATATATATATATAATTTTATTTGTTTTATTGTATCAGACTTTTCTGCAAACACCATTTAACAAGTATTGAATTAACCCTTTCACACGTAAGTTTAAAATATTCTGGCTGACCCCCCAGCGTGAGTTTTTTTCAAGGCGATCGTTATTTAGATGTGTCATTTTATGGTTTCCATTGTGACGCGTCATTGCTTGTCACGTGACACACCGCAGAAACAACAGCGCTGAATGAATGATGATCTGCTTTTATGTCATTTTTCCTTTTTTATTCAAAATATTCACAAATTGTTAGATATGGCATGAAATAGCTGATATTCCGATTTTCAAATATATGCAAGTGGAAGTGTTTTGTTGTTTTAAACACCTTTATAACGAATCGCGTTAGTTGAGCTGTATACGCGATGGGTGCCGCCATCTTAGTTTGTGCCGCAGACGCAGTTCAGAGAATCAGATCTGTTGGATTTACAACACGTGAATTCATCCACTTCTCCCGAAATACCATAAAAGTAAGTGAATGGTGAACTGGGAGAATAATAGAGTAAACTTTAAAGTAACTTACACAATGTGTATCTGATATGCATAAAACGTGTCTAATTATAATGGAAAGGATTATTATTGCCACGTCCTTTGACATCAGTGTGTATTTTACAAACTCTAAATGTATTGTTTTTTTTAGTACTTATATGTCTGAAACCTAAAATAAACATTATGTGGTTGAAAACACTGAAAAGTTGTGATGACAGCTCTCAGCGCGCGCCTGTCTCTGGCTCAGCGCCAGCCAACGCGCGAGAGCACATTTGAATTTCACGTCATGCACTGACCGGTGTGATCGTACACTCCAGGGACCAGCCTAGACTGAACACAACGGTGTGATCGTACGTGCGAAAGGGTTAAATTAATTGCAACAAAAATATATAGGGCCTTTTTTTATAGAAATCATCTCGACCCCCCCCTGCGCCGGGGTCCCGGGGGTCGCGACCCCCACTTTGGGAACCACTGATCTAATCCACGCTCTGCGAGGAGGCTCACATGGACTGTTGATCATGGAGTATTAACCAACCTGGACAGATCGGTTGGCAACGATTCTGGTAAAAATTACTAAATATACGGTCACTTATCTATGTTCCATGTCTCCAAATGTTATTATGCTTGGTGATTTTAACATTCATATAGATAATTTCAGTAATGCATTTACAAGTGAATTTTTATCATGCTTGGATTGCTGTGGTATGCAGCAATTTAACACACTGCCCACTCATTCTAAGGGGCATACTCTTGATCTCATTTGCTGTTCTGGTACAACACCTTATAATTGTACCGTTTCTGATCTGTCCATATCAGATCACCTGTTGCTGTCTTTTTGTGCCCAACTGGCAGTTTTTAAGGTAAACCTGTGTCGTCCGATCACATTTCGGAATATTAAGAACATTGATGTGCCTACCCTTGCTATTGAACTTTCCAGCTTTTCCAGTAAATCTGATTTCTCTACTGTTGATGAACTGGTTTTATATCACAGTGATAGACTGAACACGATTTTAGTTCAAGCTTTCACAGGTGCAATATCTATCATCTGTTTCATTTGTACATTCAGTTCCTTGGTTTACACCTGAACTGCGTGAACTTAAAACTAAAGGCCGTATGTTAGAGCGTTTGTTCGTCAGCCTTACTGTTCATAAAGAAATGTATGCTGAACATATTCAAAACTATAAAAATGCACTGTCCAAAGCTAAATCTGATTATTATTCTAACATAATTGGAGTCAGCAATGGGAACTCCAGGTTTCTTTTCTCAGTGGTAAACAATATTCTGCGACCTCCTGATTCTTTGCCATCTGATATGTATTCCACTGACTTACGTGATCGTTTTATGACTTTTTTTGAGCTTAAGGTTAAAAATGTACATCAGCAATTACTTGATATTATTTTCCACCATGGCTCCTGTCAATCTATCTCTCACGCACCTCCTCACTCTGTTTTCTCTACCTTTACACTACCAACTACTTCAGAGATAGTGGGTCTGATAAATAAAACCAAATCTTCGACTTGTCTGTTAGACCCTCTACCAACTCCTTTAGTGAAAACTTGTTTAGCAGCCCTGTCGCCATTGATTACTAAAATTGTTTACGCTTTACTTGTTTCTGGTTCTGTGCCTCCATCTCTTAAATCTGCTATTATTACTCACATACTTAACCCTTTAAGCGCCAAAGTCGCAAAAATTCAACAAGACATCATACTTAATAAAAACAGACTGTAGTTCCTAATATGGTGTAATATCTCATTTGTAATTCCCTACCACTAGATGGCAGACATGTAGTACGTCGATTCTAGACCAACATTACATCAAGTTCCTATTCAAAGTGTTCGAGGAAATAGCAGAGCAAGTAAACTGTCGTGTCATTGATGCAGAAGTAGTTCAGTTCATAGCGTGTCAGCTGAACCTTACAGACTCATAGCAGCAGCAGAGACAGAATATCAGACTTCCTCTGATAAAATACACTCTTGTGCTTAACCAGTAGATTACCAGAATACCAGTAGATTAGAAACAGCTCCGGCTTTTCTTCTACAGCATCGCTTGGAGACACGTCCAGTTCTGGCCTGAGCTCAGGCAGTCAGGTTGAGATGAGACGGGGCAGATCAGAGAGCGTTAGAGCGGAAAAGAAAAGATCGGAAGATCGGACCCTCCAGTCTGATTCTTCGATCGTTCCCTCACCTCTGCATTTCCTTGCATGTGTATTAAAGTACCCCACCTCTCCTCATGTGGGGAGATCTGGACACCTGTGAAAGGCTCCAGCAAAGATGAAGAACAGCCTGGACTGTCTCTCCTCAGTGACAGTGAGGTCAGATCTGGAGTATCACCTGTGAAAGACTCCAGAAATAATAAAGAACAGCCTGGACTGTCTCACCCCAATAATATTGAGGTCACTTCCGGACGATCAGCAATGAAAATGTACATGATAGATGATGAACAGCCTGGGCCATCTCACCCGGTTAAACTGGATCAGGGTGTTAAAAGAAAAAGGGAGAATTATGGCAGGATAGTGAGCAGCAAATGGAAAAAGATCAAATTAGACCCTGACTTTTATCCTTTTAGGACAGATTGAGAAACAGAGCGGCAAAAGAAAAAGAAAGACTGACAAAAGAAGCAGATCAGAGCACCAGTCTGATTCTTCCATTGATTCCCTCACCTCTGAGTTCTCTCACCTGTACATTAGTGGCGCACTATTAGCATGACATAAAGTCTTCTAAAATGAAATGGATAAGGTTTGCGCAAATGTCTTGATCAGAATGATACACAATGTGGCTGTTCATTATAATTACAGGTTCCACTGTCGCAGGAGCTCAGTTGTTTCGCTCAAATAACACTTTAATTAAAAACAAATTACAAAAATGTATATTGTACATTTCTGTACTGTTTTCACTTATTTGATAAAATACTTTTGTCCCTATTCAGATGGTCCAGATAATGATTGATGATCTGCTGACTCTGCTGTGTTTGGCATTGTGTCTCCAGGAGAGGCTACATGTATCATCCATCTTTGTTCTTACTGGTATTCCTTACTGGGAATCTATCACTTTATAAATATCATACAATTTAGTGTTCTGTCTTTTTATAATGCAAGCTAAATATTCAAACAGAATACTCAATTTTGGTCTTTCTTTTTCCTCTCGGTACATTATCGGAGGATCGGTCTGGATTGCTGCAGAAAACAAACTTCAGTTGCTAGCTGAATGATTCTGACAGGCTGCAGTCTAAGAAATCATGTCTGACACTGATTTCATCCACTGTCCACTAGAGCCTGACATTTTTTGGGAATCCCACAGGCAGGGCCGGCTCTAGCCCTTTGGTTGCCCTAGGCGAGATTGATTTTTGAGATTGAACTGTGTTTCACTGGGGCCTGGAATGCTAGATGTGGCCCCTTCACCTGCAACAGCCAGATCAGTGGCGTTAAATTAAATTAGTGAAAATGACTAAAAAACTGTGGTTGAAATTAGATTCATAGGGATGGGATGTTATTGTGATTTCCATGTGTTTTCATTATCTTCTAGTACATATTGTCAGATGGTTGTAAGCTTGAATTAGTTATTCAAAGGACTAACTTCCTTCAGGCTGCGTGTCCCTGGTCTCAGTCGTCTGTCCTTCACTGGTGCCCTGAGTGCTTGATGTGGTCCCGGGTGTCCCTTCACCTTCACCTGTATACAAGCATATTGTATAGCCAGACAAGCAGTGAGTGAAATGATGAATGTGGTTGAACTTCTTTAAGAAAACAAGCTATTGTATTTAATACATGCTAACCTTTTTCTGTTGTACTTTAAAGTATGGATGTGGCTTGAATAAATACTATTAAATAGACTCACTTGATGCAGACTGTGTGTCACTGGTCCCTGGAGTACAACTACTGGATGTCCCTACTCCTGCAGCTGTATGTATTTAAACAAAGAGTTCATCCATGCTGTTCGTTACACAATTGCATTTGGTCATTTCTATCATCCTACCACATAGTTGCATTGTACAAATACATTTTATCTCTGACCATGTATTGTAGTAGATAAATTACAATTACTACCACCACTACTATTATTACTAATCTATTAGGCTGCTACAAGGCTAAATAATACTACTGATTACAGTTAGTAGTATTAAGGTGATGTGATTATACACTCACCTAAAGGATTAGTTAGGAACACCTGTTCAATTTCTCATTAAAGCAATTATCTAATCAACCAATCACATGTCAGTTGCTTCAATGCATTTAGGGGTGTGGTCCTGGTCAAGACAATCTCCTGAACTCCAAACTGAATGTCAGAATGGGAAAGAAAGGTGATTTAAGCAATTTTTCAGCGTGGCATGGTTGTTGGTGCCAGACGGGCCGGTCTGAGTATTTCACAATCTGCTCAGTTACTGCGATTTTCACCATTTCTAGGGTTTTACAAAGAATGGTGTGAAAAGGGAAAAACATCTAGTATGTGGCAGTCCTGTGGGTGAAAATGCCTTGTTGATGCTAGAGGTCAGAGGAGAATGGGCCGACTGATTCAAGCTGATAGAAGAGCATCCACCCGTTACAACCGAGGTATGCAGCAAAGCATTTGTGAAGCCACAACACGCACAACCTTGAGATGGATGGGCTACAACAGCAGAAGACCCCACCGGGTACCACTCATCTCCACTACACATAGGAAAAAGAGGCTACAATTTGCACGAGCTCACCAAAATTGGACAGCTGAAGACTGGAAAAATGTTGCCTGGTCTGATGAGTCACGATTTCTGTTTCTGTTTCTGTGAGTCAGAATTTGGCGTAAACAGAATGAGAACATGGATCCATCGTGCCTTGTTACCACTGTGCAGGCTGGTGGTGGTGGTGTAATGGTGTGGGGGGATATTTTCTTGGCACACTTTAGGCCCCTTAGTGCCAATGGGCATTGTTTAAATGCCACGGCCTACCTGAGCATTGTTTCTGACCATGTCCATCCCTTTATCACCAACATGAAACCATCCTCTGATGGCTACTTCCAGCAGGATAATGCACCATGTCACAAAGCTCGAATCATTTCAAATTGGTTTCTTGAACATGACAATGAGTTCACTGTACTAAAATGGCCCCCACAGTCACCAGATCTCAACCCAATAGAGCATCTTTGGGATGTGGTGGAACGGGGAGCTTCGTGCCCTGGATGTGCATCCCACAAATCTCCATCAACTGAAAGATGCTATCCTATCAATATGGGCCAACATTTCTAAAGAATGCTTTCAGCACCTTGTGGATCAATGCCACGTAGAATTAAGGCAGTTCGTTCCTTATAATCCTTTAGGTGAGTGTAAAATGTTATATTTTGGCAAATCCAACAGCCCATTCAAAAAGTAATAACTGCTAATAATAATAACAATAACAAAAAACAGCAACAATAGTACTATTTGTACTTACAGAGTTCAGAGAGAGGAGAACATGAAGGATCAGGTGTCTTTTCTCCAGCAGGTGCCGGCCTCTGCAAATATTGCCTGAATGCATCTGGCCATGGCCAATAAAAAAAAAAAAAAAAAACATATTTTCGTATATTCCTAGAGGGGAACTGTACAGAAGGGTGAACACCACGTCAACACCACTATCAGCATAACGGTTACTGTGTGTGTATGAGCCTGCTAGTTATAATTAATGTAGAGTAGAGAGCAACTGTACTTTTCATAACTAGCATGCATAGGTTATCCGAAAATACTGGTCTTTGGGACATTACATCCATGTAGGTTATCAGTGAAGTAACGTTTGCTAGTAATACGTAGCAAACTAGTAAAAGTAACTAGCTAGCTAGTGATAGCTTAGTGACAGCAATGAAAACGTTCAAGGTGATGATGCACAATACTAAGCAAATTTATTTCATTTACACCTTAAAAAACGGAAATAGGAGGAGGCTGCAACGACCAGCAGGACAAACAAATACTTATTTAAAATAAAGTATTACAAATTATTATAAATTTATATAAGTATGAAGGTCTGTATGTTTATTTATGAATGCATGTGTGTACATCAATGTTTGTGTGAAATAATGAAAGATATGCACACAAACATATACATCTCTCTCTCTCTATATATATATTATATTTATGAGAGAGGCACTTATTACTAGGGTGACTGTTGTATATTTATCATATAGGCTAAATATACACACACACACACACACACACACACGCCTAAATTACCAAAAAGAGACCAGTCTCATCAATGACCTTTATTTAAAATCATATTTTGCTGTTATATTTTTTTTTTTACATTTTTATTATTTCAAGAAACAACTTTTTTATATATATAATAAAGTAGCCGTTCAATTTGTAACAGGCTTGGTATGTTGTCAAAGTCAGTGCTAAACAATGTAAACAGTATAAAATACATCCAGTAAGCAAGTAGACGAAACTGTCAATCAGAAATCAGAACCACTAACAACAATCCTGAGGTATTTACAAAAGACTTTCAGATCAGAACTGATGAGTTATACCGAGTTACTCCTACAGCATCTTGCACCAGTCACTGCGAAACCCTGGATGGGTGTTTTCAGAGTAAAAGCCTTGCATCTCTCCTCGTTTTCCTCTTCCAACATAGTCAAGTCAAGTCTCCTTTATTTATATAGTGCTTTTAACAAATACAGATTGTTGAAATAAGGTCATAAAACACCTAGAAAACATTTGTTCACAAGACTGTCAAACATGGACCTTGTAGCTTAGAATTTTTGCTTCAAAATGATGTGAAAATCATCTTGTTTACTCGCTTACAGAAGATAATAGATTGATTTAAATTTTCTAAGACACTTTTTGTTTCGAAAGGGCATATGCGAGTAGGCGTCAATTATCATGAATATTAGTGTGATTCATACCTGAGAAGACAAAGGACCCACATAATGAGCTGCATAATGAGCCTTTCAGCCAGGTGTGTGACTGAGAGGGGAAGAGTTACAAGAAGGAATCTGAGGATAAAATAAATTTTGTGTGTGTGTGTGTTTGTTTGTGTGTGTGTATATATATATATATATATATATATAATATATATATTATATATATATATATAGTTTTTTAGAATATATTTAGCTATCAAACTGTAGCCAGTGCATCAACTAAGAATGTTGATTAGACCTGACCGGAACTGCATGTGCATTAAGCAAGATATAATGTACATCCAACCAGTTGATAATGAAAATAAACTCCAACAAGGTAATGAGCACAAAGAAGAATGACCTTGTGGGGGTTGGTGATAACTCCTAAAAATTTACAGTGATAGCACTGATAGAAAATAATCTTTTCCAATTTGTTTAAATGGATTTTTACCTTTATCAAGCCATTTTTTTTTTTTTTTTCGATAAGTCTGCATCAATTTTTGAGTCAAAATTCTTACATTTAACCAGTCAGTCAGAAGAATAATACATTAGGGCTGTTGCAAAAGCAAATTAAATCAGTATCAAAATTCATCTTTGCAATGCAGAGAAGACACAGAAGCTGCATCTGAAGTGACATTTAGATGCATTTACACACGTGTATTTATGATGTATTTATTTATTTATTTTGATTGCAGCTCAGAGGGACATGGGAATGCTATAACCTGCAGTTGCAAATACATAATGTTTAGATATTTTAAACATTTGAAATTATTTAAAAATGAAAAGAAAGGCTACTTTAAATGTGAAATTTAAAAACCTGCCAGTAGGTGGCATCAAGTCATTGTTAATAAGTGATTCATTGCGATTGAAGCAAATCATTTAAATGGTTGATTTATTCAGGAACAAAAACGCTGCCATGTTGCTCAGAGGACAAAACAGTGCTGTGGCTGTGTTTGGAATTGTTTTTGTTGGTGAAATCAACCAAAAACAGGAAAAATGGTGTCAAAAACGTTAGCTTCTTAATATTAACTTATTGTTTACTGAACTGTTGTATAAAATCAATCCATGTACAGGGCTCTACAGTTGTGACCATTTGTGACTGAAAACTACTGCGTGTGACTGAAAAAATATTTAGGAGCACAAGTCTGCGACTGACCCGATCAGCATATTTGTGTTTGCGCTGAGGTGAGCTTCAAAGGTTTCTCCGTGTTTTTGCAACGTTGAGTAATGTATCACAGACATATCTCACGAATCCTTTCATAAACAAAGTGTAGAGAGATTTAATTAGAGATTCATTGTGCAGTGTTGATTACCTGTTGATTTAGCATTTTCTGGTCATATTAAATTTTAATTGTCAGTCATTTCACTGTCTAATTAACATAGGTTAAATGTAAAAATGTAATAGTTAAACAGTTTTTGCATTTGCTGAAAATGAAAAAAAAAATTAAAACAATATATGTTATGCAGTTTGTCACGGTACAAATTTGAACATATATTTGTTGTCGGTTGACATTAAAAGTGAATTTAACAGTATAAACCCTGTATTTTTCATTATTTATTTAATCTATGATTGTCTGGTTAAATGTAGGCAAAATTATGAGAATAACCCAGCAAGAATAACCCAGAATAGCAAACATAAATGGTAAAAATGACTATAATCTTGGGTTTTCTTAACAACCCATCCTGCTGGGTTATAGTGGTGTAACCCAGCATGTGTTCTGTCCAATATTACCTAGACTCCGCTGGGTAACCAGTTGGGTTATTTTTAACCCAGCTGTTTTTCGAATGTAGCTTAAAATAAATCTTGATTTGTGATCGTTACAAGTGTTTGTGAAAAGTATTCATCCTACTCCCAGTTAAGATTTAAGTTATGGCATAACAGATGGTAGACAACCAAAACTTAGTAATTCCCGCCGCGCGTACCGCCGCCGCAGGGCCGCGGCGTTAAATTCAAGTCATGTCAAGTGTTAAAAAGATCCTTCGCGAAACTACCGCCAGGTGGCGCAACAAAGGCGGATTGCGAACTGAATGTAATTGTAAAATGAGATAAAAGGAGTGACGAGGTTTTAAAACAACAAATAACATTCTGATATAACATTGTACCATCTTTAAAAAAACAGTTAAAAAACTGTGACGTGAGTTAATTTCAAAATGTAGGATAGTCCTTAGGATACAGTCTACTCATCAAAAATTTAAACGAAACCTTTACACAAAGGGTTCTTATGCTTGCTATTGTTATTAACAGTCATTAAATATAAGGCCTATATATACGGATAAAAAGCTAATGTGGTTCAGTTCGGTTCATTCTTGGTTTAAAAAAAAACAAATCTTCAGGTTCCATTTGCAGATAGGAAATGAGAACGGTCCCAGCATTTAGCAATACTTCTGATTCATTCTATGTTTATTATCTTGGATTTTTCATAACTGCTAACACCTTTGCCTTTTTGAATTATGCCTTTACTGTGTGACCAAAAATTTGTATTTTCGGGTTCAGCTGTTTGAGCGATGCTGGTGCCTAGCGCACATTCATTGGAAACAGTTAGCCGTTCACCGTGCCATTCGGCGCAGGGTGGCGGCAGCGGTCCACTTTGGCATATTTGTGTAATTATTATTTTTAATTTTTTTCCCCGTCCCGATTGATTACTGAAACACCGCGTGAACTACAAAAGCCTATTTTTCATAATGAAATAAAGTAAGCTGGAAAAATAGGCAACATCACGAATATGGAAACGTGGAGAACTAAAATTATCCTGTTGGCACATTCCTCAACTTTTAGGCCAGCCGTTATTATTCTGAATGTAATAAAATGCCACTTATACATGACTTGATATAAGTTCTTTAAGTATAGATTGCTTATAGTATTTTTTCCTCTCATAAACTAATTTATGTGTGTTAAGCTGTTTTAAAAAAAAATAAATAAAAAATAAATAAAATAACATGCAGCAAACGAAACTAGGTATTAATATCGGTTAAAATTTGTTACTGTGGGGTAATTATAATTATTATATACTTCGGAAACAGAGTCTGGGCCTAATCTAGGCTATCCAGGGTTTTTTTTTCTGAATTTTTTTTTTTAATTTTCATTGCATCTGAAAATGACTTTGGCAGCACATTCACGCTCAACCTGCCTCGCGCTTTGCTCAGCTCTGTGGACGATTTAAAATGTTTGATATAAGGTTGCTGTCCCATTTTATACCAGTAATTGTCATTTAAAAAAAACCATCGAATAATAGCTATTGTTAGTTCTAATTAGATTGTTAACACAAGTTAATTTAGGCCTATTTAACATTGCACTGTGTGAACAGTTTACCCTTTTTAACTAATAAAACTCCTTGAGATTTTTAAAGTCAGTTTTTAGTATGGAAGTTCAAGTTTTTTTTTAAAAAAAAGGTTTTAAATGCTGAAAATTATTTCTATGAATTAATAATATGGGTTATCGAGGTTTAAAGAGCTTAAATTATTTCTATGAATTTAAATAATATGTTATCATGTTTTTCTTGTAGAAAATATAGTGTGGTATTCTGTAAGAAAAACGTAAGGGAAACAAACAATAAGGGACGATCCAAATATTATTCATATTTGTTTTGCTTCACCTATTTATGTAAGCTACAATTATTCTAAAAAAAATAAACTAAATAAATACCACAAAAAAAGAAAACCCTAATAATGTACCCTAATTAAAAGTGCCATCTGGCCTGAGTAAATTTGACCATTATAGAATTGTGACTTTAAAGGTTAGTGATTTAGGAGGTGAAAAATACTGTGAAATTACAAATGTTACGTGGGATTTTAAAGCATAACAACCTGAAGGGCTATGAAACTTTAGCCCAGTGGTCTCAACCTTTTTTCTCCAACGTGCCGCACTTATGGTGCAACACGTGCAAGTCTCGCGGCCCTGCACGCATATCATTTACAATATTACGTTATCAATACAAACCAACCTGATTTATAATATAGTAGCCTAAATATTATGATATTTAATCGATTACATTCATTGAAATAAATTAATAACTTCTACTCCCCATAAATAAAACACCTGATGCTGGTCGGGAGCTGACCAATTTTTGTGAAATTCGGCTCGAAAGGAGTAACAGCACAATGAAAGTTGCGATTGTAAGTTGCAGTCTGTAAAGACGCGCACGGGAGGCATGGACGACGCGCGACATTGCAGAAAATGTGCGTTCACAAACATTGTAGCGTATGTTGATCCAAATATGGGAAAGCACTTTCGAATTTAATAATATGAGGTTGGCCGCAGGGCTATGAGAACTGACAGTTTGCTTCTGGTGTTTGGTTTGTACTTCAATCGCTAATAGCTCTCTATAGTTAGGAATAAGCCACACGGGTGTTTTGTATTTTTCTTTCTCTCTCTCCTCTCTCCTCTCTCTCTCTCTCTATCTCGCCTCTTTCTCCTCTCTTTACACTCTCTAGTTAATTCAAACAGCATTAACTTACAAGGAAAGACATTTTCCTTCAGGTAGACTGAATGTTTTTTCTGTACCTTGCTAAATGTTGGGATCATGATCAGTAAGTTGTATTCGCTCAAACTGGATTTCAGTTAAATCAAAATTTGCGGGACTTTGGAAGCTGGGCTGCAGTTTAGCGCGAGTCCAGCGCGCTGTGAAAGCGGGAGGCAGCTGATGGAGGGACTCCCGCTTGGTCTTACAAGCCTCCGCAAACGGCTACAGTTCACAAATAACAATGGATTTTTTCCGTAAAATAATGATTAATTATCAACTGATAATTTGTTATTATTATGATCTTGTGAAAACAATAATATTGGCTGCGGAAAATAATGAATAAAAAGAGTAGGGCTGCTTTGAATGCAGGCTATGGTGGTCACCCCCAGTAACATGAGACAAACACTGTTCCTCACAGCACAAAAAACAGAGACAGAATTCAGTTCAGATGGAGGGGGTTGTGGTAGTTATGTAAGCTTGTGGGGGTCGAGATAAAAGGTGGAATCTCTTGGTCTTTCATATGGACAGTGTCTTATGAGGGTATCAAACTGCGACAGGTTTAGATAGGACTCGTCATTTTGGTTTTAGGGCAAAAATAAATTCGCAAAGCGACATCCAGACCAGTCCAGACATCAGTATGATCCGTCTATGATGTTTTATAGGCTTTTTAGATTTGGGAATACACATGCGTTACAGACATGACAAAAAAAAAACTTTTTGGAGACATTATTATTATTATTATTAAATAATATTTTTTTTTTTTTTTTTTTTTTTTTTTAGCCTATTTACAATTCACAAACCAGAAGCAACAATATCTGCAGAGAAGGGTTGGCCATTCTCAAAAAAAAAAAAAACATATCAATTTTATTTCAATTTTCGTTTTTTTGTGTTTCATAGAGGAAAAATCAGTGTTCAAGGCATCTCTCAAATTACAACCGTTCTGAAAGAAGAGTTTATGCAAACGCGTATAAAATGCTTTAAAAACTTTAACAGAGATGTCTAGAGGGGTATTTAATAGATCTGCCTCCCATGTAAGATTTTTCTAGTTACTAGTCGTTCATTTGTCATTATTCAACTAATCGCAGGATTATATTACATTTATATATATAATCCATAATGAGCCTTACTATATTTCGCTCTCAAAGCACATGCATTAAGTTTGCCCCAAAGCACAGGCAGAAGTAGCCCAATAATTGTAAAAAAAAGAGACATTTTAATTATTTATTAATAAACAAATGTTTCTTGTCGACTGCAAGATGAAATTCACAGTGCTGCCTCTCTCCACATGTCGCAGCTTTTAAAGAGAAATACAACCTTCACAGATTACACAATGCTTTCGTTCTGATTGATTCGTTAAAAGACATTTCAAGCTTTCTGTAGATATATTTCTCATGTATGTGAGACACCACAATTTTAAGTTAATTCATTATCAGGAAAAAATTCAAGTGTCCTGCATGCCGCATTAATAATTTTCGCACAAACACTTAAATATGAATAGTTATTCACATTTTGCATATGCATTACAACGTAAATTATTTTTTTACATGCAATTATCCAAAATAAAACCAAACAAGATTTGTAGTGAAGATAAAACAAATAAGAATAAATGCTGCGCATGCACTCAGCATCACTCGCTTCGCCGCGCAAATCTTGCACGCAGACATTTTTACACACCTGCATTTAAATGCGGCTGCAATTTTATTTTTTTTTTACTTAAATTCTATGTAAGCAAGTACACGGCGGCTCCCTTTAAATCACTGAAGTTTGTCTATTAATGAATCTCTTTTTTTTTTTTACATCTTTGCAGTTTGGTGATTATAATGAGAGAACTTGAGTTTAATCGTCAGGGGCGTTTATTAATCAAATCCATTCTTTAAATTTCAATGATTTAGCTAAATCGTGCAGGTTTAATTTATTAGTTTCTTGTTTTAATCAGGCCTAAATAATGGGAGCGAGAAATTATACAGTGCCTCACGCGTTTTTACTAAAAAGAAAATAATTTATAAAATAAGCAACAATTTCTTACAGACAAATATATTTTCCCAAGTTGTCTATCAAGGAAATGGACAGTTAGCAGATAACAAAATGCATGTTGGTTTTATTAAAGGAATTTTAAAATATAAATTAAAATATAGGCCCTAATATATGAAAATATTGACATTTTGCATATAAATCCATGTAGCCTAGCTCACTAAAATAGGCTCTGCTTTTAATAACTCTGATGCAAAGTAAACCACAATTTTCTTTTTGAATAATATAACACATAGTGCATATTATATAAATAATGCTGCACACCTATTAAATGTAATCCAAATCTAAAATGTGGTGCTTGTAATACTGTAGCTTAGAAAATAAGCACAGGCTCAGGCTGGGCTTGACATTTATCAGCTTGGTCGTTCTAAGAAATGCACATAACTTCATAGTGCAAACTTTCATCTATGAATATTAAATATTTTTTAACTATATTGTTTTCTTTCATTTTCCTGACTGCAGCCGTCGATACAGCACATCAAGAGGCAAAACTGGCGATCTATTTGCAATGTGCTTTGATCTTGTTTGAAAACTTGTGATTAAAAGCATACTCAATGATCAAAGCTGCGTCACTTTGCAGGCCTTGTGTCTGTGTGGTAAAGTGGCGTTTGGATGTCTACCTACTGTATTAATCAAATTAACAATGCTGGCTGCGTCTGAGCTGCCTACTCAATGAGTAGGTATGAATTTTCATTAAATACTTACTTAAGGTCTGAAATGCTTTAAAACGCGTTATTCTGTGTTGGCGTCATTGCTAGAGCAGGAAGACAGGGCTGGACATATCAAAGCAGCCCTGCCCCTTTTAAATATCCAATAAGCGTTTGTTTTATACAGAAGCAGCTGACGTTCAGACCCATTGAGCTCAAGTAAAGCCGCGTTTGACGGGGTATGGCAATACAATCATATTCATATTGCTGAAATATAGCATTCATATAGGAGTAAAATAGGGGGACTCGGTTAAGCGAGTGGGATGGAGTGGTGTTTTTCCAAGCTCCGACCACACAATCTCTATTTTGGTATTATTCAGTCAGTTTAATCTTAACCTGCGCTATAATGCCTTTTAAATAGTAGTTGGACAGTCCTAGCCAGCAACCTTAATGCAAAGCCGTAAACAATCAAAGAAAGAACTTGCGTCCGCAGACTCTGCTACTCGACAGTATACTTTGGGTAGCATGCTACCGTAGGTTTCTGGCGCCAGACTTGATATGAGCCCTGACTCACTGTCATGGATTTGAAACAAACTGACCATTGTGCTGAAGTCGTGATTAATGCAGACCCGCGATCGCTAATCATGAACAACGTATTTCCGACCTGGAATCTGGGCTGAATCAAATGCAGTCACTGGAATCTCAGCTTTCCAACTTGGCCGATGACAACGCTAAACTGAAAGCCAAAATTACTGACCTGGAGGGGAGAAGCAGACAGTGCAACATGCGTCTCATCGGGATACCCGAATCTGTGGAGGGAACACAACCAACAGTATTCTTCTCTAATCTCCTGATGGACATACTTGGGCCAAGATGTGCTGACTTCTCCACCGGAGCTTGATCATTTGTTTCCATAAATTTCAGACCAAGGACATGGTAATTCGCGCTGCCCGCAAGAAGCGAGACGACCTAAAATACGATGGCAAGTCAGTGTACTTATACGATGATTACTGTCCTGAGGTGATGGACCAACGAGCTGAGTACAAAGAAGTCATGCGTCAGCTGTTTACGCTCAAACTCAAGCCGTCACTGCTATATCCAGCGTCTGTTTGTAAGACTGATGGCCAAGGGAGAGCAGCGCTACTCTTCTCAGTGAAGGAAGCTCAACAGTTTTGGCATCATATACCAGAAATCGGATCATGTCCTTAAGAAGTGGTGACTGATCCTACAAAGAACATTTGCTACTCATGGTACTTTCTGACTCTGGGTTTTTCTCTTTTCTCCCTTCTTCTTTGTACTCACATGCACGGATATGACTGGTAGCCCAGTTAAACTATATTCTCAGTTGGTCTGATGGGTTTGCAGGTAGGCAGAGTTATTTTCTGTGTGTGATGTTTTTTGATGATATATATATACTTACATGCATATATTTACCTCTCATTCTAACCTCACATCTCAAAAAGTAACCCCTGTTTGAAAATAAGTATGACTATGGGCTATGTAAATACAACACATGGACAATGAGGTAATGTGGATTATCCCAGAGTGCAGGCCAGTCTGAGTTGCAGTAAAAGTCTTCTTTTGTTTTGGACTGTATCACAACTCAGCTGTCCATGCTGGCACGAAATGTATGGAAGGGAGAGGGGAGGAGGAGGGGAAGGCAAATCTGAGCCGGGCTATTTAGAGGTGGTTTTGAAAGAAATATTAGCAAATAACTTGTTCATAAGGACTGTGTGGGTGGGAGTGTGAGGCTTAAAGGGGAAGGAGCTCCCGGAAGAATTCTTGATAAGTAGATTACATGTTTTGGGGGAGGGGGGGGGCAGCTTGGGAGTGGGTGGGTGTGTGTGTGTGTGGTGGGGGGGGGTACCCTTTTTTTTTTTTTTTTTTTTTTTTTTGGTCAAGCACATCATATTCTACACTATAATTTTAATCTACTTTTGTCTCAATGGAAGTAGACAAACAATGAATAACATTCGCTTCTATATCATTGGAATGTCAAAGGGGGCAAACCAACCTACTAAAATAAATAAGATTATCTCCCCACCTCCAAGATTTGAAAAGGAGATATTGTATTTATGCAGGAGACCTACTTTACCTACAGGTCAGATTATGCGCTTAAAAAGAGTAGGTTCAGTGAGGTATATATCACTCTAAATTTAGATGCAAGAGCCAGGGGTGCTGCCATTTTTGATCCAAAATAATATTCCATTTGAAGCAGATGATGTTATTACAGACTTAAATGGCCGTGGTTTGTTATTGTATCAGGGACACTCTGTCGCACTAAAGTTGTCCTGGCCAGCATCTACGCACTAAAATTGGGATGACGAAAGCAATTTGTTTCAAAATCTTTACTTCTATTCCTAATATTGAAACACATCATATTATCATTGGGGAGACTTTAACTTTGTGCAAGATGCCGATTTGACAGATCGCCTCTTAGACCGCATTCCTTACTAAATCCGCCAAGCTACTAGCTGCCCCAGAAGAGCTAGGTATGTCTGATCCATGGAGGCTCAAATTCCTGGAAAAAAATCATTTTTCTTTTCTTTCACATGTCCACCCCACCTACTCTCGCATAGATTTTTTTCTTATAGATAACAGACTGGTGTTGCATGCCTCTATCATGCGATTACCATAGCATTGTGATCTCAGACCATGCTCCAAACGCCTCTAGACATAAACTTCCCCAATCACAACCGTTTTTTTAAAAACCATGGAGCTTTGGACTCAAATTTGCTATTTACCTACTATCTGGTGGAATCTTTAAGAGATCCAAGCATTGCACTATTTCTTGAAATAAATGACAAAACCGCCATTGCCGCGGGGCACCTGTGGGAGTCCCTCAAGGCATATTTCAGAGGCCACAGATAATTTCCCTACACAGCCCACTCCTCGGTGGAAAAACTGCTGTGGTCTAGGACAAAGTGGAGCTAGCACAAAAAACTTCTGGAAATTGGATGATAGCTATGCAAATAACCCAGACCCCTCACTTTATAAGAAGCGTTTACAATATCAGACAGAATTCAACCTTTAACGCCAAACCATGCAGAAATGCAACCGCTAAGTCGAGACAAAGAATTTTTGAGTCAGGGGATAAGGCTGGTAAACTTCTTGCCCAGCAAGCTAGAGCTGCAG
>NC_056575.1:34001098-34035653 GCF_018340385.1 Cyprinus carpio | reverse complement strand
GCCATGAACAAATATTTTGTTACATTCCGCATACATTTGCATACAATCAAAAACAGTTGCAAAATAATATAAAGAAAAGAACAGTAATTTAAGCATAAAATATAACAGGTACACAAAGTAGAAGTAAATAAATGTAAAGAGTAATACGCTAAATAAAAAAAGCATTAGTAAAGTGTGCAGGAGATGGACTGGGAAAGGTCCCTCATGTTGTGACAGGTGAACACAATTCAGTCTGCACATTCCCACCAGTAACAACGACAGAGGCTGAAACTCTGGGTGTAAATGTATAAATGTAGGATAAAATGTTCCAGAATTTGTGAGTATTTTATATAAAAATGTCCCTAACAGTCAACCCCAATCACAATAAAGACAAAAATTGTTAATTTTTATGGTTGTCATACCCACACACTAAGTTAAACTTTTCATCTGATCAAGCAGAATGTTAACGTCATCTTGTGCTTCAACAAGGTATCTCTGGCTAAAACTAGCTTACGTTAGTGTTAAGTTAGTGAGTCCATGCTAATGTACAAACTTAAATAGCGAACAGTTATCACGTTATGTACCATACAGTTGAAGTCAAAAAACACCATAAACAAAGGGCTATATTAGATTGCCTCTCCATATTTTCTGGTTTAATGTAAATTAATTTAATCTTACTCTGTAGTATATGAACAGTGTTTATTATTATGTGTTGACAATTATGTGTCATTCAGCCAATTATTGGTCTACTATTTAATAATTTACATCATTATAAAGTTGATAATCTCTGCTTTAAAATGACACCCAGTGACAATGCTGTATCTTATTGAGAAATTGGAGATATAAAAACTCTCATTCAGCTTTTACTTTGCTTGAGTGAGGCCTTTGAAAGCATGGAAATCTGACAGTAGCAAATTATGTGTCATTCAGCCAATTATTGGTCTACTATTTAATAATTTACATCATTATAAATCATGGTTATATATGTTATAGCACAAAAATGGATGGCAGACCATTTCAGTAATATGAGTGAAAATTGTCCATACAAAAATTGCTTATGTTGCAGAAGTTGAGGTAAATCTTTGCCTCAGTTAACAATAAAACTAATAATTTAATAGAAATGCATTAAAGATTTATGAATTATACATGTGTATTTGTCACAAGGTGACGATCTTTAGAGGCGGAACCAAAATTCGGGAAGTTTGGTTCCGCCCGGAAGTGTTTCCGCCCGGACCGGAAAAACAGAACACCGGAATTTCCGGTAGCGCCGTAAGAAGGGAAAATCAGGGAATTCGATGCACCTGTGCCTAGTTAGGGACAGCGGTTGGTGATTGGAGGATACGCTGGGACAAGGCAGTACTTAAGGCCAAGTTATTTCACAGTCTGGGCGCTCTTTCTGGTGTGTGTGAAGCACTGTGTTGTGCCCGTCTTGGTGCGCTGCTGGTGGCTGTCTAACTCTCTCTCTCCCTCAGGCTGGAATTGTATGATTGTGAAGACATCGCGAACCTTAAAGGTTGAGAAGTGAACGGATTATACGGCGAACTGAGACGACGTGAAAAAAGGGATTGGAAGCGGCATTGATGTGAGTACTAAGAGCCAGTCGAAAGTGCCCTGTGTATTGACCTGGCGCGTTGTGTAGATCTCTCCAGGAGGAGGAGGGCGGCCCTACCCCTAATATAGCGTGGTGGGAGAGCCGAAGGAATACTTATTGAAGTAGTCACAACGACGACATCACTAGCTAGGCCGCATATATTCATCGCCAGATCCGAACCAAGCGAAGTGAAGGAAGACGGGTGTCCTTCTCGTACACTGAGTGTGGGTGGGTGAGTCTTCGTGCTGTGAAAACCTATAATTTTGACGTGGTGTTGTATATTGCTGTGGGCTGCTGTGTATTGCCGTGTGTCCTGTCAGATAAAACCCCCGCCTTCACGCACTTCGTCGCGGGAGGGACAAGGAGGGACTGGCTGGTCCTAGCCTAGTTCAGTACAGTATATGTTGTGAGCGTGCTTCAGATCTCCGGAGATAGCACGGTACGCTGTGTCCAGCCCAGAGGTGAAAGCCATCCAAAGCAGAGTAACTGTGCTTGTGTCCAAGTTGATACCTGTGGAGAGGAAAGGAAGGAGAGAGAGTGAGTAACACAAGGAGAACCAGAGGGAACCTGTACTTACAGTACGCTGTGTTCAGCCCAGAGGTGAGAGCCATTCAAAAGCAAACTAACTGTGCTATTGTGCCCAAGTTGATATCTGTGGAGAGAAAAGGAGAGAGAGGGAATAACACACGAGGAGGAATAGAGCGAACCCTGTACTTACAGTACGCTGTGTCCAGCCCAGAGGTGAGAGCCATTCAAAGCAAACTAACTGTGCTATTGTGCCCAAGTTGATACCTGTGGAGAGAAAAAGGAAAGAGAGAGTGAGTAACACAAGGAGAAACAGAGGAAACCTGTACTTACAGTACGCTGTGTTCAGCCCAGAGGTGAGAGCCATTCAAAGCAAACTAACTGTGCTAGTGTGCCCAAGTTGATACCTGTGGAGAGAAAAGGAAAGAGAGAGTGAGTAACACAAGGAGAAAACAGATGAAACCTGTACTTACAGTACGCTGTGTTCAGCCCAGAGGTGAGAGCCATTCAAAGCAAACTAACTGTGCTATTGTGCCCAAGTTGATATCTGTGGAGAGAAAAGGAGAGAGAGGGAATAACACGAGGAGGAATAGAGCGAACCCTGTACTTACAGTACGCTGTGTCCAGCCCAGAGGTGAGAGCCATTCAAAGCAAACTAACTGTGTTATTGTGCCCAAGTTGATACCTGTGGAGAGAAAAGGAGAGAGAGTGAATAACACGAGGAGGAATAGAACGAACCCTGTACTTACAGTACGCTGTGTCCAGCCCAGAGGTGAGAGCCATTCAAAGCAAACTAACTGTGCTATTGTGCCTAAGTTGATACCTGTGGAGAGAAAAGGGAGAGAGAGAGTGTGTAACACGAGGAGAGACCGAGGAAACCTGTACTTACGCCGCTGCCTGTGGAGAAAGAGAAAGCGAGTGAGCACCCAAGGAACGAACTGTGTGAACCAGTACTTACTGTGAGCTGTAATCAGCGAAGAGGTGAGAGCAAAACCAAGCTGAACTAACTGTGCCTGTGTGTCCCAGCCGTTGCCTGTGGAGGAAGAGAAAGAGAGTGAGCACCTCGAGAACGAACTGTGTGAACCAGTACTTACCGTGAGCTGTATTCAGCGAAGAGGAGGAAGAAGGAGGGGCTCTACGGATACCTAAGACTCAGGCCGGTGCCCGAGTCCCACGCCCGGATCCCCGTGGCCCCCTTTGCTCCCTGACCTCTTCCCGGCCATAGCCCATCTGGAGGGCCGAGTCAGAGTTTAGTTTTAATTGCCCTTTCCCTATTCCCCAAGCTATTTTTAAATATTTAAATAAAGATTGTTTTTTATCACTTACTTGTTCTCGTGTTGTTTGGCCATTGGGTTGGCTTTGGGGACCTCCTCGAGGTGGAAGTTGAGAAGGGGTGTGGCTTAGTCAAAGCATAGCCAGCCCCTGGGTGTGACATTAATGTTGTACAAAATGTGTATTTAATCATTTTTGTTAATCTTGTCAGGATACAATTCCTTTAACATTTTGCTGTCAACACAATAGGAAAAAGTGTTGCAGAGAAGGAAAAAAAACAAAAAAAAAGTACTAATATAGCTGTTACTGCTGCTGGTGGGTTAATCAAGGCGCACAAAGGATATAACAAAAAGGCTTTTAATGATCCACGGGAGAGAAAAGGGCACATCCAATAGTAAATAACATTAAGAATCAACGTAAACCTCAACAATAGCGGACAAGGAGGAAGTAAACAAACAGGGCTTTTAAACACCAGGAAAGTAATCAGAGGAGTGGAAACAGGTGGGGAGTAATCAATTAACAAAACGAGGAACGGAACATGACCAAATAGGGATAACACAAAAGGAACAGAAAGTCCGTGACTGTGACAATAGCCCATTAGCTATTTTTATTAGTCTTGTCAAAATACTAAATTGGTAAGAAAAGTGTCACAGAAAATAAATACAACATCTGTCAATTATTATAGGCAATATATATTTAGCACATCCACACTTTGCTCCATCCTTATTCTGCTCTGTCACTGAACACTTATGCACATGCTGACCCCACATGTACAATGTGTCACGCAGAAAGCACTGGTTCATGCGTGCAGTGCATGCATAACAGTCCTGAGTGCAGGCTGTACCTGTGGTCAACAAGAATAGAGCACAGATATGCCGTTCTGAAAGGATGTCAGGAAAAAGATATTGTTAGACCAACCGCTCTCATTCAAATTACACCAAAGCAACATTTGAACTGTTGTAATATATTTTATTATATTTGATTTGTATGAAGACCAAAAGCCCTCACATCAGCATTATTTCCTAACTATATTACACTTCTTTCCAGGTGTATTACAATGGTGCTGAGACTGTCACAATACACTGCCAGAAGGAACACAGAGCCGAGGATAAGCGAAATTAGACTATTAATCCAACACTGGGGTTAATCCAATGTGGAAACAGGAGGAAGACACACGTATGTAACTTGTAGACCCGACAAACACAGACTGAACAGACTAGGACCTTTAAAAGACAGGATAATTGGGGAAACACAGGTGAGTGGAATGACAATTAACAGGGGCATGGAACACATGGGGAAGAAACTAGACACATCTGGGAACTAATCAAACCAAACACGGGAGACAGAAACTGGGTCATGGGGCAAAAACAAACTAAATGAATCCAGGGGTGTGACAATACGCCCCTCTCCCGTAAGGTGCATCCTAGCACCGTATAAAACAGAGGGAGGCATGGGTGGGAACTTGGGAGGAGGTTCCGGGGGAGGACAAACTCCTGGGAGGGGTCCAGCAGACAGAGACCACGGAGGAAGGAGCCAGGGAGGAGACGATGGAGGGAGGAGACAGGAGGAGCCCAGCAGGACCCAGGCCACAGCCATAACAGCCCAAGGTGGAGCCAACGGTGGAAGGGGCCATGGAAGAGGAATGGCCGCCGAACTCCAGGGGGCCGAGCAACAGCGGGCAGAGCAGGTGGAGGAGCCTGAGACGGAGAGCTGAAGAGCCAGAGAGACCGATAGTACCAGCAACCCATACACAGAAATGATGGCTCTGGCGACGACACAGAGATGTGGATCCAGAAAGCCGCAGTGGAGCCAGAGCGACAGAGGACTGAGGTGGAGCCGAGGGGAAAGAAGGAGCCTGACAGAGCCAGAGGGATGGAGGGATGAGGTCAGAGGAGTGGAGTCCCGAGGCGTAGGATGGTCGACACCAGAGCAAGGCGGAGCCGAAGGGACAAGGGAGCCAGGCGGAGCTTGTGGACTGCCGGGGCCACGGCGCAGAGGAGGGAACTAGTCTCTTGCATTAATGATACAATGACAAATACATTAAACAGTTGCTTGTCCGCTGGTCTAACGTAATTGATACAATCTTTATTTGAAGCACCTTTATTTGAAGTTACTTTCAAAAAGTGATTTACTCTATTATTTTTATCACTGTTATCCAAACTAAAAAACTTGTATCGCAGTTTCTTTGATTATCTATGTTAATTTGAATAATTTTAACAAAAATAATGATACGGTGTGGTTGAAAAAAATACAATTTGTGAAGCTTTTTCATATCTATGACTCTCTGGGTCAGCGGCAGCTGTTCGCTGTGATCGACTGTACTTGCCCAAGGTTAAACAGACAGACAAATCTGTCTTAAATAGGTATGATATTTTTGTGGGTGTTTGAAGCGAGATCGCAATCTTTTAATGATTAATTGTGCAACTCCATTACTTCGTTAACAAGTAATAATTTCAAATTGATTTTTGTGGTTCTGAGTTTGAAAACTGTCTTACCCTCCATCTCCAGAAACCAGTCCCGCCAGAATGCAACGGTCCCTGGTCTCTTGTCTCCTTTTATGGGAGCCTCTTGGTGAGCTGAATTGTGGCTTGAACAGCTCCACAATGCCAGCAGCAGTAATTTGGGCATCAGTTTTCAGGAATTGTTCTTGAAAAACTGTTGGGTGAGCCACAAGCTCATCTAGGAGCCCAAGGGCATTTAGACCTTCTTTGAACCTAAAGTAAAGATGGTAGTTGGAAAAATATTTTGTGTAAATATATCACAGAGTAAAATTTTTTAAACCAATTTGACCACTCAATGACATCTGGGTTCCAATGTGCAATTCTTTGAGAATAATTTAATATTAACACAATTTAAGATATTTTTAACTTTGCATGCACTATAAAATCCATTTCACAAGCACAACACTTATTAAAATCACGCTACTGCTGTAAGAAATTAAGAAATTTTATGGTAAAAACAAGCTCCACACCCTGAATCTGAATGCTTTACAAGCTTCATTACGTCTCTTAGCTGGAATAAAGACTGATTGATGCATCTGCCACACAAGAAAATTAAACTTAAAAATTAAACATGTTGTATAACATTTGGATGCTACTTTTCACCCGAATAAAGACTGGTGCATCTACAAAACAAGATAATTTCTCCTCATTGTTTTTTTCTTTTCTTACAAGTTACTTGGCAGAATAAATATTGACCTACAAATGCAAGCATGTTGTGTTTTTAATTGCTTAAGAGCAGTATTGTCTCTGAAGTAAGCATTCACTACTCACTCTTCAGGTATGCAAGGTGACAAGAGAGACATGGCGGAGCTTGGGGGAGAAATGATGGGCCGTGGGGGTGAAATGACGGGTGTAAATATCCAGTCGATGAGATGTCTGTATTTGTAAGCAATTCCTGAAATGATAACACATTCATCACGTTACATACTTATACATATATATAGTTATACAATATATATATATATATATATATATATATATATATGATGCACAGATAAATACTATTTGTAGTAATCACCTAATATAAACACACATGTATCACATGTCCTTACCTGTACCTCATCCAAAGATAAACCACGACACATAAAAGAGTGGAAGGCCCATCTATGCCATGATCTTCCAGAGACTAGATTGCTCTATAACGGAGTTGGTGAGAGTGACAACTGCACTGAGAACACTTTACTTGCCATGTCATCAACAACAGCAACTGCAACCAGGTCCTGTCAGAAGCAAAATAAATTATCAGTAATTGAAACAACTTTCTTCAACAAATTAAAAAAAGTAAAAAGTAGATAATTAAATAGCAATTAACCTGAAATGACTGAGAGACATTGAATCTCCTCTTAAGGATTCTCCCATCTGGGTATTTAAATTGTATCATATGACCATCAGCCGGCTCAACAATTGCTGATATATGCCTCCGGTGATCATCTATTGCCTTTTTAAAAATGTAACCATTTTTAGTTACATTTTTGACGACATCATATTTGAACATACCTTTCTGCGTCGCCTTTCACACTCTTCCATCTGTCTCCTTTTTATCTCCTGTTACATTTGAAAATGTACAAACACAAAATAAGATATTTTGAATAACAGTTTCTTGTCCACATTGACTTCCATAGTATTTTTTTTTCTAATGTGTAAGTCAATAGCTACAATCAAGTGCAGGGCTGAAAGTATTCCGGCACCGTGCCGGATCTCCGGCGTGTGGCCGTGAGGAAAAAAAAAAATGTTTGAGAGCCTGCGCGTGCGGATTAATATTTTCGAGCCAATTTGTTTCTACTTAGTTGTTGTAACTAACGTTACAAGCCTATCAGAAGCAGAGAAGGGCGGGTCCTTGTAACACCGTATGATTGACACCCATACGTCAATGTCACGTTAGCGTTGTCGGAAAAAAAAAAAATAGAGCGCAAGTTTATGAAGCCTGGGGATGATGTCCTAGCAATAGATAAAGGGCTCAAAAATAAAATGGCGCTGGGCGTGGATTGAAGAAAATAGAGATGGCGAGCCTTTTGGCAGTTGGTGCAAGAAAACTGAGAGAGCCCGGGGCTTGTTTCTGCACGATTTGCTCGAGGAAGCTACTGTAAGGCAGCAGCGATAAGAAAGTCGTGCTTGCTCGTCATGATTAATGGTGCGTTCACATCAGACGCGAATAGAGCGTCTGGCGCGAGTGATTTCAACATTAAGTCAATGCAAAGACGCGAAAAGAAAACCTGCGGCGCGTTTCGCGCGAATGAGGCGGCGCGAATTGAGCGTTTCGGGCGTTTTGACACGCGAAACGCGCAAGTTGAAAAATCTGAACTTTGGCGAAATTTTGCGCCGCCATAACCAATCAGGAGCTTGCTCTAGTAGTGACGTGATTACGAAGTAGCAAGCGGAGGGAAAATCCGAAAAAACAATGGAGGACACACTTATCATCGCTGTATGTGCATACCCAGAGCTGTATGATACTTCTTCATACTTTTATACAATGACCAAAGGTTTTGGTGTGTTATTTTGTGCACAACATAGTAAATCATAATTTGTATTTGTTAAAATAAAAATATTATTTATATGTTAAGACTAGAATACTTATGGCAAACATTTGTACATTCATTTGTAATTATATCCTATTGCAAATACACTCACAATAGTATAGTAAAAAAAGTTATTTGTGATTAGACAAGTGTTGTGGTACAGTGTAATGAGAATGCAGCAACGAGACAGGGATTCCTTTTGGAGGCAAGCTCCATTTATCATTTGAAAACAAGAAAACTATAACAATCTAAACTTGAACAAAAAAAAAAATATTGAAAATTATGAAACATTTACAAGAGTTAAGTATGAATAAAGATAGCAATATTTACAAGAGAGGTTGAAAAGATTTTTTACAATATATAAAGTGTGTAAATCAAAAGAAAATTTCACATGCCACTCTTCCCTCTTCCAATCAAGAACCTTTTTATTCCTGCATGTAAATAGCACAGTAACTCCGGTCATAGAGCCGCTGCCCGTGCACTCAAACTTACCACAACGATGCCGGGAGCAACTGTTACAGCTGACACACCGTTGTCTATGACTGACCGTGTCTGCGATTTAAAAATATGTTTGTGCACATTTTATAGCAGAACATGATTTGTCATTCAGAATTTTGCAGCCACTGGTCACCCTGTGTAGAAAAATTGGCAGAAGACAACAAAAAGCGTTAACTAGCCTGTCGGTTTCAAATCAACATGCGAGATACATGAACACTCATGGCATTGCACTACAGTTCAAAAAATGTTTGTCTGAGAAGCTAAAAAAATGCACGTTCTCACTCAATGTTGATGAAGCAACAACCTTGAATATGGATAAAATACTCAATGTGCTTGTTCGCTTTTTTGATAATGAAAGCAACAGAGTAATAACACAACACCTGGCAAGCAGAGAAGTCAACATTGCCAATGCCCCAAACCTTATGCTGGAACTTAAAGATGTCATGCAGACTTATGGTCTTGAGTGGAGACAAGTTACCAGCATCCTCCTTGACAACTATGCAGTCATGAGAGGAAAAAACTCTGGCCTTGAAACTCAAGCAAGGAAGGAGAACCCATACCTCCTTGACGTATCTGGAGAGACCGTGCACATGGTTTCCAATGCTGCCAAGGCCCTCATGATAATGGCCTTGATTTCACTTCTATTCTTCAGTTTAGCAGTTCAGTTCTTTAGTTATTTGTCACTTGTTATTTAAGCACTTTAAGCACTTGTTATTGTTTAGAAGAAAACACTTTATTTGACATAGTACTTTAAATAAATGGTGCAAAGCATAATCATTGAAGTGAGTCATCTCTATCTCAGTCTCAGTTTACCAGTTTTTTAAGCACTTTAAGCTCGTTACTGTATTTTTGTTATTAACCCCCCCCCCCCCCCCCCCCCAAACCCCCCCCCCCCCCCCAAAGAAAAAAGTTCAGGCTAAGGATTTTTTTTCCACTTTAACCCCTGTATATAACTGAACTGCGGAGCAATAACCATTTTAACAATATAAGTTTATTTTGACTAATAGTCTAATTTTTTACCATATATAATTGATTAAAATAACAATACTGACATTTATTAAGGCTAAATCTTGCTAACCATTAAAAAATTGGGTAAGCACACTAATTTTAAGAGATTTTCAAAGCAAATTATTTAATTTTTTTAAACAAATTATTTAATTTTTTTAAAACAAATTATTTAATTTTAACACAAATATATTTGCTAACTAACATGAACTACAATGAACAATACATTTATTACTGTAGGCTATTTATAAATCTTTGTTAATCTTAGTTAATAAAAATGCACCTGTTCATTGTTTATGTTAGTTCACAGTGCATTTAAGTACCAAATACAGCTTTTGTTAACGAGTGCTCCACGAGAAACTTTGATCTTCTGACCTTTTGCCATTGTGCACTGTCATTTGATTAAGATTATGTGCTTAGTTTGAAACATATAGATGTTTAAAGACGGTGAGAGTGCACGTGTCTCTCTCTCTGTCTCTCTCTCTCTCTCTCTCACGAATTATCGTTGGGTGTGAATTGTGCTTAACAATAACGTTAATAAACCGATAAATCACTCTTTCTGTAAAACATTAAACAGATTTAAGTAGTTAAAAAACTGTTTGCCAATCTCATGCACTCTTTTTCAAAAACTCTATTTCAAACTGTGATGCGCTTTCAAAATGCTAAACAGGTGGGCGAAAGTTAAACGCAACTACAGCACAGTTGTCATCGTTTACACACAACGACACAAATGTGTTCACACTTACTTCAATATATAGCCTATAATACATAGCTCTTCCAAATTATTTTAAAAGGGGAAGGTAATATTATTATTATTAATAATAGTTTTACACAAAATAATTCAATTGCAATTGCAATATTTGATGATTTTATTTATTTATTGCAAAACTGTGCAGCACTTACATTTTATTGATCCATAAGGATGACTGGATGAGGGATGGATGTATGGATATCTATCTAGATGCACAAACAATATCAAACTATACAGACAAAATAGTAATGAATTATGTGTGTTACACAAAAGTGTTACAAGTAACCCTGCATATGAGGTAGGTTGTAACATTTGCACTTCTGTCACTTTCCGTGCAACTGTAGGCTACGCTAATGGTTAGGTCCTAGAAAAAACTTTAAGTGTTCATTTGTAGCAGAGATTGGTATGTTGCTTGTGTAAAAAAGAGAATTAATCTAACTTGTTAATTTTTTTAATAATTGAGCCAAAACCAAAATGTGTTAGGTTGTGCCACGCTCTCCCTAAACAAAATCTAATGACACTGAATAAGCTTGGTGGGAATAATCTAACATAGCAAAAACTAGGCTATGAGGAAAATAATTCATAAAGCATAAAAAAACAAACGTAACACAGAACTTAAAGACGCTGCTTCTCTATCTGGAACGCAGTCTATCTCTCTCTCGTTTCTTCTCCTCATTGCCGCCGTCAACCTATGAGAAAGAGAGCTGCACGCTCATAGAGGTAGAGCGACTCCAGAGTAAACAAGGGAAACAGAAAGATACATAAGACACGGACTATAACCACCGACCGTAATATATCATAGCCTATTACAAGAATGTTGTTGTATGGGTCTAAAGACAAAACCTCAATAGCTTAATATATGACATAACAAAAATGACATTTGGTATACGGTCTACATGAATGATCAGATGCCCGCTCATTATACAATTCCAGTAGTTCTAGTGTTAAAGTGGCAAGTTCTATAAATTTCAAAACATCTTTTCATTCATATTATTCTTTCCACTCAATTATGCCCAAATTAAGATTTCTGAAGCATTTTAATCATTATAATGTTTAAAGTTTCTGCTTATAGTTTCCCGTTTCAGTTTCTGCTTATAGGCAGAAACTGAAACGGGAAGCACCCGCCCTCAGGACAATTCAGTGCTGGTCGGACCAATCAGACGCTATACTACAAGACTGTTTTGATCACGTGGACTGGGACATGTTCCGGGCAGCGTCTGATGACGACATAGAGGCGTACTCAGAAACTGTAACGTGTTTCATCAGGAAGTGTGTAGAAGATGTAGTGCCGACAAAAACAATCCACATCTACCCCAACCAAAAACCGTGGATTAATAACGATGTTCGAGCAGCCTTGTCAGCGCGGACATCCGCTTTTAAATCCGGAAACGCTGATGATCGCAAACAAGCCAGTTACAATCTCAGGAAATCCATCAAAGCCACAAAAAAAAAAACAATACAAAAACAAAGTTGAAGAACAATTCAACACCAGCGATGCAAGAGGCATGTGGCAGGGAATCAATAAAATCACAGACTTTAAAGGGAACAAACCAGCTACTGTGAACCATTGCCGCCTCTCTACCGGACGAGCTCAATAACTTTTATGCTCGTTTCGAGGCTCACAACACCGCCCACACAGAGAGCGCTCCCGCAGCTGCTGCAGAAGATGTGAGTGCACTCTCCGTCTCTGTCGCGGATGTAACCCGATCCTTCCGACGGGTGAATATCCGCAAGGCAGCGGGTCCTGATGGCATCCCAGGCCGTGTGCTCCGAGCATGCGCATTCCAGCTAGCCGGTGTTTTTACAGACATTTTTCAACCTCTCCCTCTCTCTCTCTGTGGTTCCCTCGTGCTTCAAAAAATCCACCATTGTGCCCATACCAAAGAAAAATAAAATCACATGCTTGAATGACTGGAGGCCTGTTGCTCTCACACCCATCTTCAGAAAGTGTTTTGAGAGACTCGTCAGAGACTACATCTGCTCTGTGCTGCCTGCCTCACTGGATCCGCTACAATTTGCATATCGTAGCAACCGTTCTACAGACGATGCTATTGCTTTCACTCTACACACTGCTCTCTCCCACCTGGAAAATAAGAACAACCTATGCGAGAATGCTGTTTGTGGACTACAGCTCAGCATTTAACACCATAGTGCCTGCCACACTTGTTGCGAAGCTCCAGACTCTGGGACTAAACAGATCTCTGTGCAGCTGGATCCTGGACTTCCTAACAGGCAGAAGCCAGGTGGTCAGAATGGGCAAAAACACTTCATCCCCGCTGACCCTCAACACTGGTGCTCCTCAGGGCTGTGTCCTCAGCCCGCTCCTGTACTCCCTGTACACACATGACTGTACAGCCACACACAGCTCCAACGTCATCATCAAATTCGCTGATGACACAACGGTGATAGGCCTGATCACCGACAACGATAAGACGGCCTACAGAGAGGAGGTGAGCACCCTGACTAAATGGTGTCAGGACAACCACCTCTCACTCAACATCGACAAGACCAAGGAGCTGGTGGTGGATTTCAGGAGACAGAGCAGAGAACACACACCCATCACCATCGACAAGACACCTGTGGAGCGGGGTAAGCAGCTTCAAGTTCCTCGGTGTTAACATCAGTGAGGATCTCACCTGGATCTACACACACTGATGCAGTGCTGAAGAAGGCACATCAACGCCTCTTCTTCCTGAGACGGCTGAGGAAGTTTGGAATGAGCCCCAGCATCCTCAGATCGTTCTACACCTGCACTATAGAGAGCATCCTGACGGGCTGCATCACTGCCTGGTTTGGAAACAGCACCGCTGGCAACCGCAAAGCTCTGAAAAGGGGTCGTGCGAACTGCCCAGCCACATTGTTGGAGGTGAGCTTCCCTCCCTCCAGGACATCTACACCAGGCGGTGTATAAGGAAATCCCGGAGGATCATCAGTGACTCCAGCCATCCTTCCCCACAGACTGCTCTCTCTGCTGCCCTCAGGAAGACGTCTCCGCAGCATCCGAAGCCGCACTAGCCGACTGAGGGATAGCTTTTTCCCTCAGGCTATCCGACTTATGAACAGTCTGAACTAATACACCCTACAGCATACTCCACAATATGGTATGCCACACACTGCACTTTAACTTTGACAGTTCAACACCGAACTATTTAACACAATAATCTACCTGCTACCACTGGATTCCATCCAATGCACATCCATAACATTTCTGTATCCAGCCCACGTACACTTAGCATATTTTCATGCGTATATATGTCTACATAATTTAGAATGTGTACATTCTGTGTATAGTGTATAATGTGTAGTGCTAACTGTATGTATGTACATATTGCGTAAAAATGTGTAGTGCTAACTGTAAGTATGTCCAATAGTACACTGGTGTGTACTGACTATATGTATGTGCATATTGCATATTTTCACCTGTTGAAGTCTGTATGGTTATATGTTAACTGTTTCTGCAATTTCTGGTGCACGCTCCCAAGAATTTCACTCACCAAGGCACATGTGCTGTGGTGATGTGACAATAAAGTGACTTGACTTGACTTGACTTGACTTATATTTCATGGTAAAGTTTAGAGACAGAGAGTGGGGGGACATGCAGAAAAATGCAATTTTTTTGTGTTCTATGTAGTTTTTATTAATGTTTTTAATTATACATTTTAAATTTGTGGTTAGCTTATAAGCAGGACATTTAGCTTAATAATAAAATGTATTTTTAGAGTTAATTTTCATGCAATTTATATATATATAATGTCCTGGGGACAGAAAAATGCACCCTTTCGGTGGAATGGCTATACTATACCATCTGATTATGTAATCCTGTCCGTATGAAATGCGCATCTAGCCTACTTTACAGCGATTACATGGAGATAAATTTGCAGCCTACACTGATTTAGAATACACACTAATAAACAATTAAAATGCTATGTTATTTTTTCATACACATTTATTATCATTAGCCTACTTTTGCCGGTAATATGTAGGCCTATGCGTGCGATTAGTCCTTGCTTGAATGACTAGCCTACTAGGAAAAATATTCAGTCTATGGCAACTCTAATCAATAGCCTACATTTAATAACTGAATTATTTAATTAGTAGCCTAATTTAGTTCCCAGCTCTTACATTAAACTGAGTTAGCATAATTAGTTAATGAACTAATAAAATAACAAAATAAAGTTTCAGTTAAGATGCTAACATATTTCTGTAAGCATTGCTTATTCCACCACACAAAGGACTGTTTATAAGGTGACAATCCATTATACATGTAAAGATTGTGGGCTGTATCTTGAAGATTTTTGTATTTTATTGCATCTTCTGTTATAAAGATGAAGACTGATATTTCGTTAATAAAATAAATAATAACACAATGTTGTAAAAAATAACTCAGGCTATGTTCTGTTCTGACTACTTTTTGTTTAATTATATCTATGATGATATAGCCTATTAACAAAAAATAAATATTATTATATTCATATATTATATTTAAAAAAAACGTATAGGCCTATATAAAATATATTTAAAAAAAGGGCCTCACTGATTCATTTTGCCTGGGGTTCGCCTCTGATTGGGGGCTGCTACTATTTGCTTAAGATTTTTAAATGTAGAAGTTTGATAAATGTGTGATAGGCTATTTTATGTGGATAAAGGCATATTTTGTACATGACTACACATGTCCTTATAAGGCCAAGAAAATATGTTGCATCTTGTTATTAAGAGAAAAAAAATGTATTTTAAGGACATAAGATCTCGCTATTACGAGAAAATGGTTTTCAATGGAATAAGAGCATGTCATTGTTAAACAACACCACCAACAATGTAAGAGGCCTGTGGAGATTTTGAGAAGAACTATGGATTCAACATTAATAATGATTTTCATAATGCACGGGTAAGTATATATTTTGTGATGTAGAAAAAAATTTCTAGGCAGCAGATGTAAATAAATGGTCAATTAAGTTCAGAAATTGGTATATAAAAAGTAAATATTTGCTGCATTGTTTGTATTGTATTGTATGTAATTCTTCGGGGTAGAGGGGTAAAACTTGTATATCAAAACCCTTAATCAAAAACTTTCTGAAAAACATGTATTTTCATAAATACAAGGAAGGCTAAAAGTGCTGCACAGGTGTACCTTATCTCAGTATCAGTATGTGTAATGTAATATAATGTGGTAAGTGTAGTGTGTGTGTGAAGTGTATATATATATATATATATATATATATATATATATATATATAATATATATAATATATATACTTCGAAAAACACTGAACAATCTCAGATTCATAAGGCTTAATGTGTTATCAGAAGGGGCTCTCTAACAAATAATGCATAGTGGTTAAATTATAAAAAAGATGCTTTAGAAATATGCTACAGTAGGAGTGTACATGAAAATACTATTTGAAGGAAATGTGTAATTATCCTTACACAACTTCTATTGTGATTGTGAAAATGGTCATGACTTTCAGGGCTTGAACTGTCTAAATAGGCCCATTTAAAACATGCTGTAGTTATTATATGTAGGCCTAGTTGTAGCCTATATTCCGAAAAATTACATTGTTCAACATGTATTTTCACATTAAAAACTGGTATTTACAAGCTAAATCTAGTTAGGTTCTCTGTGTTTGAACGAGCACTAAACCAGTTGGCGGTGCTAATGTCCAAAAAATGTAGGTACGTGTTAACATGCAATTTACGTGTTAACAGTTATTACATTTAAAAAAAGCTTAATGTAGGCTTACTATGAAAGACTTATGTACACTGTATTTTTTTAAGGTAAGTGCAAACAATTTAAGTTACATTTAAATAGAACAAAATATTGAAAGTTAGTTAACTAAATCTGTTTATTTAAATGTAGCTAAAATAAATTGATTTCAACAACTTTCCTTAAAAAAAGTAGTAAATTCAATGAATTATTTTTTTTCAGTGAAATATAGTAAATATTAGTAAATGTACTTTTTTTTTCAATGAGCAGTGTTCTTTATCATTCCTGTAATAACACAACTCTTAAAAAAAGAGAAACAATTCTGTTGTACAGTTAAGTGATGGAACATTCTGTGAAATGATGACCCTGGTGTCTTTCAAGAGTGAGGATGGGGCATCTTCTGCATCCACCACAAACAGACTCTGTGTTTAGTTAAAGAATTTTGTTTTACAGATGTTCAGCTAAATACAGTATATCCTCAACGTTTATATAGTGTCTCATAATGTATTTAATGGAAATGCGTAATTATTAGGTCTAAAGACAAGTGTTGAACAATGTCTGTTGAAGTTCCTTTTTACATAAATACTTGAAGTATTTCCAAAAAACACTTCCTTTCTGCATAGATACTTGCCACACAAACAGTTGAGAAACACAACACAGTCCACTACAGGAGAGAGAAACTAGCGTTAGTTTGCTGACACTAAAACACTCAGATAGTGTAAATGAAAATATGCAGAGAAGATGAAACAACATTGATCATGTGTAAGAATATGTGGATGTCGTAAGAGGTAAAGTCAGAAAAGAGATCACAGATTCAACGCCACGAGAATCCAGTCTTCTGAACTCACAGGTAACTGAGATTAATCAAGAATATATTTCAGTAGATAGTTCAATGTATGAATTATAAGCTTTATTTTAAAATTATGTTCCATCTATCTATATATATATATGACTGTAACCATTTCAACTGCACAATAAATGTCTTGTGGATGAAGGTTCAATAATGGACTCAGAAGACAGAATAGAAAGGATTGTTGATATCTACATCAGTGCAGAGGATGTAAGAGACATGAAATTTAAGAAAGACACAGAAGACTTCAACACAGCAAAACCCCAAACATCTCGACACACAGGTAACTGAGATTAAAGGAACAGTTTAGCCAAAAAATAACATTTTCTTATTATTTACTTTTCTTTCTTATTATTTTTTATTTTATTATTTTCCTGAAAATGACTGATCTTTTTGCTTGAGAAGACACTTATTTGTCAACCGGGGTCATGTGGATTAATTTAAAGCTGCCTAAATACGGATTTTTGACCTTTAGAAAAGGTTCATGTTGTGCCCCGTTTTCACGTTTTCCTCCAAAACCTCCAAAAATGTATCTTCGGCTGAAGAAAGAAAGTCATATACAGTGAATCTTGGATGAGTAAATAATCAGGAAACCATTTTTGAGTGAACTATTCCTCTGCATTTACTCACAAAACACAAGGACAAAAACCACACTAATAAACATCTGACAAGAGGTAAAGTTAGTCTACAGTTCACATGTTTCAGAAGATGTGAGTCGTATGATATGAGGAAGGGAAGAGAGTTATATCATATCTATCATCTTCAGGAAGTGATGGTGTGAAGATCAGAAGCTCCAGAGCAGCTGGTGTGTGTTTGGTGCTGCTGTGTGTTCTTCTGCTGACTGCAGTCATAGTGCTGTGTGTCCTCATCCATACAAAGAGCACAAACTACACACAAGAGAGACAGCAGCTGCTAACTAAGATCACCAACCTCACAGAAGAAAGAGACCAGCTACTAATCCGAAATAAAAACCTGACTAATGAGAGAGAACTGCTAATATTCCAGAATGGTAATCTGACGAAAGAGAGAAACAGCTGAAATCAGAAAAAAATGAACTTCAGATGTGTTTGTGGGTAAGTTTCTTCAGTTTAACTGGTAACTTGCTCTGAAGCAGTTTTTAAAGTGGAGTGAACTGGATCTGTTATGTTGGGATCATGTGGCTAATGCTCATATTCACAGTGCAGATTTTTTAAGTGCCATGTCTATAATTATTAATAATAATCTAGGGAAGTCAAATGAATATAATACAGTACACGGTGCCTAGTAAACAGACTACTTCACTGCTTAGTGAACACTAGTTTGATGAATTCAAAAAGCTGTGACTAAAACCTCCTTTTAGGAATCAATCAGTAATTCTGCAGGTCAATGTCTCTAACAGTATACAGCAGACATAGAGGGAAGAATTCAGCAATAAGCTTTAAGAAAAGTTCATTTTCATTACACTACTGTAAAGAGATTTTGCAGTAGATGAAAAACACTAGAAAAGAAAAGTTCAAAGACCAAATAACTGATAATGAACACACAATCGAGTATCCACCTTTTTGACCTCAATAGTCAATATCAAGCAGCAAAACAAACTGTTTTGTACAGCTAAAAATAGCTGGACGCAAAAGAGACCGGAAGCTAGACCCATAAAATTTACAAATGGCGGCACCCATTTTTATGTCAGGAAAAAGGTGGATACAGTCAGTTACTGTACAATAATAAATAAATAAAGAATTTAGCATCCTCTGACAAAATGCTTTACAGTATTGGTGATGACCAAATGTTCCAAACTACAGCAGTTTCTTAGTCTTCTAGACTTTCTCTGCCTCTCCTAGCCGTCTCTCAGTCCTTCAAAAATACATGTAAGAAGTACTTTACTACAAATCAGTCCAACAGTTATGAGTTTGCGGGTGTACAGTATTTAGTACACAGAAGAGTGAAAAGTTCTCTCATCTTAAAGTACAGCGACGATGTGCTGAAAATTATACTGTAAGTGTAAGTAGTGTAAAACCCTTTAGATAAGTCTGTAGGTCACTCCATGAACATGATCAACTATAGAGCTTTGTATTTCTACAGGAACAAATGTCCTTCGACCCCCGTTCTCTTCATTTTTCTTTTCCCCCTCCTTTCCTCTTTGTCTCCCACCACAAGGATTCATTTACCAAAGCACCCATAAGCATGTTCATATTATCCTGAGATTCTGACTGGTGTGTCATCAGTTTTGTTACTAATATTTACACATAGATAAATATGTGCTGTTTGAGTTCATATTGTGATGCTTTGATGCAATTATGTGTGTGCTTGTGTTTTCTGAATGAGAACATGGTTAAACCTGTTGAAAATGAGGGCATTTTGTGTAGAGTTCAGCAAAGAGATAAAATTGGAACGTGTGTGAAAACAGGTGAAATGTGTTAAATGTTTTAAGAAAGGTGTCTTTGTTTCGAGAAACTGAATGAATGGTTGGAAATGTGTGCCAAATTAATCAGTTAATTAATTATTATTAATAATGAATCAGTTAATTAATTAAGCAATCGAGAAAAACCGTAACCATCCAGACTTGAATTGCTCGGATCAAAGTTTAGTTCATGTCTTATCTGGTTGTGTTTATAGATGGATGGAAGTGCCATCAATCCAGTCTTTACTTCATTTCCTCTGAGAAGAAGAGCTGGACTGAGAGCAGAAGATACTGTAGAGAGAGAGCAGCAGATCTGATCATCATCAACAACACAGAGGAACAAGTGAGTGTGTGTGTGTGTGTGTGATTGTGGTGTTTAATTTTTAAATGAAAGATAATGTGCTGAAATGTGTCTTTGCTCATTTTATAAATCATGGTATTGTTTGACTTCTCAGGAGTTTGTGAAGAACATTTCTGGTGGTTCTGGATATTTCTGGATTGGTCTGACTGATATTGAAGTGGAGGGCAGATGGAAATGGGTTGATGGCAGCACACTGACCTCTAGGTGAGAAATCACTGAACTGAACTGATTATTATATAATAAATGATTGTCTCAGTCAGTATCATATCACACAGAAAGCAGCTCTGAACTAAAGCTGATCTGTTGATGCAGGTTCCGGGTCTGGAGAGCCAAACAGCTATCAGGGAAAAGAGGAAAGACTGTGTTCTAAATCATTTACCAGGATGGGCTGATTTTCCATGTGATTATATGTCTAAATGGATCTGTGAAAAGAGTATTGTTAAATGACACATTTCAATAAATGTATATATAGTGTGTTATGAACATCTAAATATGTGTTATGATCAATATTTCCTATTATGATCTTGTTTGTTTGAATAAATGTTGTGACTGCACATGGATCCTGTTTTCCCTTTTCCCCGTTTGTTTTATTATTCAGTATATCAACAATAATTTATTTCATACCCAACACACATATACTTTAATCTAATTCTAATTCTAATTTAAATTAATATCTCATTTATTTTACTTGCACTTTAAAGTTGTTCTCAACATCTCATGATTTCAGAGCATGTGAGTTCCTGAACCTGATGAATGATGGGATACACATAACGCTCAGATATACTGTACTTAAGAGGGATCAGAGAAAGACCTGGTGACTCAGTGTATAATTATGTTGTTTGATCCATTTAATTTAAAATGTAGATTTAATAGAAGACATCTGAGGAAATTAAGACAGCCTTTTCATTACTACTTATTTAAAAAAAAAAAAAAAAAAAAAACATAAATATAAAACACTGGTCAATACCTTTTGAAAGTCTGAACATTGACAAATTCTGCCCTCAACAGGAAGTTTCCAGTTAACCACAGACCGAGTTCCTGTTCTGTCCATAATAGGAGAAAAGCTGTCAAAACATCTACTTCTCCTATTCTTAATAAATTAATATCCAGATAAGTTGTATAAAACAATGCTCATAAAAATTAAATGCATTATAAATATTTAAAACCATAATAAATATCTCATCTGAAATCACACTTCATAAAATGCCTTTTCTTAGTATTTTTGTCTTGTTCTTAAATCAAGATGCATTTACTTGAGAAGCAAAACAACTTAAGATATTGTCTTGTTTTGTGAAGAAAAATATCACAATTTTGTTAGTTTTCACTTAACACAAGAAAAAATAAGAATGTTTAGATATTTGTGATGGGAAACAAGACAAAATACTAAGAAAATAATTTTTTGCAGTGCAGAAAACTGTCTATCAGTATTAATATTAGAAATGTGCCCAACTAAAAACAGACTGGGATCTGTTATAGCTTCTTCTATATTATTAAGACACTGTAAACTAAAGTATAACTGTTGTAATTATGAGGAAATACTAGGGTTGGGAGTAACATAACAATGCCTTGAGTAAGTGCAGGGGAAGACAAGCTTTCATAATATTTGCTTTGAAAACTTGCAAAAGAAAAAAAGTTTTTATTGTTTAGTGACCAAATAATAAAGCTTTATTCATTCTCAACATGAAGAAAGAACATGTGGTACAGAAACTGTTATAAAGCTGATCCTGATTGATCCTCTTGAGTGCATTCAAAGTGCTGATTGGCCCACAGATATTACCTTATAGAACCAAGTTACAGTTCGTTACAGCTCTATGTAGACAGAACCTTATTGTTTTCTGTATAAAAAGTCCCAAAAAATTACACAGCTTAAAAAACATCACATAATGTAAATCAGTGGTCACAGAATAAGAATGTGTGAATAACTAAATTTTGACAAAATAGAACCTTATAATTCCAAGGCGGTTATTGTTCCAGAATGATGCACTTAAATCATTTGAAAAAATAAGAAAATAAATTAATTTCCCAATTTCTGATTTTTTATTTATATATTTTTTTTTTTAATACTTGCAACTGAGACATTTCCTCAGGTTGAAATGAATAGAACAATTCCTCTGGAGACTTAAGAGGAAGCGTGTGGTGAGGCACATCTTGTGACAAACTCTAATATCTGGAGGGAATTCAGATGGAAGATTGTAACTAGATTTTTTTTCAAACACCAAAGATAGTAGCAAAATGGGATCCTTCCTGCTCTGACACGTGTTGGAGAAACTGTGGACAGCATGTTGGTAACCACATCCATATTTTGTGGTCATGTCCAAAATTAATTACATTACATCTGCCATCGACAGAAGCAACTCACCTCCGCAGAAAAAACCATGTGTGGTTCTTTCTAAAAGTTCCCACTTGTGCAGCTGGAGCAAAATTTAACCAAAATCATAAGACAAAACATTGGATTACACTTTACAACACAGTTTCCATTAGTTAATGGAACCCGGGACTTTCTGGGTGAAACACTGGCGCTATTAGCTGCCGCTACTCAGGGAGGGAATTTTAAAACTTTTTACTACTTCTAAATCTACATGCACATATAAATGCATGAATGAATTTATGCACTGTTTTGAACTGTTTTAAGGAGTCACTCTGATTTGTGTATCTGTGCTAAATCGGTGGGTTTGTACGCTGGTTGATCTGCGTGTTTGATGCTTTCTACAGTTGCCCGGTGGTGCGGATGAACTACAACCTATTTCTCCATTGTACATCTGGCACAGGGATCAACTATGAAGATCATTGAGCTATTGGTGCGGATGAACTACATCTGAGTTGTTCATTGTCCATTACATTGTGTAATGTGGTATGGACGATGCTCCAGTATTTGGCGGCGGAACTTATTAAGCTCCGTTTGCGTACTTTTAATCTTTCTCATGTCAAATAAGGTCTTTTTGGTCATCTAAACCCCGCTGGGCGAGGAGGCTCACACGGACTGTTGATCACGGAGTTACGGTCTGGGCTGCCCCGCGACTCCGCACCCCCCCACTGCGCCACCTCCAACCCAACGCCCTGTTCCTTTTTGGAGCCTCCAAACCCTTTAAACTTTCCAGCAAACAGTGGATACGTTGTGTGTTTCTGCACGTGATGTACGTACGTAATGCTTGAATTGGTGATTGTGACGCTGAGGTACGTATATCTGCGTAATGTCTGGGACACAAAAATTTACAAATGTGAACTTCAATTATACTCTATAATATCATTATACTTAGGAACTATATTACATTTCTATTTCATGTATCTAGACTTTATCCCTTGCAAACAACCCATTCTAACCAAGGAATCTCTGTCGAACTTAACCCACTTTCACACACGTAGGTTTAAAAATATTCTGTGGTGATGACCCCCAAGCGTGGAGTATTTTTCAGGCGAATCGGTTATTCTAGAGGACTGTGTCACACTTCTAATTCGGGTGTTCTCTCTCTTGGTGAAGACTGTGCGTCATGCTCTGTCCCGTGCCACAACTGGTGCCGTAACGTCTACGTACACGCGCAAGAGAACACCTTGCCAAGCTCTTGAATCGTATAGTTAGTGATCCCCGTGCTTTTTTGTAAATATCTGTTGTCTTTTCATTTTTTAGATAATTTCAAATATTTTCACAAATAATGTTCAGATATTATGAGCATGAAATAGCTTATAATTCCGACTTGCCAATATAGGCCAGAATATGCAGTGAAGTGTTTTGTGTTGTTTATAAAAAAAACAAAAAAAACCACTTTAGAATAACGATCCGCGTTAAGATTGAGCGGTATGCGCGAGTTGGTGTGCCGCCCATACTTTAGCGTTGCTTGTGGTGCCGCAGACCCCGACCCACCCACGCAGTTCAGCCAAATCCGGATCTGTTGGACTTTACCAACAACTGAATATCATCCCACGTTCCCTCACCGAAATAACATAAAAGTAAGCGTGCAATGTTGGGAACTGGGAGACCGAATAGCGAGTCAACTTGAAAGGTTACTCTACCCAACTGTTTGATCTTCTGATATTCATAAAACGTAAATGTGTCTAACAGTTAATAAATGGAAAGGATTATTAATTGCCAGTCGTCCGTTGCTGACATCAGCATTGTGTAGTATTTACAAACGCAGCGAACATGTATCTGTTTTTCTTTTTATAGTTAACGCTTATGACCACTAGTCTGCAAAATCCTAAAATAAACATTAATGTGGATTTGAACAAACACTGAAAGTGTTGTGATGAGACAGCTCGATGCGCGCCAAGCTGTCTCTGGTCAGGCGCGCCAGCCCAACACGCGGCGACCGAGAGCATACTTATGACACTCTTCTAGCGATCAATGCACTGAACCGGTGTGAATCGACACACACCAGGGACCAGCCCTAGACTGATCACAACCGGTTGTGAATCGTACGTGCGACAATGTAGTGTGTGTGGTCTCTCTCGGTGTGGGGCACAAAAATATTACACCATAGGGCCTTTTTTTTTGATAGAAATCATCTCCCGCGACCCCCTGCCGCCGGGGTCCCGGGGGTTCCGCGACCCCCCCACTTTTGGGGAACCACTGATCATAATCCACCGCTCTGCGAGGAGGCTCACATGACTGTTAGATCATGGAGTATTAATTTTATCATGCTTGGATTGCTTTGGTATGCAGCAATTTAACACACTAGCCACTCATTCCAAGGGGCATATTACTGATCTTGTTTGCTGTTCTGGTATAATACCTTATAATTGTACTGTTTCTGATCTGTCTATATCAGATCACCTGCTGGTGTCTTTTTGTGACCAACTGGCAGCTTTTAAGGTAAACCTGTGTCTCCGATCACATTTCCGAATATTAAGAACATTGATGTGCCTACTCTTGCTGTTGAACTTGCCAGCTTTTCCAGTAAATCTGATTTCTCTACTGTTGATGAACTGGTTTCATATTACAATGATGGACTGAACATGATTTTAGATGATTTTGCACCTGTGAAAACTCGAACTATTTCATTTGTACATTCAGCTCCTTGGTTTACACATATCTTTGGCCAAGCAATCAAATAATGCATTTCATAATCTTGGACTGCAGTTCAAATTGATCAAATGCGCATTATTATTCTTAAGCTTGGGTTAAACAAATTAATCGTACTTGGTTGGAACAGCAGCTACGCTAATTATGTCGCTATTTGTTTCTCTGTTTTGCCACAGGATGTAACTAAGATTTACACAAGCTTCAGTCTGAATCCTGTACATACAGAACTACCAAATTTGAATATAATTTTGATTGCATCATATAATAATTGCTGTAAATAGTTAATCGTCTGTTTGATTGCATATTTAATTGATTTTTATGTACAAATAACTTGAATTGAATTGAACTTAAAACTAAAGGCTGTAGGTTTAAGCAATTGTATGTCAGGTCTGGCCTTACTGTTCTTAAAGGAATGTATGCTGCCATCTGAAATGTAGTCCACTGAGTTATCTGATCGTTTTATGACTTTTTTGATACCGTCTCACATAAGATACTTCTTGACAGGTTAGCTTCTATTGGGATTACTGGCACTCTTCTGTCTTGGTTTAGCTCATATAAAGTAATGCATATTTAATTAGATAATTCATATTTAAAAAGGGTAACCATACGTCCTCTTTTTCCTGGACGTCCTCTTTTAGGACCTAAAAAAATGCACCCGGCCGGGATTTCTAAACCGGCTAAAATGTCTGGGAATTTTTGTCTGGCTTTTGCTTTCTACAGTCGCCATTCATTGTGTGCGTTTTTGTATTAGAGCCCTGCAAGGGACTGTATTCTTAATCCCGTTCCTGCTGAATTTCTGATCATTATAGCCCACTCCCGTGATTTTTGTGTCCACTCCTGCCCACTCCTGCAAACATTCTAATGTTTCTTATTATTTTTGCGTATCAGGGAGCTGCTATCAATATGTGGTGAATTTAAATTTCTTTTGAATGGACTCTCACTGCTCTATGTATAGGAAGATCAGATGTGTCAATGAGCTTAGGATCTGCTGAGCAGCAAATCTTCCAGCATGATCTTGTCAGTCAACTCTCCTCTCAACCTGTAATCTGTGAAATCTGACTTCTGCAGCTAGCGTTGGATGCAGGGTTGTCATGTCTGCGTTTTTTCCCCATGGAATTGGGCTACTTTGAAACTGTTGCCATGGATTGATTTTCCCCCGTGGGTTAAAGGTTTGAAATTATACAAAAATTACATTTGACTGAAATGCTTGTATTGATGCATTTTGCATTCTACCCAGGGCTGTCGCTAGTGGGGTGAAAGGTGGTGACGAATATAGGGGCCCACGGCTGTGTTTGTGTTAATAATGTTAATCCAAGAAAATAAAAGAAAGAATATCAGTGACTGCTCCTTACTGAATAAATGTTTAGATTTAACAAGAACTAATCTATATTTAATTTATATAGTGAAGACTATGCAATGCTATTTTACATTTGATTATTCGGTTTCTGTACCCAAATACATACAACTTGAAAAAACTAAACATTGTTTAATTTCTGTCTTTGATCTGTTTATTTATTTGTTCTATTTACATGATTTCAGGGGTACAACCTGCACTGGGGCCCTGCAATCCCCGAGCTACAGCCCTATTTCCACCTATGGTAAACTGTGCTGGATGTTAAGTTTTGTGAAGGAGGGCCACTGGTAGAAAGCTTTTTAGCTGTGTTTATGGTCAGTATGCATAACAGTGACTGTAAAATATGTAGGCCTATTTTAGGTATGGAAATTACATATTTTGAATTTTGATATTTGGAATTGCTCTACTTTGGGAGCTTTCGGCATTACTTTAACCACAAACCAACAACACCCCAGCCCCCTGCTCTCCCCTGTCCCGCCTGCACCCACTTACCTCTTTTTAGAAAACTAAAATATGGTCATCCTAATTTAAACATCAGCAGAAAGGTTTAGTTTTTTTCAATCAGTTCTAACAAGGAAACATGACTTTATAATACTAAATTATATAATAATAATAATAAATATAGCTGCAAGCAGCGATGATGGGCCTAAGGTACTGCCACCCAGGCGGCGTCAAGAAAACAGTTCACAGTGGGCACATGCATCTAACCCTCTTTCAGTCTGGTTTTTAGTGTTATATCAATGAAAGGGTTACTGTAGAACATGAAGAGTGTGAAACAGACACACACACACACACACACACACACACACAAACAGGGATGGGGAGGGATCAAAGGTTTCATTTCACCATGGTTTAACGAGCACACTTGCACCTTAAAGAGAGCAGCTTGTAAACAAAACTAGAGGTATTTTATATTGCATGGTGGGAAAGTATTTCTACTTACAGAAAAGCCCTAAAAACTTCTAGCTCTACTTACTTTTCGTCTCTCTTAGAATGGAACAAACACAACCCCAGGCATTTATTCAATAAAGTGGCTAAATTAATGAAAAATAAAGCATCTACAGGCGCAGACATTTCCCAACAGCGCAGCGGTAAAGACTTTATGAAATTCTTTACTTCCAAGATCGATACTATTAGAGAGAAAATTCTAACCATCAAGGATGCAAACTTGTCACCTTTCAGAGAAATTCACTGTTTTGAATTCAAAATGAGTCATTTGTGTGATTTGTGTAGATCAGTTTTTGCTCATCTTTGTCACCCTTTTCACCCATGATGAGTTTGTATCCCTGAACCATGCAGCCATCAGTCACACAGTATTGCATCAGATTTCAGCACTATAGATCTCCTGAGGAACAATTCCACTCATTCTCTGCTATAGGACAGGATAAATTGTATAAATTTGTCAACTCATCAGAACCTAGAACACGTATGTTAGACCCTATTCCATCTAAGCTCCTAAAAGAGGTGCTTCCAGAAGTCATAGATCCTCTTCTGAATATTATTCATTCATCAATGTCATAAGGATATGTCCCCAAAACATAAAATCACAACTTGATCCTAGAGAATTAGTTAATTACAGACCAATCTAAAATCTCCCTTTTCTGTCAAAAATATTAGAAAAGGCAGTATCCTCTCAGCTATGGACCTTCTTAGTGAGAAATGGTATCTGTGAGGATTTCCAGTCAGGATTTAGACCGTATCATAGTACTGAGACTGCTCTCATCAGAGTTACAAATGACTTGCTCTTATCATCCTAGTGGTTGTATTTATCTATTAGAGCTGCTGGATCTTAGCACTGCATTTGCACTGCACTATTGACCACAACATTCTTTTCAGTAGATTACAAAATTATGTTGGCATTAGTGGAATTGCATTGTCTTGATTCAGATCTTACTTATCTGACTGCCATCAGTTCGTAGCAGTGAATGAAGAGGTACCATATCGATCACAATTGCAGTATGGAGTACCTCAATGCTCAGTACTAGGGCTGTTACTTTTCATACTTTACATGTTACCCCTGGGAGATATCATCAGGAAACATGGTGTTAGCTTTCACTGTTATGCTGATGATACTCAGCTATATATTTCTTCGCGGCCCGGTGAAACAATGTGAAAAACACAAATGTGAAAAACTAACGGAAAGCATAGTCAATATAAAAAACTGGATGCAAGTAATGTCTTACTGCTAAATTCTGAAAAATGCAGAGGTGTTAATTATCAGACCTAAAACCTCCGCATGTAATAACCTAGAACACTGTCTAATATTTAATTTCTTACATTACAATTATTAACCAAAAATTAAAAACCAATTTCTTCAACCTTAAATCAAACTTTCCATCTAAAACCACATTCAAAACATTTCGTCACCCTTGAATTAAAGGTTCTATCTGACATTTTTGTCAAAATTGAGTTATTCACATATTCATATTCTGTGACAACTTATATACATTATGTGATGTTTCTTTTTAAGTTTTGGGACTTTTTCTTTAGAAAACAAAAAGGTTCTATCTACAAAGTCAAACTCTAACTTGGTTCTATAAATTTCTATCTACGTGAGCCAATCAGCACTTTAAATGCACACACGAGGACCAATCAGGATCAGCTTTCTTTGTGCACCGCATAGTGGAAGAGAATTAAAGTCTTTTTAAGTGAAAGTCGTGACATTGGCCAAGTATGGTATCCCATACTCAGAATTGGTGCTCCGCATTTAACCCATCCAAGTGCACACACACAGCAGTGAGAAGTGAACACACCGTGAACACACACCCGGAGCAGTGGGCATGCTATATATCCAGTGCCCAGGGGAGCAAATGGGGGTTCAGTGCCTTGCTCAAGGGCACTTCAGCCGTGGGTATTGAGGGTGGAAGAGAGCACTGCTCATTCACTCCCTCCCACCTACAACTCCTGCCAGCACGAGACTCGAACCTGTGACCTTCGGCTTACAAGTCCAACTCTGTAACCATTAGGCCACAGCTGCCCCTAGTGTGTTTTGTGTGTTTTGTGTGTTTTGCTGTAGCTATTGCTGAGTTATTTTCAGTTAGACACCATGCTAGCCAGCAGTGCTATTAAGAGGATAGGTCCAGGTTTTGAAGTCTATTTGCTTTATTCCAGTCACGTCATTGTCATATGAGGGAAAGATATGTATATATTAGGTTATGTTTGAACCATGATCCATCCTGTGGAGGTGTACTGAGCTGTATGTACTATGTAGCTATAAAGATCTGGATTAAAGTGTATTCGAAAATGATAAATTACCACTTACAACAATTCCTGAGGTATTTACAAGACTTTCAGATCCGATGTGAGTTTACGAGTTACTCCCGCAATCTTGACCAGTCACTGTGAAAACCCGGATGGGTGTTTTCAGAGTAAAAGCCTTGCATCTCTCTTTTTCCTCTTCCAACTAGCAAGTAAAAGTTCCTTATTTATATGTGCTTTTAAAAAAAAATTACAGATTGTGAAATAAGGTCATAAAACACTGAGAAATTTGTTCACAAGACTGTCAAACATGGACCTTGTAGCCTAGAATTTTGCTTCAAAATGATGTGAAAATCATCTTGTTTACTCCTCAGAAAACAATAGATTGATTTAAATTTTCTAAGACACTTTTTGTTTGAAAGGGCATATACGGTAGGCGTCAACTATCATGAATATTTGTGTGATCACACCTGAGAAGACAAAGACCCACATAATAGGCTGCATAATGAGCCCTTTCAGCCGGGTGTGTGACTGAGAGGAAAGAAGAGTTGCAAGAGAATCTGAGGGATAAAATAAATTTTTGTGTGTGTGTGTGTGTGTGTGTATGTATATATATATATATATATATATATATATATATTATATACTCTATATATAGTTTTTGGGTATATTTAGCTATCAACTGCTTAGCCAGTGCATCAATTAGGAATATTGATTAGACCACGAGCCCGGACTGCATGTGCATTGGCGAATATAATGTACATCAACCAGTTGACAATGAAAATAAGCTCCAACAAGTTAATCCCAGCACAAGAGGCGGCATTGTGAAGGTTGGTGATGACTCCCTAAATTTACAGTGGTAAGCACTGATAGAAAATAATCTTTTCCAATTTGTTTAAGTAGTTTTGCAGCTTTATCAAGCCATTTTTTTTTTTTTTTTTTTTTTCGATAAGTCTGCATCAATTTTGGAGTCAAGTTCTTACATTTAACTTGAATAGTCAGAAGAATAATACATTAGGGCTGTTGCAAAGTAAAATTAAATCAGTATCAAAAATTCATCTTTGCAATGCAGAAGACTACAGAAGCTGCATCTGAAGTGGCATTTAAGTGTGTTTACACCGCGTGTATTTATGATGTATTTATTTATTTGGGTACGGCTCAGCTCAGAGGGACATGGGATGCTATAACCTGCAGTTGCAAATGCATAATGTTTAGATATTTTAAGCATTTTTAATCATTAAAAATGAAAAGAAAGGCTACTTTAAATGTTAAATTAAAACCACCAAGTAGAGGTGGCATCCAAGTCATTGTTAATAAGTGATTGTTGCGATTGAAGCAAATCATTTAAATGGTTGATTTATTCAGGAACAAAAAGCATGCCATGTTTCTCAGAGACAAAACAGTGCTGTGGCTGTGTTTGGAATTGTTTTGTTGGTGAAATCCAACCAAAAAAAGCAAATATAGTGTCAAAACGTTAGCTTCTTAAAAATTAACTTTTGTTTTACTGAACTGTTGTATAAAATCAGTCCATGTACAGGGCTCTGGTGTGACCTTTTGGGGTTTTTAAAACTACTGGTGTGACTGAAAAAATATTTAGGAGCACCGTCTGCGACTGACCGATAAATTTGTGTTTGCGCTGAGGTGAGCTAAGGGTTTTTCTCGTTTTTTTACGTTGAGATGTATCCAGACATATCTCACAAATCCTTTCATAAAACAAAGTGTAGAGAGTTAATTAGAGATTCATTGTGCAGTGTTGTTTACCTTTTGATTTGCTTTTCTGATTTTAAAATTTTTTAATTGTCAGTCTTTTCACTGTCTAATTAAATAGTTAAATGAAAAAATGTAATATTTAAAACATTTTTGATTTGCTAAAAATGAAAAAAAAATTAAAAAATTAGTTATGCAGTTTTCATGGTACAAATTTGAACATATATTTTTTGTCGGTTGACTTTAAAAAGTGAATTTTAACAGTTAAACCTGTATTTTTCAGTTTTTAATCATGATTGTCTGGTTAATTGTAGGTGAAATTATGACAATAACCCAGAATAGCAACATATGATGGCTATATCTTGGGTTTTTTTAACACCCACCCTGTGGGTTATAGTGGTAACCCGCATGTGTTCTGTCAATATTTACCTAGACCGCTGGGTAACCTTTGGGGTTAAAAATTTTTTTTTTAGAATGTATGCTTAAAATAAATCTTGATTTGTGATGTTACCAAGTGTTTGTGAAAAGTATTCATCCTACTCCCCAGTTAATTTCTCTTTATGGCATACAGATGGTAGACAACCAAAATGAGTAATACCACACAGCGGTATCGTCAGCCGCGAGGTCATGTATGCTAACTTCAAGTCAGTCATGTTAAAATCCTTCACAAACTATCGGCCAGGTGGCTTAGCGGGATGGATTAAGTAACTGAATGTACTTGTGTAAAATGAGATAAAAGGAGGAGGTAAAACAACACAATTTATTATGATATAACATTGTACCATCTTTTAAAAAAAACATTAAAATGTACAGTGAGTTAATTTCAAAATGTAGGATAGTCTTAGGCCAAGCAGTCTACTCATCAAAAATTAAAAGAAGACCTTTACACAAAGGGATCTTATGCTTTGCTATTACTGTTATTAAACAGTCATTGTTAAATATAAAGGCCCTATATATACGGGATAAAAAGCTAAATGTTTTCATTTCGTTCATTCTGGTTTAAAAAAAATCCTTCAGGTTCCATTTGCAGATAGAAATGAGAACGTCCAGCTTTTAGCAATATATGATTATTCTGTTATTATTCTTGATTTTTCAAACTGCTAACACTTTGCATTTTTGAATTATGCCTTTACTGTGTGACCAAAATTTGTATTTTCTGTTTCAGCTGTTTGATCGCGCTGGTTACTTTCGCGCATTCATTGGAAACAGAAACCGTTCACCGTCCCATTCAGTGTGAAAAGCAGTCCACTTTGGCATATTTTTTGCTCATTATGATTTTTTTCCATCAATACTGAAATACGGGTAAACTACAAAGCCTATTTTTTCCAATGAATAATAGTTAAGCTTGAAATAGGCAACATCAGATATGGAAGCGTGGAGAACTAAAATTATCCTGTTGGCACATTATAACATTATTAGGCCAGCCGTTATTATTTCTAGATGTAATAAAAATGCATGACTTATATATTCTTGCCTATATATACTTATCATATTTTTCACTCTCCTACCAAACAGGCTATTTTGCCTTTGTACCTGTTTTAAAAATAAATAAATAATAATCGATAAAATAACATGCAGCAAACTTGAAAGGCAGGTGGTCAATCGGTTTAAGAACATGTTGCTGTAGAAGTGAGTATAATTATTTTATGCCAGGAACAGAGTCTCATTTCAATCCAGGCACAATCCAGGACTTTTTATTTATTTTTTTTATTTTTCATTGCATCTGAAAGTGACTTTGTGCAACACATTCACGCTCAACCTGCCTCGCTTGCGTTGCTCAGCTGTGGACTGATTTAAAATGTTTGATATAAAGGTTGCTGTCCATTTTATACAGGAATTGTTCATTTTAAAAAAAGAAATCAGGTATATTGTTAGTTCTAATTTCATATTATTGCCTAGAACAATTTACTTCTAATTGCCTTAGCCTTTCTTGACATTTTGCTGCTTTGAAAACTTGCTGCGGCTTAACGCAGGATTTTCAAGTCCAGTTTAATAGTGACATTAGGCGTTGGTTTTTGCCACAAAAAAAAGAAAGGTTTTTTAAATGCTTGAATTCTTCACATGAATTAATAGTATATTTATCAAGGTTTTGGTAAGCAAGTATTTTCTATGAATTAATAATAACATGTGCTCATGACATTCTTTTTAGCTGTAAAAATAAATTTATTTATTCTTTAAAATAAGGAAAAAATAAGGGATGATCCAAATGTGGCCATATTTGTTTTTTTGCTTCGCTATTTATGCTCAAGCTACAATTATTCAAAAAAAAAAACCATGGCTTTGATTAAAGTGCGTCGAAGCACAGGTAAGTTGACCATTGTGCTAAATTGCTTGACTTTAAGGTTTGCTTTAAGGTTAGTGATTTAGGAGGTGAAAATACTAGTGAAATACATTTATGGGTTTTTTAAAACATAACAACTAAAGGGGGGCTATAAAAATTTAGCCCAGTGGTTCTCAACCTTTTTTTCCATTTTAGGGCACTATGGTGCAAGTGCAAGTCTGGACCAGCATATCATTTACATATTCGTTATCAATACAAACCAACTGATTTATAATGTATGGCCTAAATTTATGATATTTAATCGATTACATTCATTGAAATAAATTAATAATTCCTACTCCCCATAAAAAAAACACCTGATGCTGTCGGGAGCTGACCAATTTTGTGAAATTCGGCTCGAAAGGAGTAACAGCACAATGAAGTTGCGATTGTAAGTTGCAGTCTGTAAGGCGCCGGGGGAGGGCTGCGACTTGCAGAAAATGTCGTTCACAAATGTAGCGTATGTTGACCCAAAATTTGGGGGAAAGCATTTTTCAGATTTAATAATATAAAGGGTTGCGCGGTTGAGAACTGAAGTTTATACAGTGTTTGGATTTGTACTTCAATAATGAAACCAGTTTAGGAATAGCCAAACGGGTTTTTTTTTTTAATTTCTCTCTCTCTCTCTCTCTCTCTCTCTCTCTCTTTCTCTTTTTAACTCTCTATTTAATTAACAGCATTAACTTACAATGAAATACATCTTCCTTCAGGTAGACTGGATGTTTTTCTGTCTTGCTAAATGTTGGGCTCATGATCAAGTAATTTGTATTCGCTCAACTGATTTAGTTAAATCAAAATTTCGCGGACTTTGAGCTGGGTGCAGTTAAGTCCTTGTGAGCGGGAGCAGCTGATGGAGACTCGCTTGGTCTTAAAGCCTTCATAGCGCTGTCACGTTCACAAATAACAATGATTTTTAAGTAAAAAATAATGATTAATTATCAATTGATAATTTGTTATTAATATGGTCTTGTGAAAACAACAATATGGGCTGCGGGAAAATAATGAATAAAAGAGTAGGGCTGCTATGAG